>NC_073344.2:945000-1260000 GCF_027580225.2 Misgurnus anguillicaudatus
AAGCTAGCATGATTAGCATCAAGCTAGCATGATGTTAGCATAATTAGCATGAAGTTAGCATGATGTTAGAATGATTAGCATAAAGATAGCATGATGTTAGCATGATTAGCATGAAGCTAGCATGATGTTAGCATGATTAGCAAGAAGTTAACATGAAGTTAGCATGAAGCTAGCATGATTTAACGTGAAGTTAGCAAGATTTATTATGAAATTAGCATTAAGCTAGCATGAAACTAGCATGAAGCTAGTATGACTTAGCATTAAGCTAGCATGAAGCTAACATGACCCAAAGACCCAACCCCCATGTCTCTATGATGTTCGGATCCAGAGATATAAGGCTTTGTTTATTATGTTGCTAGGGTGCTCTTATTTGGTTGTTAGGGGCGTGGCTTGGAAGTGGCCAATAATGTGGCCAGTTATTACACTCTGAGTCACAAGTAAAATGGTCCAACCCCCGTGTCTCTACGATGTTCTGATGCGAAGATATAAGGCTTTGTTTATTGGGTTGCTAGGGTGCTCATATTTGGTTGCTAGGGGCGTGGCTTGGGAGTGGCCAATGATGTGGCCAGTGATTACATTCCGAGTCACAAGTAAAACGGTCCAACCCCCGTGTCTCTACGATGTTCTGATGCCGAGATATAACTGTTTCAATGTTATGTTGCTAGGGTGCTCAAAAGTGGTTGCTAGGGGCGTGGCTTAATACCTCAATAAGGATCCTGAGAGACTGATTGGATGTCTGGGTAAAATGAGCCCACCCCCAAGTCTCTATGACACTGTGCTGCAAAGATATCCATCCTGGCATTTTATAATGGCAGTCTATGGGAGATGTTGCTAGGGTGCCCAAAATTGTTGCTAGGGGCGTGGCTTAATAACTCTGGGAGGATCCTGAGAGACTGATTGGATGCCCAAGTAAAATGAGCCCACCCACGTATCTCTACGACACTGTAAAGCAAAGATATCCCATCTGGAACGGTTTTATTCCCTTATATGGGCGTGTTTCCTGGCCCATTATAAGTCAATGGGGCACTTTTGGGCACCTCTTACACCCCAGGGGTACAACTTACACCCCATTGTGATCCATGTTCTTACATAGCCTACCACCCTCTTCAAATGTTGTAACCCACATGGTTCTACAAAATTCTCGAGCGGAGCTATGACCCGTCAAAGTTGGGCGCAATGTTAAGTCAATGGGATTTTTCGGGTGGTTTTTCGCCCCCCTTTCGGAAATCCTGCACCCGATCGCTTATAAAAGTCATAGCACACCTCTCCTCAATAAACCGATCAATTTGAGCCCTCTTTCGTGTGTCTATGACAAACCGCGCGGGACGAGTTACGCGCCGAAAAAACGTGCAGACATAAGAATAAGATATAACTAGATAGGTACATTTCCTGAAGAAAATGTGAAGTGGTGCTTGCCGTGGCAAATTTCTGGGGACTGTATATGATTATACTCCAAGCCAAAAGTAAAACGATCCAACTCCCGTGCCTCTACGATGTTCTGATGCGGAGATATAAGGCTTTGTTTATTCGGTTGCTAGGGTACTGTATTTGGTTGCTAGGGAAAAATTTGACATCCACTAGTGATTACCCTCCGAGTCACGAGTCAAACGGTCCAACCCCCGTGTCTCTACGATGTTCTGATGCGGAAATATAAGGCTTTGTTTACTCTGTTGCTAGGGTACTGTATTTGGTTGCTAGGGAAAAATTTGACATCCCATAGTGATTACCCTCCGAGTCACGAGTCAAACGGTCCAACCCCCGTGTCTCTACGATGTTCTGATGCGGAAATATAAGGCTTTGTTTACTCTGTTGCTAGGGTACTGTATTTGGTTGCTAGGGAAAAATTTGACATCCCATAGTGATTACCCTCTGAGTCACGAGTCAAACAGTCCAACCCCCGTGTCTCTACGATGTTCTGATGCGGAGATATAAGGCTTTGTTTACTCTGTTGCTAGGGTACTGTATTTGGTTGCTAGGGAAAAATTTGACATCCCATAGTGATTACCCTCCGAGTCACGAGTCAAACGGTCCAACCCCTGTGTCTCTACGATGTTCTGATGCGGAGATATAAAGCTTTGTTTACTATGTTGATAGGGTACTGTATTTGGTTGCTAGGGAAAAATTTGACATACCACAGTGATTAACCTCCGCGTCACGAGTCAAAAGGTCCAATCCCCGTGTCTCTACGATGTTCTGATGCGGAGATATAAAGCTTTGTTTACTCTGTTGCTAGGGTACTGTATTTGGTTGCTAGGGAAAAATTTGACATCCCATAGTGATTACCCTCCGAGTCACGAGTCAAACGGTCCAACCCCCGTGTCTCTACGATGTTCGGATGCTGAGATATATCTGTTTGAATTTTATGTTGCTAGGGTGTTCAAAAGTGGTTGCTAGGGGCGTGGCTTAATACCTATGTAAGGATCCTGAGAGACTGATTGGATGCCTGAGTAAAATGAGCCCACCCCCATGTCTCTATGACACTGTGGTGCAAAGATATCCATCTGGGCATTTTATAATGGCAGTCTATGGGAGATGTTGCTAGGGTGCCCAAAATTGTTGCTAGGGGTGTGGCTTAATAGCTCTGGGATGATCCTGAGGGATTGATTGGATGCCCGAGTGAAATGAGCCCACCCACTTATCTCTACGACACTGTAAAGCAAAGATATCCCATCTGGAACTGTTTTATTCCCTTATATGGGCATGTTTCCTGCCCCATTATAAGTCAATGGGAATTTTCGAGTGCCTCTTACACCCCAGGGGTACAACTTACACCCCATTGTGATATATGTTCTTACAGAGCCTACCACCCTCTTCAAATGTTGTAACCCACATGTTTCTACAAAATCCTTGAGCGGAGCTATGACTCATCAAAGTTGGGCGCAATGTTAAGTCAATGGGATTTTTTGGGTAGTTTTTCGCCCCTCTTTCGAAAATCTTGCACCCGATCGCTTATAAAAGTCATAGCAGACGTGTCCTCAATAAGCCGGTCGTTTTGAGCCCTGTTTCCTTGGTCTATGACAAACCGTGCGAGACGAGTTACGCGCCGAAAAAGTGTCCAGATATAAGAATAAAGATATAATAAGTATGAGCAATAGTAATAGTGATGCCTTGCATAAATGCAAGCACCACTAATAATAATAACTAGATATTAAAGTTTGAAGACAAACTTTATGTTGGCTTGAAAAAGCGTAGCCTGAACGTTTAAAACGGTTTGACAGAAGTTTAGTTTAGTAGGCTATCTGGCTGTTGGTATGTTTAGGTATGAATGTAGCATGATTTAGCATGATTTATCATAATTCCAACATGATAAACATGAAGCTAGGATGATTAGCATGATGCTAGCATGATTAGCATGAAGCTAGCATGATGCTAGCATGATTAGCATGAAGCTAGCATGATTCTAACATGATTAGCATGAAGCTAGCATGATGCTGACATGATAAGCATGAAGCTAGCATGATGTTAGCATGATTAGCATGAAGCTAGCATGATGCTTGCATGATTAGCATGAAGCTAGCATGAAGCTATCATGATTAAAATGAAGCTAGCATGATAAGCATGATGTTAGCATGATAAGCATGAAGCTAGCATGATGCTAGCATGATTAGCATGAAGCTAGCATGATGCTAGCATGATTAGCATGAAGCTAGCATGATGCTAGCATGATTAGCATGAAGCTAGCATGATGTTAGCATGATGCTAGCATGATTAGCATGATGCTAGCATGATGCTAGCATGATAAGCATGAAGCTAACATGATGCTAACGTGATTAGCATGAAGTTAACATGATGTTAGCATGATTAGCATGGAGCTAGCATGAAGTTAGCATGATGGTAGCATGATTAGCATGAAGCTAGCATGTTGCTAGCATAATTAGCATGATGCTAACATGATTAGCATAAAGCTAGCATGTTGTTAGCATGATTAGCATGAAGCTAGCATGATGTTAACATGATTAGCATGAAGCTAGCATGATGTTAGCATGATGCTAGCATGATTAGCATGAAGCTAGCATAATGCTAGCATAAAGCTAGCATGTTGGTAGCATGATTAGCATGAAGCTAGCATGATGCTAGCATGATTAGCATGAAGCTAACATGATGCTAGCATGATTAGCATGAAGGTAGCATGATAAGCATGAAGCTAACATGATGCTAGCATGATTAGCATGAAGCTAGCATGATGCTAACATGATAAGCATGAAGCTAGCATGAAGTTAGCATGATGTTAGCATGATTAACACGAAGCTAGCATGATGCTAGCATGATTAGCATGAAGCTAACATGAAGCTATCATGATTACCATGAAGCTAGCATGATTAGCATGATGCTAGCATGATAAGCATGAAGCTAGCATGATGCTAGCATGATTAGCATGAAGCTAACATGATGCTAGCATGATTGGCATGAAGCTAGCATGATGCTAGCATGATTAGCATGAAGCTAGCATGATGCTAGCATGATTAGCATGAAGCTAGCATGATGTTTGCATGATGCTAGCATGATTAGCATGATGCTAGCATGATGCTAACATGATAAGCATGAAGCTAACATGATGCTAACGTAATTAGCATGAAGTTAACATGATGTTAGCATGATTAGCATGGAGCTAGCATGAAGTTAGCATGATGGTAGCATGATTAGCATGAAGCTAGCATGTTGCTAGCATGATTAGCATGATGCTAACATGATTAGCATAAAGCTAGCATGATTAGCATAAAGCTAGCATGTTGCTAGCATGATTAGCATGAAGCTAGCATGATGTTAGCATGATTAGCATGAAGCTAGCATGAAACTAACATGATTCTAGCATGATTAGCATGAAGTTAGCATGATTCTAGCATGATTAGCATGAAGCTAGCATTATTCTAGCATGATTAGCATGAAGCTAGCATGATGTTAGCATGATTAGCATGAAGGTAGCATGAGGCTAGCATGATAAGCATGAAGTAAGCATGAGGTTAGCATGATTAGCATGAAGCTAGCATGATTTAACGTGAAGCTAGCATGATTAGCATGATGCTAACATGATTAGCATGACGCTAGCACTATTTAGCGTGCAGCTAACAAGATTTAACATGAATTTAGCATGATTTAGCATGAAGTTAGCAAGATTTATTATGAAATTAGCATAAAGCTAGCATGAAACTAGCATGAAGCTAGTATGACTTAGCATGGAGCTAGCATGAAGCTAGCATGACCCAAAGACCCAACCCCCATGTCTCTATGAAGTTCAGACCAAGAGATATAAGGCTTTGTTTATTATGTTGCTAGGGTGCTCAAATTTGGTTGCTAGGGGCGTGGCTTAATGCCTCAATAAGAATCCTATTAAGACTGATTGGATGCCTGAGTAAAATGAGCCCACCCCTATGTCTCTATGACACTCTGGTGTAAAGATATCCATCTGGGCTTTTTATAATGGTAGTCTATGGGAGATGTTGCTAGGGTACCCAAAATTGTTGCTAGGGGCGTGGCT
This sequence comes from Misgurnus anguillicaudatus, assembly GCF_027580225.2. Lineage (NCBI taxonomy): Eukaryota > Metazoa > Chordata > Actinopteri > Cypriniformes > Cobitidae > Misgurnus > Misgurnus anguillicaudatus. The sequence continues at coordinate 950,477 of NC_073344.2, forward strand.
AAATAGCTTTGGGGCGATCCTAAGAGACTGATTGGATGACTGAGTAAAATGAGCCCACCCCCATGTCTCTACGACACTCTAAAGTAAAGATATTCCATCTGGGACGCGTTTATTCCCTTATATGGGCATGCTTCCTGCCCCATTATAAGTCAATGGGAAATTTTGGGGGCCTCTTACACCCCAGGGGTACAGCTTACACCCCATTGTGATGTATGTTCTTACAGAGCCTGTCAGCCACCTTAAATGTGGTAAGCCACAAGTTTCTACAAGTTTCTCACTCACAGCTATGACCCGTCAAAGTTTGTCTCAATGTTAAGTCAATGGAAATTTTGGGGTGTTCGAGACCCCCGTTTAGGAATTCGGAAGGTCCCATCAGTTAGAAAAGATATAGCACACTAAGTCAGACCAGTCTGAAGGTCTGTGGAAAATTTGGTGCATGTAGCTTGAAAGCCCTAGGACGAGTTAGTTGCCGAAATTTTGGGGGGAGAAAAAGAATAATAACTAGATATTAAAGTTTGAGGACAAACTTTATGTTGGCTTGACAAAGCCTGGTCTGAACGTTTAAAACAGTTTGACAGAAGTTTGGTTCAGTAGGCTATCTTGTTGTTAGTATGCTTCAGTATGAAGCTTTTTAAAATAAAGCTAACATAATTTAGCATAAAGCTAGCATGATTTAGCATAAAGCTATTATGATTTAACATGAAGCTAACATGATTTAGCATAAAGTCAGCATAAAGCTAAAATGTTTAAAGACCCAACCCCCATGTCTCTATGATGTTCTGATGCGAAGATATAAGGCTTTGTTTATTCCGTTGCTAGGGTACTAAGTATGGTTGCTAGGCAGAAAATTGGCATCCCATAATGATCACACTTCAAGCCACAAGTAAAACGGTCCAACCCCCGTTTCTCTACAATCTTCTGAAGCGAAGATATAAGGCTTTGTTTATTCAGTTGCTAGGGTACTAAGTTTGGTTGCTAGGGAGAAAATTGGCATCCCATAATGATCAACCTTCAAGCCACAAGTAAAACGGTCCAACGCCCGTGTCTCTATGATGTTCTGAAGCGGAGATATAAGGCTTTGTTTATTCCGTTGCTAGGGTACTAAGTTTGGTTGCTAGGGAGAAAATTGGCATCCCATAATGATCAACCTTCAAGCCACAAGTAAAATGGTCCAACCCACGTGTCTCTAAGATGTTCTGAAGCGGAGATAAAAGGCTTTGTTTATTCCGTTGCTAGGGTACTAAGTTTGGTTGCTAGGGAGAAAATTGGCATCCCATAATGATCAACCTTCAAGCCACAAGTAAAACGGTCCAACCCCCATGTCTCTTAGATGTTCTGAAGCGGAGATATAAGGCTTTGTTTATTCCGTTGCTAGGGTACTAAGTTTGGTTGCTAGGGAGAAAATTGGCATCCCATAATGATCACACTTCAAGCCACAAGTAAAACGGTCCAACCCTCGAGTCTCTATGATGTTCTGATGCGGAGATATAAGGCTTTGTTTATTCCGTTGCTAGGGTACTAAGTTTGGTTGCTAGGGAGAAAATTGGCATCCCATAATGATCAACCTTCAAGCCACAAGTAAAACGGTCCAACCCCCATGTCTCTTAGATGTTCTGAAGCGGAGATATAAGGCTTTGTTTATTCCGTTGCTAGGGTACTAAGTTTGGTTGCTAGGCAGAAAATTGGCATCCCATAATGATCACCCTTCAAGCCACAAGTAAAATGGTCCAGCCCCCGTGTCTCTATGATGTTCTGAAGCGGAGATATAAGGCTTTGTTTATTCTGTTGCTAGGGTACTAAGTTTGGTTGCTAGGCAGAAAATTGGCATCCCATAATGATCAACCTTCAAGCCACAAGTAAAACGGTCCAACCCCTGTGTCTCTATGATGTTCTGAAGCAGAGATATAAGGCTTTGTTTATTCCGTTGCTAGGGTACTAAGTTTGGTTGCTAAGGAGAAAATTGGCATCCCATAATGATCAACCTTCAAGCCACAAGTAAAATGGTCCAGCCCCCGTGTCTCTATGATGTTCTGAAGCGGAGATATAAGGCTTTGTTTATTCTGTTGCTAGGGTACTAAGTTTGGTTGCTAGGCAGAAAATTGGCATCCCATAATGATCAACCTTCAAGCCACAAGTAAAACGGTCCAACCCCTGTGTCTCTAAGATGTTCTGAAGCAGAGATATAAGGCTTTGTTTATTCCGTTGCTAGGGTACTAAGTTTGGTTGCTAAGGAGAAAATTGGCATCCCATAATGATCACCCTTCAAGCCACAAGTAAAATGGTCCAGCCCCCGTGTCTCTATGATGTTCTGAAGCGGAGATATAAGGCTTTGTTTATTCTGTTGCTAGGGTACTAAGTTTGGTTGCTAGGCAGAAAATTGGCATCCCATAATGATCACCCTTCAAGCCACAAGTAAAACGGTCCAACCCCCGTGTCTCTATGATGTTCTGAAGCAGAGATATAAGGATTTGTTTGTTCTGTTGCTAGGGTGCTCATATTTGGTTGCTAGGGGCGTGGCTTAATAACTCTATAAGAATCCTAAGGGACTGATTGGATGCCTGAGTAAAATGAGCCCACCCCCATGTCTCTATGACAGTGTGATGCAAAGATATCCATCTGGGCATTTTATAATGGCAGTCTATGGGAGATGTTGCTAGGGTACCCAAAATTGTTGCTAGGGGCGTGGCTTAATAGCTTTGTAGAGATACTGGAAGACTGATTGGATGCCTGAGTAAAATGAGCCCACCCCCATGTCTCTACGACACTCCAGAATGAAGATATTCCATCTGGGACGTTTTTATTCCCTTATATGGGCGTGTTTCCTGCCCCATTATAAGTCAATGGGGAAATTTGGGTGCCTCTTACACCCCAGGGGTACAGCTTACACCCCATTGTGATGTATCTTCCTACACAGCCTGCCAGCCTCTTCAACTGTGATAAGCCACAAGTTTCTACAAATTTCTCGTTCGCAGCTATGACCCGTCAAAGTTGGTCGTAATGTTAAGTCAATGGAAATTTTGGGGTGTTTGAGCGCCCCGTTTAGGAATTCGGTAGGTCCCATCAGTTAGAAAAGTCATAGCATAAATCTACGTACCAGTCTTAAAAGTTTTGTAAAGTTTTGTGGGTGTAGCTTGAAAGCTCTAGGAGGAGTTACAGTCAGAAAAAGTGGGGATCAGAAGAAGAATAATAATAAGATTAAGATGAATAACAGTATGTTGGCTTTTTCAAGCCAACATAATAATAAGTTTAATAGCAATAACAATATATTGGCTTTTTCAAAGCCAACATAACTAGATAGGTACATTTCCTGAAGAAAATGTGAGTGGTGCTTGCCGTGGCAAATTTCTGGGGACAGTATATGATCATACTTCCAGTCACGAGTAAAACGATCCAAACCCCGTCTCTCTACGATGTTCTGATGCGGAGATATAAGGCTTTGTTTACTCTGTTGCTAGGGTACTGTATTTGGTTGCTAGGGAAAAAAGAGGCATCCCATAGTGATTACACTCTGAGTCACGAGTCAAACGGTCCAACCCCCGTGTCTCTACGATGTTCTGATTCGGAGATATAAGGCTTTGTTTACTCTGTTGCTAGGGTACTGTATTTGGTTGCTAGGGAAAAAATTGCCATCCCATAGTGATTACACACTGAGTCACGAGTCAAACGGTCCAACCCCCGTGTCTCTACGATGTTTTGATGCGGAGATATAAGGCTTTGTTTACTCTGTTGCTAGGGTACTGTATTTGGTTGCTAGGGAAAAATTGGCATCCCATAGTGATTACACACTGAGTCACGAGTCAAACGGTCCAACCCCCGTGTCTCTACGATGTTCGGATGCCGAGATATAACTGTTTGAATTTTATGTTGCTAGGGTGCTCAAAGGTGGTTGCTAGGGGCGTGGCTTAATACCTATGTAAGAATCCTGAGAGACTGATTGGATGCCTGAGTAAAATGAGCCCACCCCCATGTCTCTATGACACTGTGGTGCAAAGATATCCATCTGGGCATTTTATAATGGCAGTCTATGGGAGATGTTGCTAGGGTGCCCAAAATTGTTGCTAGGGGCGTGGCTTAATAGCTCTGGGATGATCCTGAGAGACTGATTGGATGCCCGAGAAAAATGAGCCCACCCACTTATCTCTACGACACTGTAAAGCAAAGATATCCCATCTGGAACTTTTTTATTCCCTTATATGGGCATGTTTCCTGCCCCATTATAAGTCAATGGGAATTTTCGGGTGCCTCTTACAACCCAGGGGTACAGCTTACACCCCATTGTGATGTATATTCTTACAGAGCCTACCACCCTCTTCAAATAATGTAACACACATGGTTGTACAAAATCCTCGAGCAGAGCTATGACCCGTCAAAGATCGGTGCAATGTTAAGTCAATGGGATTTTTCGGGTGGTTTTTCGCCCCCCTTTCGGAAATCCTGCACCCAATCGCTTATAAAAGTCATAGCAGACGTGTCCTCAACAAGCCGGTCGTTTTGAGCCCTGTTTCATTGGTCTACGACAAACCGTGCGGGACGAGTTACGCGCCGAAAAAGTGTCCAGATATAAGAATAAATAAATAAATAATAATAAGTATGAGCAATAGTAATAGTGATGCCTTGCATAAATGCAAGCACCACTAATTATAAATAATAAGTATGACGAATAGTAATAGTGATGCCTTGCATAAATGCAAGCACCACTAACTAGATAGGTACATTTCCTGAAGAAAATGTGAAGTGGTGCTTGCCGTGGCAAAATTCTGGGGGCAATGTATGATTATACTCCGAGCCAAAAGTAAAACAATCCAACCCCTGTGTCTCTACGATGTTCTGATGTGGAGATATAAGGCTTTGTTTATTCGGTTGCTAGGGTATTGTATTTGGTTGCTAGGGAGAAAATTGGCATCCACTTGTGATTACAATCCGAGTCACGAGTCAAACGGTCCAACCCCCGTGTCTCTACGATGTTCTGATGTGGAGATATAAGGCTTTGTTTATTGAAGGTAGCATGATTAGCATGAAGCTAGCATGATGTTAGCATAATTAACGTGAAGGTAGTATGATGTTAACATGATTAACAGGAAGTTAGCATGATTAGCATGAAGGTAGCATAAAGCTAACATCATTAGCATGAAGCTAGCACAAAGCTAACATAATTAGCATGAAGCTAACATGATGCTAATATGATTATCATGAAGCTAGCATGATGTTAGCATGATTAGCATGATGTTAGCATGATTAGCATGAAGCTAGCATGAAGTAAGCATGATTAGCCTGAAGCTAGCATGAAGCTAGCATGATTAACATGAAGTTATCATGATGTTAGCATGATTAGCATGAAGCTACCATGATTAGCATGAAGCTAGCATGATGTTAGCATGATTAGCATGAAGCTAGCATGAAGCTAACATGATTAGCATGAAGCTAGCATGAAGCTAACATGATTAGCATGAAGTAAGCATGAAGGTAGCATGATTAGCATGATGTTAGGATGAAGCTAGCATGATGTTACCATGATTAGCATGAAGCTACCCTGATTAGCATGAAGCTAGCATGATGTTAGCATGATTAGCATGAAGCTAGCATGAAGCTAACATGATTAGCATGAAGCTAGCATGATTAGCATGATGTTAGCATGAAGTTAGCATGAAGCTAGCATGATTTGCATGAATTATGCATGATGTTAGCATAATTAGCATGATGCTAACATGATTAGAATGAAGCTAGCATGATGTTAGCATGATGTTCGCATGATTAACATGATGTTAGCATGATTAGCACAAACTTAGCATGAAGCTAACATGATTAGCATGACGTTAGCATGAAGCTAGCATGATTAGCATGAAGCTAGCATGATGTTAGCATGATTAGCATGATAATAGCATGATTAGCATGAAGTTAGCATTAAGCTAGCATGATTAGCATGATGTTAGCATGATTAGCATGATGCTAGAATGATTAGCATGAAGTTAGCATGATGTTAGCATGATTAGCATGAAGTTAGCATGATGTTAGAATGACTAGCATAAAGATAACACGATGTTAGCATGATTAGCATGAAGCTAGCATGATGTTAGCATGATTAGCAAGAAGTTAACATGAAGTTAGCATGAAGATAGCATGAAGCTAGCATGATTTAACGTGAAGTTAGCAAGATTTATTATGAAATTAGCATTAAGCTAGCATGAAACTAGCATGAAGCTAGTATGACTTAGCATTAAGCTAGCATGAAGCTAACATGACCCAAAGACCCAACCCCCATGTCTCTATGATGTTCGGATCCAGAGATATAAGGCTTTGTTTATTATGTTGCTAGGGTGCTCATATTTGGTTGTTAGGGGCGTGGCTTGGGAGTGGCCAATAATGTGGCCAGTTATTACACTCTGAGTCACAAGTAAAATGGTCCAACCCCCGTGTCTCTACGATGTTCTCATGCGGAGATATAAGGCTTTGTTTATTGGGTTGCTAGGGTGCTCATATTTGGTTGCTAGGGGCGTGGCTTGGGAGTGGCCAATGATGTGGCCAGTGATTACACTCCGAGTCACAAGTAAAACGGTCCAACCCCCGTGTCTCTACGATGTTCTGATGCCGAGATATAACTGTTTCAATGTTATGTTGCTAGGGTGCTCAAAAGTGGTTGCTAGGGGCGTGGCTTAATACCTCAATAAGGATCCTGAGAGACTGATTGGATGTCTGGGTAAAATGAGCCCACCCCCAAGTCTCTATGACACTGTGCTGCAAAGATATCCATCCTGGCATTTTATAATGGCAGTCTATGGGAGATGTTGCTAGGGTGCCCAAAATTGTTGCTAGGGGCGTGGCTTAATAACTCTGGGAGGATCCTGAGAGACTGATTGGATGCCCAAGTAAAATGAGCCCACCCACGTATCTCTACGACACTGTAAAGCAAAGATATCCCATCTGGAACGGTTTTATTCCCTTATATGGGCGTGTTTCCTGGCCCATTATAAGTCAATGGGGCACTTTTGGGCACCTCTTACACCCCAGGGGTACAACTTACACCCCATTGTGATCCATGTTCTTACAGAGCCTACCACCCTCTTCAAATGTTGTAACCCACATGTTTCTACAAAATCCTCGAGCGGAGCTATGACCCGTCAAAGTTGGGCGCAATGTTAAGTCAATGGGATTTTTCGGGTGGTTTTTCGCCCCCCTTTCGGAAATCCTGCACCCGATCGCTTATAAAAGTCATAGCACACCTCTCCTCAATAAGCCGGTCGATTTGAGCCCTATTTCATGGGACTACGGCAAAGCGTGCGGGACGAGTTACGCGCCGAAATTTTGTCCAGAATATAAGAAAAATAATAATAATATCCCTGAGCAATAGTAATAGTGATGCCTTGCATAAATGCAAGCACCACTAATAAGTATGACGAATAGTAATAGTGATGCCTTGCATAAATGCAAGCACCACTAATAACTAGATAGGTACATTTCCTGAAGAAAATGTGAGTGGTGCTTGCCGTGGCAAAATTCTGAGGACCATATATGTTTATACTCCAAGCCAAAAGTAAAACGATCCAACTCCCGTGTCTCTACGATGTTCTGATGCGGAGATATAAGGCTGTGTTTATCCGGTTGCTAGGGTACTGTATTTGGTTGCTAGGGAAAAAATTGGCATCCACTAGTGATTACACTGAGTCACGAGTCAAACAGTCCAACCCCTGTATCTCTACGATGTTCTGATGCGGAGATATAAGGCTTTGTTTACTCTGTTGCTAGGGTACTGTATTTGGTTGCTAGGGAAAAAAATGGCATCCCATAATGATTACACTCCGAGTCACGAGTCAAACGGTCCAACCCCCGTGTCTCTACGATGTTCTGAGGCGGAGATTTAAGGCTTTGTTTACTCTGTTGCTAGGGTACTGTATTTGGTTGCTAGGGAAAAAAATGGCATCCCATAGTGATTACACACCGAGTCACAAGTCAAACGGTCCAACCCCCGTGTCTCTACGATGTTCTGATGCGGAGATATAAGGCTTTGTTTATTCTGTTGCTAGGGTACTGTATTTGGTTGCTATGGAAAAAATGGCATCCCATAGTGATTACACTCTGAGTCACGAGTCAAACGGTCCAACCCCCGTGTCTCTACGATGTTCTGATGCGGAGATATAAGGCTTTGTTTACTCTGTTGCTAGGGTACTGTATTTGGTTGCTATGGAAAAAAAATGGCATCCCATAGTGATTACACTCTGAGTCACGAGTCAAACGGTCCAACCCCCGTGTCTCTACGATGTTCTGATGCGGAGATATAAGGCTTTGTTTACTCTGTTGCTAGGGTACTGTATTTGGTTGCTAGGGAAAAAATTGGCATCCCATAATGATTACACCCCGAGTCACGAGTCAAACGGTCCAACCCCCGTGTCTCTACGATGTTCTGAGGCGGAGATATAAGGCTTTGTTTACTCTGTTGCTAGGGTACTGTATTTGGTTGCTAGGGAAAAAATTGGCATCCCATAATGATTACACTCTGAGTCACGAGTCAAACGGTCCAACCCCCGTGTCTCTACGATGTTCGGATGTTGAGATATAACTGTTTGAATTTTATGTTGCTAGGGTGCTCAAAAGTGGTTGCTAGGGGCGTGGCTTAATACCTATGTAAGGATCCTGAGGGACTGATTGGATGCCTGAGTAAAATGAGCCCACCCCCATGTCTCTATGACACTGTGGTGCAAAGATATCCATCTGGGCATTTTATAATGGCAGTCTATGGGAGATGTTGCTAGGGTGCCCAAAATTGTTGCTAGGGGCGTGGCTTAATAGCTCTGGGATGATCCTGAGAGACTGATTTGATGCCCGAGTGAAATGAGCCCACCCACTTATCTCTACGACACTGTAAAGCAAAGATATCCCATCTGGAACTGTTTTATTCCCTTATATGGGCATGTTTCCTGCCCCATTATAAGTCAATGGGAATTTTCGGGTGCCTCTTACACCCCAGGGGTACAACTTACACCCCATTGTGATCCATGTTGTTAGAGAGCCTACCACCCTCTTCAAATGTTGTAACCCACATGTTTCTATAAAATCCTCGAGCGGAGCTATGACTCGTCAAAGTTGGGCGCAATGTTAAGTCAATGGGATTTTTCGGGTGGTTTTTCGCCCCCCTTTCGGAAATCCTGCACCCGATCCCTTATAAAAGTCATAGCAGACGTGTCCTCAATAAGCCGGTCATTTTGAGCCCTGTTTCATTGGTCTACGACAAACCGTGTGGGACGAGTTACGCGCCGAAAAAGTGTCCAGATATAAGAATAATAAATAAATTATAATAAGTATGAGCAATAGTAATAGTGATGCTTTGCATAAATGCAAGCACCACTAATAATAAGAATAATATCCCTGAGGAATAGTAATAGTGATGCCTTGCATAAATGCAAGCACCACTAATAATAAGTATGGGGAATAATAATAGTGATGCCTTGCATAAATGCAAGCACCACTAATAAAAAGTTTATGTACAATAACAGTATGTTGGCTTTCTCAAGCCAACATAATAACTTGATAGGTACATTTCCTGAAGAAAATGTGAGTGGTGCTTGCCGTGGCAAAATTCTGGGGACCATATATGATTATACTCCAAGCCAAAAGAAGAAAGATCCAACTCCCGTGTCTCTACGATGTTCTGATGCGGAGATATAAGGCTATGTTTATCCGGTTGCTAGGGTACTGTATTTGGTTGCTAGGGAAAAAATTGCCATCCACTAGTGATTACCCTCCGAGTCACGAGTCAAACGGTCCAACCCCTGTGTCTCTACGATGTTCTGATGCGGAGATATAAGGCTTTGTTTACTCTGTTGCTAGGGTACTGCATTTGGTTGCTAGGGAAAAAATTGGCATCCACTAGTGATTACCCGCCGAGTCACAAGTCAAACGGTCCAACCCCCGTGTCTCTACGATGTTCTGATGCGGAGATAACAGGCTTCGTTTACTCTGTTGCTAGGGTACTGTATTTGGTGGCTAGGGAAAAAATGGCATCCACTCGGGATTACCCTCCGAGTCACGAGTCAAACGGTCCAACCCCCGTGTCTCTACGATGTTCTGATGCGGAGATATAAGGCTTTGTTTACTCTGTTGCTAGGGTCCTGTATTTGGTTGCTAGAGAAAAAAATGGCATCCACTAGTGATTACCCTCAGAGTCACGAGTCAAACGGTCCAACCCCCGTGTCTCTACGATGTTCTGATGCGGAGATATAAGGCTTTGTTTACTCTGTTGCTAGGGTACTGTATTTGGTTGCTAGGGGAAAAACAGCATCCACTAGTGATTACCCGCCGAGTCACGAGTCAAACGGTCCAACCCCCGTGTCTCTACGATGTTCTGATGCGGAGATATAAGGCTTTGTTTACTCTGTTGCTAGGGTACTGTATTTGGTTGCTAGGGAAAAAATTGGCATCCACTAGTGATTACCCTCCGAGTCACGAGTGAAACAGTCCAAACCCCGTATCTCTACGATGTTCTGATGCGGAGATATAAGGCTTTGTTTACTCTGTTGCTAGGGTACTGTATTTGGTTGCTAGGGGGAAAATTGGCATTCCATAATGATTACACTCTGAGTCACGAGTCAAACGGTCCAACCCCCGTGTCTCTACGATGTTCGGATGCGGAGATATAATGCTTTGTTTACTCTGTTGCTAGGGTACTGTATTTGGTTGCTAGGGGAAAAATGGCATCCCATAATGATTACACTCTGAGTCACGAGTCAAACGGTACAACCCCCGTGTCTCTACGATGTTCTGATGCGGAGATATAAGGCTTTGTTTACTCTGTTGCTAGGGTACTGTATTTGGTTGCTAGGGGAAAAAATTGCATCCCATAGTGATTACACTCTGAGTCACAAGTCAAATGGTCCAACCCCCGTGTCTCTACGATGTTCAGATGCCGAGATATAACTGTTTGAATTTTGTGTTGCTAGGGTGCTCAAAAGTGGTTGCTAGGGGCGTGGCTTAATACCTATGTATGGATCCTGAGAGACTGGTTGGATGCCTGAGTAAAATGAGCCCACCCACTTATCTCTACGACACTGTAAAGCAAAGATATCCATCTGGAACTGTTTTGTTCCCTTATATGGGCATGTTTCCTGCCCCATTATAAGTCAATGGGAATTTTCGGGTGCCTCTTACACCCCAGGGGTACAACTTACACCCCAATGTCATGTATGTTCTTACATAGCCTACCACCCTCTTCAAATTTAGTAACCCACATGTTTCTACGAAATCCTCGCTCGGACCTATGACCTGACAAAGTTTTCCGCAATGTTAGTCTATGGGATTTTGCCCCATTGACTTTTCATTGGGCATTTTTGGGCACCTCTTACACCCCAGGGGTACAACTTACACCCCATTGTGATGTATGTTCTTACAGAGTCTACCACCCTCTTCAAATGTTGTAACCCACATGTTTCTACAAAATCCTCGAGCGGAGCCATGACTCGTCAAAGTTGGGCCCAATGTTAAGTCAATGGGATTTTTCGGGTGGTTTTTCGCCCCCCTTTCAGAAATCCTGCACCCAATCGCTTATAAAAGTCATAGCACACCTCTCCTCAATAAACCGGTCAATTTGAGCCCTCTTTCGTGGGACTACGACAAACCGTGCGGGACGAGTTACGCGCCGAAAAAACGTGCAGACATAAGAATAAAATATAATAATATCCCCGCACAATAGTAATAGTGATGCCTTGCATAAATGCAAGCACCACTAATAAGTATGGGGAATAATAATAGTGATGCCTTGCATAAATGCAAGCACCACTAATAAGTTTAATAGCAATAACAATATGTTGGCTTTTTCAAAGCCAACATAATAATAATAAGCTTAGATCGAAGAACAGTATGTTGGCTTTGTCAAGCCAACATAATAATAACTAGATAGGTACATTTCCTGAAGAAAATGTGAAGTGGTGCTTGCCGTGGCAAATTTCGGGGGACAGTATATTATTATACTTCCAGTCACGAGTAAAACGATCCAAACCCTGTGTCTCTACGATGTTCTGATGCGGAGATATAAGGCTTTGTTTACTCTGTTGCTAGGGTACTGTATTTGGTTGCTAGGGAGAAAATTGGTATCCACTGGTGATTACACTCCGACTCACAAGTAAAACAGTCCAACCCCCATGTCTCTACGATGTTCTGATGCGGAGATAAGGCTTTGTTTACTCTGTTGCTAGGGTACTGTATTTGGTTGCTAGGGGAAAAAATGGCATCCACTAGTGATTACCCTCCGAGTCACGAGTCAAACGGTCCAACCCCCGTGTCTCTACGATGTTCTGATGCGGAGATATAAGGCTTTGTTTAATCTGTTGCTAGGGTACTGTATTTGGTTGCTAGGGGAAAAAATGGCATCCACTAGTGATTACCCTCCGAGTCACGAGTCAAACGGTCCAACCCCCGTGTCTCTACGATGTTCTGATGCGGAGATATAAGGCTTAGTTTATTCGGTTGCTAGGGTGCTCAAATTTGGTTGCTAGGGGCGTGGCTTGGGAGTGGCCAATTATGTGCCCAATTGTTACACCCCTAGTCACAAGTAAAACGGTCCAACCCCCGTGTCTCTACGATGTTCTGATGCGGAGATATAAGGCTTTGTTTATTCGGTTGCTAGGGTGCTCAAATTTGGTTGCTAGGGGCGTGGCTTGGGAGTGGCCAATTATGTGCCCAATTGTTACACCCCTAGTCACAAGTAAAACGGTCCAACCCCCGTGTCTCTACGATGTTCTGATGCCGAGATATAACTGTTTGAATTTTATGTTGCTAGGGTGCTCAAAAGTGGTTGCTAGGGGCGTGGCTTAGTAAGTCTTTAAGGATCCTGAGAGACTGATTGGATGCCTGAGTAAAATGAACCCACCCCCATGTCTCTATGACACTGTGGTGCAAAGATATCCATCTGGGCATTTTATAATGGCAGTCTATGGGATAGGTTGCTAGGGTGCCCAAAATGGTTGCTAGGGTAATCTTACACCCCATCGTGGGGGACGTCCTGAAAGAGTCTAGGACCCTCTTCAAATGTATTAACCCACATGTTTCTACAAAAATCTCGCTCGTACCTATGACCCGTCAAAGTTTTTGCAATGTTAAGTCTATGGGATTTTCCCCCATTGACTTTTCATTGGGGCACTTTTGGGCGCCTCTTACACCCCAGGGGTACAACTTACACCCCAATGTGATGTATGTTCTTACAGAGCCTACCACCCTCTTCAAATGTTGTAACCCACATGTTTCTACAAAATCCTCGAGCGGAGCTATGACTCGTCAAAGTTGGGCGCAATGTTAAGTCAATGGGATTTTTCGGGTGGTTTTTCGCCCCCCTTTCGGAAAACCTGCACCCGATCGCTTATAAAAGTCATAGCACACCTCTCCTCAATAAGCCGGTCGATTTGAGCCCTCTTTCATGAGTCTACGACAAACCGTGCGGGACGAGTTAGGTGCCGAAAAAACGTGCAGATGTAAGAATAAAATATGACTAGATAGGTAGATTTCCTGAAGAAAATGTGAGTGGTGCTTGCCGTGGCAAAATTCTGGGGAACATATATGATTATACTCCAAGCCAAAAGTAAAACGATCCAACTCCCGTGTCTCTACGATGTTTTCATGCGGAGATATATGGCTGTGTTAATCCGGTTGCTAGGGTACTGTATTTGGTTGCTAGGGAAAAAATTGCCATCCACTAGTGATTACCCTCCGAGTCACGAGTCAAACAGTCCAACCCCCGTGTCTGTACAATGTTCTGATGCGGAGATATAAGGCTTTGTTTACTCTGTTGCTAGGGTACTGTATTTGGTTGCTAGGGAAAAAATTGGCATCCACTAGTGATTACATGCCGAGTCACAAGTAAAATGGTCCAACCCCCGTGTCTCTACGATGTTCTGATGCGGAGATATAAGGCTTTGTTTACTCTGTTGCTAGGGTACTTTATTTGGTTGCTAGGGGGAAATTAGCATCCACTGGTGATTACACTCCAAGTCACGAGTCAAACGGTCCAACCCCCGTGTCTCTACGATGTTCTGATGCGGAGATATAAGGCTTTGTTTACTCTGTTGCTAGGGTACTGTATTTGGTTGCTAGGGAAAAATTGGCATCCCATAATGATTACACTCTGAGTCACGAGTCAAACGGTCCAACCCCCGTGTCTCTACGATGTTCTGATGCGGAGATATAAGGCTTTGTTTACTCTGTTGCTAGGGTACTGTATTTGGTTGCTAGGGGAAAAAATGGCATCCCATAGTGATTAGACTCTGAGTCACAAGTCAAAAGGTCCAAACCCCATGTCTCTATGATGTTCTGATGCAGAGATATAAGGCTTTGTTTACTCTGTTGCTAGGGTACTGTATTTGGTTGCTAGGGGAAAAAATGGCATCCCATAGTGATTACACGCCGAGTCACGAGTCAAACGGTCCAACCCCCGTGTCTCTACGATGTTCTGAGGCGGAGATATAAGGCTTTGTTTACTCTGTTGCTAGGGTACTGTATTTGGTTGCTAGGGAAAAAATTGGCATCTACTAGTGATTACATGCCGAGTCACGAGTAAAATGGTCCAACCCCCGTGTCTCTACGATGTTCTGATGTGGAGATATAAGTCTTTGTTTACTCTGTTGCTAAGGTACTGTATTTGGTTGCTAGGGAAAAAATTGACATCCCATCTTGATTACACTCTGAGTCACGAGTCAAACGGTCCAACTCCCGTGTCTCTACGATGTTCTGATGCGGAGATATAAGGCTTTGTTTACTCTGTTGCTAGGGTACTGTATTTGGTTGCTAGGGAAAAATTGGCATCCCATAGTGATTACACACTGAGTCACGAGTCAAACGGTCCAACCCCCGTGTCTGTACGATGTTCTGATGCTGAGATGTAAGGCTTTGTTTACTCTGTTGCTAGGGTACTGTATTTGGTTGCTAGGGAAAAAATGGCATCCCATAGTGATTACACTCTGAGTCACGAGTCAAACGGTCCAACCCCCGTGTCTCTACGATGTTCTGATGCTGAGATATAAGGCTTTGTTTACTCTGTTGCTAGGGTACTGTATTTGGTTGCTAGAGAAAAAATTGGCATCCCATAATGATTACACTCCGAGTCACGAGTCAAACGGTCCAACCCCCGTGTCTCTACGATGTTCTGATGCGAAGATATAAGGCTTTGTTTACTCTGTTGCTAGGGTACTGTATTTGGTTGCTAGGGAAAAATTGGCATGCCATAATGATTACACTCTGAGTCATGAGTCAAACGGTCCAACCCACGTGTCTCTACGATGTTTAGATGCCGAGATATATCTGTTTGAATTTTATGTATCTAGGGTGCTCAAAAGTGGTTGCTAGGGGCGTGGCTTATACCTATGTAAGTATCCTGAGAGACTGATTGGATGCCTGAGTAAAATGAGTCCACCCCCATGTCTCTTTTCAAGCCAACATAATAAGTATGAGCAATAGTAATAGTGATGCCTTGCATAAATGCAAGCACCACTAATAAGTATGAGCAATAGTAATAGTGATGCCTTGCATAAATGCAAGCACCACTAATAAGTATGCAAGATAATAATAGTGATGCCTTGCATAAATGCAAGCACCACTAATAATATCCCTGAGGAATAGTAATAGTGATGCCTTGCATAAATGCAAGCACCACTAATAATAAGTATGAGGAATAGTAATAGTGATGCCTTGCATAAATGCAAGCACCACTAATAATAATAATATCCCTGAGGAATAGTAATAGTGATGCCTTGCATAAATGCAAGCACCACTAATAATAATAATAATAAAAAGTTTATGTACAACAACAGTATGTTGGCTTTCTCAAGCCAACATAATAATAATAAGTTTAATAGCAATAACAGTATGTTGGCTTTTTCACCACTAATAATAAGTTTAAGTCCAACAACAGTATGTTGGCTTTCTCAAACCAACATAATAATAAGTTTAAGTGCAACAACAGTATGTTGGCTTTCTCAAGCCAACATAATAATAATAGTGATGCCTTGCATAAATGCAAGCACCACTAATAATAAGTATGGGGAATAATAATAGTGATGCCTTGCATAAATGCAAGCACCACTAATAATAACAATAAGCTTAGATCGAAGAACAGTATGTTGGCTTTGTCAAGCCAACATAATAATAATAAGCTTAGATCGAAGAACAGTATGTTGGCTTTGTCAAGCCAACATAATAACTATACTTACACCTGAATCTTATAACAGTGTACAATTACTAATGTTTCACTGCAAGTAAAGAATACATTTACAATGCATTTTGTCAAATGTTGACCTTCCACATGTGCAAAAAACTATTTACACATTATAAAATTCTGGCTCAAGCTTTACAAGGTAGGAGGTAGTATGTTATGTAAATGTTATGTTAGAAATTATGCACTTCATAACAGTTATTTATTTCTCACTTTATTTGTATTTTCTCAACTATAAATTAACTGACATTTCAGGATCCAGATTTACATTTTGATGTAAATAACAGTGTGTAGGAAACCGTTCTGACACCACTCCTGACTCCTTGCCACTTGTCATGTAGCTTCAAGTGCAATTCCCTGTAATAATGAATAAA
This sequence comes from Misgurnus anguillicaudatus, assembly GCF_027580225.2. NCBI lineage: Eukaryota > Metazoa > Chordata > Actinopteri > Cypriniformes > Cobitidae > Misgurnus > Misgurnus anguillicaudatus. Next base: position 967,034 of record NC_073344.2, read on the forward strand.
CAATTAGTTGACAAACATAACTATTAACTGTTTACCAACATTATCAAGTCTAACAAATTACCTATGTCCTAAGATGCATATCAGAGCCAATGCCATTATATTAAAGCCCATGGTTATATAGTAAACTGTCTGAAACAGCTTTGCCAATATTTAATTATATAAAACTTTACAAGCAAAGCAGACACATGACAAGCCTCTGTCACCTCTGCACAACATTATTTAAACTAATCATGTTACAGAAACCTGAAGATGATGAGCTTCATCATGGATCTGTCACTGTTACCTCATCAATAACAACTGCATTAAAACTAAGGAATACGTTAGTTTATTTTCGTCTTACAAATCTGTTGCTAACAGTAATATAGAAACGTCGTTGCAAGAGTTTGTGCTCATCATATGGCCTTGTAAAACAAAAAACTAACAGGTGATAACAGCTGCGCCCGAAAGCTCAAAAATGCTGCCTTCTGAGGCAGCATTCCAAGGCAAGAAGGCATCAAGGCATGTCCGAATCAATGGCTGTCCGAATGTATTTCTCGGACCTGCCTTCATGCCTCCGAAGTCATTGCCTCATGAGGCAGCGAGCCAACAAGTCAGCTGCTTTCGGACGCAGCCATTAGCTATGACTAGCAACCTTGCTAACGGAAGAATGACCAAAACACTTACCTTTATTATTAGACAGATCCTGCTCAATGACGACTTTTTGTCTTTAAAATGTCAAGTTTCGATCGCCTCGTAAGCGAAAACACGGTGTACATCATCTAGCTGTTTTTGTGACAGTGTGTAGAAGACAACATTACAAGCATGCACTGACACTAGCGTTCGACTGCTGGTGGCGCGTCTTGTTTGACAGAGGTGTCGTCCAATCAGCAGTAACCATTCCAGTCGCGCAATGTACCTACCTTTTCCGGTTTGAAAGATTTGTTTTTGTGTTTTGTGAATTGCCGTTTTCTGAATTGTTAATTTGTCACTGGACTTGTTATTGTGTTTTTTTGACATGCATTTTGTTTTTAATTTGTCGTTTTGTTTTGCATTTTTCGGCCACGGTAGTTTTACTGTGTTAAACACATTAACACATTAGCCTGCTTGGGCTTAACTTAGCTTCTTCTTCTAGACGTTACATTAATAATACGCTCGCTTATAATGTCGAGTCATAGCCGCAGCAAATTTGACTGCTTATGCTATCGTGTATTATGTTGTGCTATCTGTCGTTTTTCTGTGCTTTTACTGCTTCTATTAATGTAAAGCTGCTTTGAAACAATTAAGTATTGTGAAAAGCGCTATATAAATAAAATTGAATTGAATTGAATTAATGGAATAAGGATGCGAGTAGGATTAGGTTTCGGATTCGGCTGAATCTTAAACAGTTGATTCGGTATTCAGCCGAACCCAAAAAATCTGGATTCGGTGCTTTTGCAAGCACACTTAATAAGCATGCATGTGAGTCACAGTTGTTGCCCCAGCTCCTGTGCTAGCATGTGGTCCCTGATGGAGCTCACAAGGAAGAAAAGAGATGAGTGTGTATGATAAAGCCTGTTTAGAGTATGACACGCTTTTAGGCTTGAAAGAAAATACAGAGGTACACTTTGGTCTAGACATGTTTGATCAACACCTCTATCGGACAGTAATCTTTCCCCATGAAGTCAGAGGAAATAAAGAACCCCTTATGAAAATTAACTATGTTTTTTGTGGTAAAAGTGTAGTAACCATGTTGTTTTTGGTGTATTGATTACTATTATCAAAACCATGGTTTTACTACAGTAACCATGGTGTAACTATGGTTTTTGAAAACCATGGTTGTCAAACCATGGTTATTTTGTGGTGACCATGTTTTTTTTACTGTAGTAAAACCATGGTTAATTTCCGTAAGGGACATTGTTGAGTTTTATGTTCTCATTAATTATATAATTTTATATTATGTTGCTTATTATTATTATTTTTATTTTGTAATATGATACTGATTGTTGTATGCAGAAAATGTACGGGAAGACTTACGCAGTGAAAGTGTTGCTGCTCCCTCGTGTACTGATGTTGTGCCAGTGGTTGAGATGAAAACAAACAAATAAATAATACTGAGAGGATATCTGTAGTGTACTTTAATGGATGGATTAACAAGATATTGCAAATAGGCATGGCAGACATAGATGAAACATTAATAGACATGGAGCAAAAGCCTACAAATGCACACAAAGACATGAATGAATCTGTTTGCACATTATGTAAAATAACAAAACGTTAATCAGTATAGTTACAGTATAGACAGTTTCAGCTGCAACCAGTGGCGGAGCCAGAGGGGTGTCCGGGGTGGCACTGGACACCCTTGACATGTCACTGGCCACCCCGTGTGCCACCCCAAATTTAATGCGCTACTTTCACTTAATCGCTATGTTTATTTTCGACGTGCGGCAGCGCAGCACATTGTTAAGAACAAACATTATGAATATTAACCCTCCCTGCGGTCGCAGCGCAAACTCTTTATTTTTTAATCACTGCGCAAAGAGACTTGGATTACTCTGCTGATTTGGGACATACAGATATGATTTATACATCATTTAAAACGTTAAAGTGTCATTTTTTGTGTGTCTATAAAAACTGAATGTTATGCTTTTCACAAAATTAAGAAAATATACATAATGCGCGTTCTGTTATCTCTCCATCAGTGACGTCTTTTCAAAAACGCGTCAGAAAAATTACTGTCACTTAACGAATACTTTTCATACCATCAGAAGATAAATGTCATGTCTACATAGTGCTTGAATCTCTTTAAAATGATGTAAGTGAAGTCGTACATTGCCACATGATTTCACCGTATATGCTGGAAGTGTGGTAACTTTCTTGTGGACTGAATAAAGTCTAAGATTGCCAATTCTTTTTACAACAAACCCCAGCACCATGTTTTCATTCTTGACGTGATCTTTATAGGCTTATATGATTGTTAATTCGACTGGATTGCCACATTGAACTTGAAAGCGCGACGCGCATATCTTAAACGACTTCATGTTCGCGTCTTCTTGGCTAAAACGGACAAATGCTCATTTGTAAAAAAGCTGTCTTGGTGATTTTCATACTAAACATTTGGTTACTGTACATCTTAAACAAATAATTTTATTGCATTCGGTCTTAGCCTAACCTGTTGAAGTCTCTCTGTCATTAAAGTTAATTAAATATCAAAAAAAAGAAAACTTTTGCATCTTCTGTGTCTTCGTAAATAAAGATTAATCCAAACATCCTTTGTGTTGAGCATTTGAAGTAAGTTTAAGGTTTATTATGGAGTTTAGATTTCCTGATCTTTTGCTTCATTAAAGGGATAGTTCACAAAATGAAAATTCTGTCATCATTTTTACATCCTTATGTTGTTCTAAACCTGTACGAATTTCTTTTTTCTGATGAACACAAAAGATATTTTGATAAATGATGGTATGCACACAGCTGTTAACCATTGACTTCCATAGTAGGAATAAAAACAACATAATGGAATTCAGTGGAAATAACATTAATTGTGTGCTTACCATCATTTATCAAAATATCTTCTTATGTGTTTATTAAAATAAAATACAGGTTTAGAACAACATAAGGGTGAGTAAATGAAGACGGAATTTTAATTTTTGGGTGAATCCATTTTAACAGACAGTAAATCAGATGTAAGAAATACAGTAGAAAGATTTAAAATTCACCCTTATTATGTTTACATCTAATGCGATCAAAAGATTAATTTGATACATGGTTACACGTCATTTTCTTTTATGGACTATGGACCCCCTAAAGTAGCTTTGGCCACCCCCTGGCCACCCCATTAAAAAAATTCTAGTTCCGCCACTGGCTGCAACAACATAAATAAACTGCTTTTGTGGCCCAAACTTAACTTCCAGGAGACTTCCTCAAATAATCAATAACAACAGAGTCCCTCTAGAGTAGATTATTTCTGATAACAAGCAAAATAAAGTTGCTAAAGTTACTGTGTATAGTTTATGTATACAATGTTAGCTACAGATCTTTAAATTCTTGCCTGGCTGCCAAACCTCTCTTCACACATGGTTCCATGCTTGCTGTCTCCCCTCATCTTTAGGAAACTAAAACATTTTTATTTTTAACAAGATATTTGTTCCAGAGGTCAGTTAAGTCACTAGCCAGACCGATAAACAAACACAGGCCAGAAGGTAACTTTGGCCCAGCCGTGTAACCGTGACAATGTGCATGTGTCCAATGAAACCATCTATAGCAGCCAGGGGAGGGCTGGGATCAAAAAGCCCCGGACTTTTTACGCAAAGCAGCCCTCCACACCCTTCTTGCAACACATCACAGCACATTGGTCCAGCATTAATGCTATTATATTTTTTTAGGAAATCAAATGTATTATAAAATAATCTGCCAATGATGTATTATAAAATAATCTGCCAAGGACATCTTACCAACAATGACATAAAGCACGGTTAAACCTGAGGCTTTGACTCTTTTGTTCTGTTTTTGTGTCAGATCTAAGGATGATGATCTCTCACATTAAGTTTTATAAATCCTTATTGAGAACAAATTAATTTACTGAAAGCTACCAGAAAAGCCAGGTAACCAAAGGTGTGAAAGGACTTGCTAACATGAAAAGGAAACACAGGCCTATTTGTGGATACACTGTTTTTGGATACACTGTCCAAAAAAATCAAAACTATTTTAACAAAATGGGAAAAAAATGATATACATACGCACATAATCTCTTTTTAAAAGAAAACAAAAAAATCTACCTAAAAACGGTAGTAGATTTAATACGATTTATAAAATCGTATTAAATAGCACATATGTCATTTCTTAAGAAACGTTATTTTGTGTATTTGGTATAATACAATGTGTTCGCCTGGTTTATGGTTAAACAAAACATTATTTTCCACATACCGTACATTTTAAACAACATACCTTTGTTTAAAAATTGTGTGTGAGTCATAAATCCATCCGGTCTCTCATGTTTGTAAATTATCTTTGCCAAGCAATCCCAGTATGACATCAACTTGCAATTGTAGTCCACAAAAGTAATAAATTGGAGAAATGTTAATATATTCTCAGATGTTTACATCGGCTTTCATGGAAGAGAACGATCCGCGATTGTTGCTTTCCAGTAAAATATGCATCTTGCGCTGTACAACCATGTTAAAACTCCATAGTATGTGTAAGTGCGCCGACAAAACAATCTACTCACTCTGTGTCCGTCCAACAAAACAATCCACGTACTCCGTTTTCTGATTAAATATCTTCCTTTAATCTTGTTTATCATTTAAATCAAACATAAAAAATATACACACAAGAGCACACTACTTGCAAGCTTCACAGTCCCCAAATTCTTAAAGAGACAGTACACAATTTTAACACATTATATATTTTTAATGTAAAAATACAGAATATTTGTCTAAATGGTCTAAATGATATACATAAATAAAGTAAGCTTACAGATTAAGATAATTTCTAACAAAAATATTTAAAGACTGAATCTAAAGCAAAAAAGGCTCCTGCAGTATGTGATATATTAGAGTCTTGCCTGTAAAATAGCCCATCCATATAAGAAACTTTACTAAAATAATGCAGTACATAACACAGGCACAAAAGAGTGACGCCCACTGTGGGCACAGTTTATCATTTTATCGTTAGACTGTTCTGGGCCCGGTTCCCCAAAACGTTCTTATCGCTAAGTAGTTCTTAACCTATTCCTTAACCTCTCTCTTAACTCTATGGCACGATTCCCAAAACGTTCGTACGCTAAGTATATCTTCTGTAAGTCACACTTTCGTAAGGTTGGTCTGGACCATTCGTAAGCTCTTTCTTAGCGTTGTTGGGCGCAAAACGCTATCGCCGCAGTCTTTAGAAATCAGCGCAGCGCAGTACAAGTCAAACTATGGTGCTGACAATGATTTTATGTTATGGACATTTTAAGACTTATAATAAAATATGTTTGCAATGGATACAGGGCTATTTATGCAGTTGACTTTATTTGGTATCAGAATGAATCAAAGACGGCGCCGGTGTTGAAGTTTGTTCCCCATCGAAGTCTGTTCCCTCTATGTTTATAGCGTTTACATTTATAATTTATTTAGAAAGATTTGAATTTCTTATACAGATGTGGCCTTTAAAAATGCGCGTGTTCTCCCGCGGCATTCGCCAAATCGTCTCGCGGAGTCTCGCAGAATTCTGCAAGTGTTTTCGGGGGGGCTACTTTGCCTTTTCCCTTAATGTTTTTCGCTTCACAGAAAATCCACCAGGTGGCGCATAAAAAACTAAATTTTTATATGTGTTGTCATTGCGGTTGTTTCCAGAAGTTAATAAGGGCATTGCCGAATATTTAACATTGCTATTAAAACAGCAAAGTGACGTCAACCCCTTCTTGCCAGCATAACAGCGCATACAACGATGACTGTATGTACAATGCATTTATACTAAGTGCAACGGAGAATTTAGTGTGAGCCTAATACACGTAACTCTATTTACAATGAATATCTTAATTATTTGTGTTGTCGAATTTTGACACCGTTTCATTGTTTGTTCATAATATTTATATTTATGTCAGTTTTTCTAAAAGTATCAATATTTTAAAGAGATTAATGTGGTATAAAAAATACATGTTTTAAAGTTAAAAGTTAAGAATATTAAGAACAATAATATGACACATGTATATTGCGCTAAAATGCTTTACATATGGAAAGAGGAATTCTTCTCAACCACCACCAATAAAGTTTAAAAATTATTCTTTAGAAAAACAGTGTTTAAACCCACGCAGCGCGAACAAGAAAACATAGGCCTATGCTTACATACTGTACAGTTGGCATATGATATCTTTATTTAGTTTTACATATTTATATTTATAATACCTTTAATAATACCTTTTTTGCGCATATAGGCAGTGTTGTGATTTTTTAAAATCCTTTCAGCCGTAATTCATATCTGTAAAAATATCCAGTGGCTTTGTAAATATCACTAAAATAATGGATTAAAATAACTTTATAAAATCTCAATGTCACTTTTGTATTTTTTAGTTGGTCAAACCAAAATAAATGACTAGAAAAAGAACCGACATTTTTATTTAAAATTGACTTTATATGTAGGCTATACTACATCTAATAAATTAGCGAACAGAGAAACTGCGCCTTTTACATACAAAAAACATGTTTATGAATATTTACACTTACAATATGTACTTTGTGAAATGTGTGTGTAAAATAATCAATTTAATAACATGTGGCTTTATAAACAAACACGCCGCGTCTCCTTCCAGATATCTTATCTCAGACATTCGCATTCAACACTTTTCAAAACTTATTTATATAAAAAGTGTATTAATTAACTTAATAAAATCTCCTAATGTCACTTATGTATTTTTTATTTGGTCAAACCAAAATAAATGATTAGAAATAGAACAGACATTTAAATTTAAAATGTATATCATATAATAAGCGTATACTACATCTAATAAAATAACGAACAGAGAAACTGCGCCTTTTACGGACGGAAAACACCTCCGAAGTGTTGAGTTTATGAATATTTACACCTACAATTTGTACTTTGTGAAATGTGTGAGTAAAATAATAAATTTAATAACATGTGGCTATATAGACAAACACGCCGCGTCTCCTTCCAGATATCTTATCTCAGACATTCGCATTCAACAGTTTGCAAAACTTATTTATATATAATCTAAATTAAAAAAACAAAGTTTTAAGTTAAGACAATAATAAATATGTTTATCTTTATTGAAAGAAAAACGTAGAAAATGTTATTATGGGTATAGTTGATGCAAATAAAGTGTGCAGTATACAAAAAATGCAAACAAATTATTTCTAAAAGTAGCAATATTTTAAAGAGATAAAGGTGGTATAAAGAAAGACATGAGAAAAGTACAGGTATGCAAAAAAGCACAGTTCAGATATTGTTAATTCAAGCGGTTTTATACACCTTTCAGCTTTGTTTGAATTGACAAGCATTTTATTCGGCACTGTCAAAACATTTTGTGATTGATTTACTGATTTATTACAGAAACTTGTTGTCAGAAGCAAAGCTATTGTACTAAGCATCTTTAAATGTATGTTTTAAAGTTAAAAGTGTTGTAAAAATATATGAGTATTCTCTTATATTAAGAATAACAATATGATAAATTTATATTGCGCTAAAAGGCAATATAAATTATTATGCAATATAAATTATTCTCAACCACCACCAATAAAGTTTTAACATTATTCTTTAGAAAAAAAACGGCGTTTAAACCCGTGGAGCGAACAAGAAAACATATGTTTATATGCTCATTCGGCATATCATATGATCTTTTTTTTTTAGTTTTACAGTTTTAAAAGTGGCAAAAAAAGTTCTGTCTCTGTAAATATAACTGCAGATGACAGCAGATTAGATTCAGTTCACCTACTAAGAAATAGGAGAAGCGATGATTTGTGATTGATTGGGGCTAATAGAATGACTGCCACCAAGGCCGCCTTAATGCACGGGCTTACCTGGGCTGAAGCCCAGGGGCCTCCCAAGTTCAAGGGCCTCCCAAGTTTGCGTTCATGATGAGCTGAAAAGGTCATATTGTTTTGTAACTTGTCAGGTTTTCTGTCAATCACTCTAATTGCACGTTTCATGGCTGCAGATTGGTCCGTTGTAACTTAACGCGAAATAGAATGTTAGACGTAACATATTTTTTATTCCGCGTAATGTAATTAATGCGTGTTGTCGACTTGACATTCCTGCACGTTAGACTGAGTGTGACAGAGAACCGGGAAATAATCCACCAACAAATGAAAGAGTAATTTTGAAATTTCATAATAAGCAGCACTATAGTGAGGTGCAGGTCTCTCTCTCTTTTGTGCGCGCGCACATAATGCTGTTAGTTGTTATAAAGTTTAAGTTTACTCATGTTTATATCAGTGACGCATGCGCAGCTGAAGCGATGTAGTTTGACGCGACGTCAGCTCACAGTACACACATCTGTTGGTTTAGAAAGACGAGAAAGAGACGCAACGGTAAAGGTCCAAGTCTAAGAAAGTAAAGAGCGACAAAACCATCTCAAATGATCATCCCCTGATAGCACCATTATAATCTCATTATCTAAAGATCTTATATACAGGTATGTTCCCTGTCTGTCTTGTGCATATTCATACTTGGTCGTTTTACATGCTTATGTATGCATAAATACTAAATACAATGCATACTATATCTTCAATAGCCTACAAAATAAATAAATGATTAAAAAACAAGATTCTGTCTATAAAGACTTATATTTTGTTATCATTAATGCATTTAACAAGATTCTGTCTATAAAGACTTATCTTTTCTTATCATTAATGCATTTTCACTTTAAAACTAACTTTAACTTATTATATTTTTAAAACTGTGGTGAGCATTTAGTTAGTGAGTGGCAATTTTCTGCAAATTTGTATATTCCAAAAACTATATAAATATAAAGCTTATAAACATATATACTTTCACACATTTTGGTTTTATTATCACCACATGTTGCTGTGTGTGGTTGTTAAATAAAGTGTCTTGTGTTTATGCTCAAGTGGGCTCAGTGATATGTTAATAACAATATTATGGTGTTTTCTGGCTCAAAGAGGGAAAACTCACTGTTGTATGTCTCGAAAGAAACTAATGCATTTTGATATGTAGATTACCTAGATATTACACTTTAAAAAAAAATTGACCATAAATCGAGGGGAAGGGGGGCCTACAAAACCTCTTAGCCCCGGGGCCTCACATTAGGTTAAGGCGGCCCTGACTGCCACACTAAAAAAAAACACCAAACCAAATGAGCACTTTATATTAAACTAAAGCAACACACAATGTGCAAGTCATGACCATGGCCGGGTTTCCCCAAAGCATCGTAAGGCTAAGTAGATCGTAAAAACGATCGTACGAATCATCTTAGAATTACGGGCTGTTTCCCAAAAGCTTCGTTACTTAAGTTACACTTGAAAATCATCGTAGATCTACGAGTGCTCTGGAGTAATCGTTCATTCATAAGTGCTTTTGGGAAACCGGGCCCAGACCTTGACGCTTTGTGTGTTCGACTTTAAATGGTGCGGCGCTGACTGGTCGCCGTATGACATCAGAGTACCGCGAGAGCAAAGGTAAAGTCGGACCATTTGTAACATTTCGAATTGCTCTCGCGGTACTTTGATGTCGTCTGTGCCGTACTGTCTGCGCAGCGCCACATAGAAACGCCCTTTGACTCTTTACAGCAGAGTACCAGCAACATGAGAAGTGGTGGCACGCAAAATAAAGTGAAGGTAGTACGCAGTACGCTAAAATATAAAGTAGGGATGTCCCGATCAGGTTTTTTTGCCCTTGAGTCCGAGTCATTTGATTTTGAGTATCTGCCGATACCGAGTCCCGATCCGATACTTCTATAATACATAAAAAAAGAATAAATAAGAGCGAAAAAAACAGAACCAGGATGTTCCTTATGTCATGCCGCACGCGTTGCTGTTTCTGTGTGGAGTCAAAAGAGTCTAACTCTGTGCCAGCGCATAACTACAGATGTGTTAAAAAATAATGAGAATATATATAGTATATGTACAGGGGTTAAATTGGGATTTGTTTTGTGGGGATGCTCTGTTGGGATGGAGGGTTCGAGGGGTAACATGTTTAATCCTGATGACAGCAAAGCCACTGGTGTGTTTCAATGACATTTTGGACCTCTGATAGGATTTTATAAGTTTCAGTTTTAAAGCTGTGCCACATGTTGACCCAAACTTTAAAAACGGAACTTTAAATTATGCAAATCTATGAGTCTGACACCCTATATGCATTTGTTGCACGTGTCATTATGCACAATTGATTAAACTTTGAAGGAAGTTATAAGAATCAACCTCCTTGACTAATTCTAGGCATAAGATAGGCTACCCAAAAAGACTCAATTAACAAGAAAAACAACATACTGATTCAGCAATATATCTTATAAATTTGCCATAGAGATTCCCTAAGCTGGTCAGCAGTTAGTTATAAAATACCTATAGTTAGGTCGTAATTAATCTGTATAATCAAAATACATTGTTTTATTAAACTATACAATCAGTTGTATCCAGTTATCTGGTTAACATATTGTAATGAGATGAGTGAAATGGCTATATATACTTTAATACTTTGTTTCTAAACTTCTATTAAGTTCTCGACGTGGGCACCATTCTTACCTCTCTCTCTATCTCTCATCTCTACAGTATCCTGCGCGAATGCGCGTTCTTGAGGTTCTGAGTGAGACGCGGAGCTGCGTCTGAGTACATGGTGACAAAAACGATAAACCCGTTGTTTAAATGAGCGGTAAAAATCTGGTTTTGTCGTGGGTTCCTTGCACGCACGAGTGTGAAGCTTATGAATGAAAGCACGTCAATAGGCTTGTTCGACTTCATGCGGCGCCGCAACAATCGACAGCCGGGTGACGTCAAACTACCGCGAGAGTGATCCGCGAAATCAAATGGAGAAGTTTGCTTTTAAATCGCTCTCGCGGAACTTTGACGTCATCCGGCTGCCGGTTGTTGCGGCGCTGCATGAAGTCGAACAAGCCTATTCTCTTCTCATCAGTTCACACGCACCAGCGCAGCGCGTACACTGGCGCGGAGCAGAGCGAGACCTTAATGGATTTTAAACCCTGCATATGTATCCGAGTCCTGATCGGGAGGTAACGTCCGATTCTGATCGAGTCTGAAACCACGTGATCGGGGCCGATTTCCATCCCTAATATAAAGTGTCTGTACTGCGAGCATTGGTTTAATTATTTACATCGTGTGTTGCTCTTTCACCATTGTGCACCCGCGTACTCGCTCTGTAGTTTGTAGCTCGCGCTCCGGCTTCTGTAAACAATAGCCGTTTCTTAATACCAAGTAGGGGAGAGTGGGGCAAGCCAGTGGGTAAGTTGACCCACCCCCTTTATCTAGGCAACCATACAGATTTGTAGCCGTGTGACCACAAATACAGGTAGCAACCATAATTTCTATTTGGCTATGTTAAAGAGAAGGACAAATTAAAGAGTTATGATTAAAGTTTTTTTTTACTTTTTATCCTATCAAAGTAAAATTTATACATATTGTTATGTCAAAGTAGATTTATTCAGGTCAAAATATTTATACCATAAATATTGGTGATAGGCTAATGTATAAAACCATGTGAATGATTTAGCTAAAGATTAGCCTGAATTACTAAGCTAGGCAGTTTTCCCAAAATGGTGGCTGTGGGGCAAAGTGAACCAGATGGGGTAAACTGAACCAGCGGTTCAACCCCACCATGAGGCACTGAAACCACTGAATATGAAAAAAAATATATCTGTGTAGTTTCGCACAACTGATTTGTTCTTTTTTAAACATTTTAGAAAACATATCATGCCAAGACATTACAATATTACTACATTTTTATTTTATACATTTGCCGTTTTGGTCCATACTGAAAAACAAACTTACCACTAAGAAACGTCTATTGACAATCTCTAAACAATAAGTTGTTCCTCAAAATCTGTATTTTCATCTGATACAGACTCAAACATGAGTGGATGACATCAGAGTACCGCGAGAGCGATTGAAACCAACCTCCTCCGCCTTATTTCTCGCGGTACTCTGATGTCATCTGCTTGTCTGCTCTTGCGGCGCTGCGTAAAGTTGACCAAACCTAAAAACCGTACTGCTAAACTCAACAGGAATGCTCTGTGTATACCAGCACCTCCTTTATTAATTGTATAGCAGGAAAAGTTCTATTTTACTTCTCAGCGTGAGAAATAGCTTACACGGTTTGGCGTGTGAGCGTGTGAACTGACAGAAATGCGTGTGTCTCATGGCGAATGCATGGGACTTGAGAGCCCAGGTTATATCAACATATGTCAAATTACGTTACCCAATATCCACTTAATTTTAGTTATAAACATTCATTTAAAATAACCCTGGTGAAAAACAAATATACTTTATTGTATTTCAAGTATATTTAACTTTGCAATAGTACATTACAAATATACTTACAAAGGAATGTACTTTCTTTAAACATATTTAAAGTATGCTTACAACATATTTGCGCGTATTTTTTACAATTAAACTTTTAACATACTTCAAAATAATTATACTTTAGTATATTTTCTAAAAGTATACTTTAGAAAAATATACTTAAAGTTAAAGTTTTGTGCAATTTTTAAAGTATACTAAATTTAAACTTATTTTAAAATGTATTATAGGTATACTTTATCGGTATGCTTAAAGTTATCATTCTAATAATGCACTGACAGTATATTTCTAAAATACATTATTTAGTATTCTTTAGAAACAGTATATTTTAAGTACATTTTGAAAGTATATGGGGTCTACAAATGTATATTATTTTATGGAGAAATAACGTGGGCTTAAACTTACGAGAGAGGAGTATGTTCAGTTACATTTTATATTGTAGATGTATACATTTGTAATATACTATTAACATAATAAGGTACACTTTAACTTCACTATAGTCAAGCATTGGAAAAACCAATTAACTGTGTTTTACCACAAAATAACCATGGTTTTGCTAATAATAGTCAATACACAAAAAAAAAACATGGTTACTTAACTTTTACCCCCCCAAAAAAACATTCATTTTCGTAAGGGGAATATGGGTGTTTGTTTTTTTGTAGTTTTTGAGTCAATTGCATACCGCTTTTAGCTGTACACATTAATTAACTTAAACAGTTTTCGTAAATGCATTTCAGAGAAAAGTGAATTCTGAGATTTGAATAATGCATCTGACGTGTGTGATGACGTCACGACGCACGTATTTTGATTTTTACCAGTCGTTCAAGACGGACGGATTCAATCCCAAGGTACGTTAAAATATCTTAAAATTAATTATATTTGATTATCGTTTGACCATTCTGAAGTTTATCAGTAGACTAGCATATTTCGAATGCGAAATGTTGTCAATAACGCGATGTCTAACTCGCTATTAGTGATAAGCTGCTGTAGCTTAGCTTAGCTTATAGCCAGTGGCGGTCCTGGCTAGATTTACGCCCTGGGCGAACCATCCCTTGGCCGCCCCCCAGAAAAAAACAAAGGATTACCCCCAAACCCCGCCACCAACATGTATTATTTTGTTATATATAATCTTAAATACAAAAAGGTAGCAAGAACAGAGAAAAACATGTAATACAGTATAAACACCCACTCATGCACACGCACGCGCACACACACGCACACACACACAGTTGCTGCTGTGGAAGTATCTGACTCCTCATTTTGGCCAGTGGGTGCTCTAGCTCTAAAATATTTCAGAAGTGCCCCTGAATTTCCAATTAAGATACAATTATGTAAGTTAGATACACTTATTTCACACATGCATCAGTTACCCAATTAAAATGACCATAACACACATTTTATTAGTATTTGTTAACATCCTATATAAACTAAGCATACACTACAAATTATTTAAAAAGCTATATCACTGTAGCTTACAAAATGCCATGTCAATGTATATTAGAAGTTATTTAAGTTGACACATATAGCGTAAAGCAATAAAAAATTACACAGTCAGGAGGTCTGTGTGAATTTGCACTTTTTTGTGTTGCACACACAAACTAGACTGTGTTGCCTATAGAGTGAATTTACTTGCATGACATGATGCCTCAATTCTAATAGTTGCTAGTTCAGCAAAACTAAAACCAAAGTCGTATTCTGTGGCTAATAGCAAGATATTAGCAAGAGTGCGAGGCTAATATAAATAGCCTATTTCCTACTGTCACGTCACTCACGTTGTCACTCATAGAAATCGGCATACCTTTATCTTTTGCCCGTTTCTCCTCATCTTCTTTTCCTGAACCGGGCAACTGAGATGGCATGGCTACTTTGGTCTTTTAATTTGATCCATGATGATGAAGATGAAGACTCGACATCATTAACTTTGCATTACATTTTGCCAACAACAACGTCCGTTTTACCCGTCAATCAACCGGAGTCACGTGACGTGAGTCACGTAAGTTAGATGACTCTACAGAATTTTTTTTCACATAACCCAATTAATTACATGTTCGTAGGTATATGGGTCTATGTTAATTTTAGGAATGAAAAATACAATTTACTTGGAAGCAGACGCAGCAGTTTGTGTTGTGTGGCCTCTGGCCTGGGATCAGTCAATCCCTTGCTCAAGGCGAGCGAGGGACTTGCAGTCGCAAGTTGATTCCCCGCCCCCCTCACCCGTGCCTCTTCTGACACGCACACAACTGTGTTTCTCAGCACTAACTTGATATGGAAATGAGCGGTTTTGATATTATTATTTTTTTTTAGGGCGCTCGTGCGCACTCACATAGATTGCGCCCTGGGCGTTCGCCCACATTGCCCATAGCAAAAACCGTCCCTGCTTATAGCTAATGTTAAAGGTTTGAAAGATAGCACTGTTAGCCTGTTATATCAAATTAGTACACCCGATTGTTTTGTTAAATATATGTATTGGTGTGTATGTATATGTTAATGAAAAAAGGTAGCGTCAGAAAATCTGTTTTTTTAATGTAGCGTGAAAGTTAACCATTTATTGACTGTTTAGAGGTTGTAAGGCTTTTACCTAACTGTATTTAGTATTAATGATGCTGCATTCTTTCCTCAGAAGCTAAAGTTTTTCAAAGACATTTGTGGACTTTGCAG
Organism: Misgurnus anguillicaudatus; assembly: GCF_027580225.2. Lineage (NCBI taxonomy): Eukaryota > Metazoa > Chordata > Actinopteri > Cypriniformes > Cobitidae > Misgurnus > Misgurnus anguillicaudatus. Next base: position 982,627 of record NC_073344.2, read on the forward strand.
CTAATGGTAAGTCATTTTAAACTCTTAAGATATAATAATTAATTCGTAGTAGTAAATCAAGCTTCAGTTTAGATAACGTTATATACATATTGAGGCGGTTTCTCGGACAGGGATTAGACTAGTCCTAGATTAAAATAAATGTAAGAGCTGTCCAACCTGAAAACAACTTGCACTGACATATCTTAAAATACACCAGTGTCCTTTGTTTTGCCTCAAAATGCACACAGGTAATGTTTTTATTAAGGCATGTTTTTTGAAACTAGTTATATTTCTTAATTAAACTAAGGCCTAGTCCTGTTTTAAGCTAATTCCTTTACAGGAAACCACCCAATTGTCTGCTTGTTGCATTTTCTTTCTGACAAGTTTTACATTTAAATTTAATACAATAAAATCTTTCTTTAGGAGCTAAAGTATTTTATGTAAGGAGGATTTTGCAGCCCATATAGGCAAGTCATTATAATGAAAACTCTTAGGGGTGGTTTCCCGGACAGGGATTAGCTTTATCCAGGACTAGACCTTAGTTTAATTAGGATAGTTTTAACAAACATGCCTTACTAAAAACATTACTTGTGTGCATTACGATGTAAAACAGAGGGCACTGATTTATTTTAAGATATGTCAGAGCAAGTTGTTTTCAGTTTGGACAGCTCTTACATTTATTTTAGTCTAGGACTAGTCTAATTCCTGTCTGGGAAACCGCCCCTTAATATATATGATGACATTTTAGTCAAGCTCTAGTTTAGGTAAAAATATATCTGCTATACAATCTCTGCCAGTAAACTATAGATTTAATACAGTAAGTCTTAAATAAATGTAATGTTTTAATATTAAACACTTTTTAATTGAGCTTATTGTCTATCTTTTTCAGATTTCCTACGGCTGAACCAAAACCTGCCAGACTAAAGTTGATTTGGGAGAGAAAGACGTTGTAAACTTAATCATCTTGACATTCTTCAATGAGTAATTGTTCAATTTTTAGGCAAATACTGTACACTTTGAATGCTGTGAATAAAACTATATTTTAAATATATTTAAAATGAATTGTTTTTGACTGTTTTAATCAGCTTTTATTTATTTGGAAAAAATTATTTTGGTTATGTTACCAGCAAGTAATCTATTCCCAAAATAGCACTCTTTAAGTTAACTAATTATTAACGCACTTGAAGTATACTCATTACTAATCTAGCTGCAGGTATGTAAAAGTATACAAAATGTAATGTACTTGGCATATTCATTTTTCACTAGGGCAGTTTTTAGAATTTTGGATTGGCCAAAAATATATAGAATGTATGCAAACAGTCTATTTAAGGTATACTGATTGTATGTTTGCAAGACACTCATAATACATTTGTAATGTACTCCTAACATAAATAAAACACACTCTAAATCCACTTATCAAGCATGAATTTAGCACAAAAACAGTCATGTACTTAAATTGTACTAAATACACTTAAAGTTGTTCCACTTTAGCACACAAAAGTACACTAAATACACTTAAAGTTGTACTTTGTTACAATTAATATACAACTAAAATATATTAAGTACAAAATTAATTGTTCCAAAATAGCACTCTTTAAATAAACTAATCAATAGCACACTTTAAGTATACTGGTCATTAGTGTGACTGCAAGTATACTTAAGTATATCAAAATTAAATATATTTAGCATACTATTTTTTCACCAGGGAACTTACAGCGTATGTAGGCCTAGATTGGCGTTTAAACAAAGGAACTGCAAGGGTGGGAATTAAAACGCCACACGCTGGTCAAAAGTTGAAAAAACGGTTTTCTTTTGATTCCCTGAGAGGCGATTAGAATTGGGGGTTGGCAAAGAATTGGCAGACCTGGGGGGTGGGTGGTTTTTAATTTCTTGACTTTCTGTGTCACTGGTAGCTGCTAAAACTAGACGCATTACATTTTGGAATGAACTTCCTTCATGTCGTTTTATTTATACACTGTAAAAAATATTTTCTGAATTTGTAAGTAAAGTTAGCATTAAATATGTTTTACAATTTTAAATGAATTTTTGCTTTTATTATAATTATAACTTAAATAACTGTAAATATTTATAAAAAATAATATTACACATTTTTTATCAAAAAGACAAATAACTTGATTCTCATTAATAATAGGCATGGAAAACAAACTTCTCATTTTCAAAGCCTCATACAGCTTGTGCCTATCTGCGTTGAACTTAAGAGCGCTTTAAGCGTTTATTGTGTCTTTCAGCACATTACATATGTGACCCATTCTGTCTAAATGAGTGGGATGTTTTCAAATACTCTATTAATTAAACATCTTATACGTTTTCTGAGAGTGAAATGATTAATACTAAGATGCATGTCATGTCTGACATCTTGGTTTCGGTTTAAAAACATGCAGGAATTTGAAAATAAAATGCAGGACTTGCTTGATGTTTAAAGAGTTATTAAGAAAGATAAAGTTCGGGACTGATTTATGTTAAAAAGTTATTAAGATCAACAAGACTCGCGCTGACTGACAGATCCGAAACGCAACGCACAGACACGCAAGTACCTGCACTGACAGAATAGTAAAACAACATCTGTTTTGGCAAGAATTTACGAAAGCATATTAAGCATTACAACAAACTTGCTAAGCTCATTATTAAATATGTCCATAGCCTACAGCATTTGCGCGAACAGAACGAATTGTTTAAAAAAACTTTCTCATTAATCTTCATCTAAATTAATAAATAATCAGATATTTGTTTATAATTTCAAATAACAGTATGCTCTATTATTTAAAAGTCAGTTTTGACTTAGTTCAAAACAAGCAAAATTATTTTAAACAAGGTAATTAGAAAGATGTAATTCAAATGTTTCAGTTGTTATTTACTAACTTTTTTTAAATGTTAATTGCAATTCATGTCATAATAATCTTCAGTATAAATTTTGCTTTTAACTCATTCACCGCCATTGACGAGTTATCTCGTCATTTATGAGTTCATATTTAACTAATAAATATGCCTTTTTGGACGAATTTCAAAGTGAAAGTGTAATACCGCTTTTATCCACCAGATGGCGCCAAATCGAATTTATCAAAAACGGAAGTTAAAAAGAGTTAATGATTTATTTTAACTGCCTTTATGTTTGATAGTCATTCTGAGTCTGATCTCTAACATAAATTCCTTTACAAAAACGCAATTTTTTAAGCTTTTTGCTCAAAATGTTGTATTTTTGAAGAGAAATATCCATATTTCAGTGGTTAAATTAAGTAGAAAAAGTAAATATATAATGAAACGTTTTTTCCCCATTTTGTTTGTTTGTTTGTTTGTTTATTGTTTGTTTGAAAGCAGAGGGTGTGTTCTTTAATTTGATATAATTTGTATGTTTATATATTTATAGAAAATGATTTTTCCTGCAAGGAATTTTGTGAAAATTTTGTTAAAATCACAAAAATGCAGGTGGGCAACTTTTCTCAAAAAGGCTGGCGGTGAATGAGTTAAAATGTTACATTTTCATATTTTTATCTATTTACTTGTTTATTTTATATTCACCTAGATTGACAATGAAGCTGGCTTTAACTTGAAGTAATTAAAAGATCATCTGTGACCGAAGTCACAGAGACACGGAGTTATTAACGAATATTTTATTATCAGAGTGCAGCATTTTATCATGGTTTTCTGGTCTTGTGTAATTAAACAAAAAAAAAACCTAAAAGGGTAATTTTTTACAGTTGGATTAAAAGAAGTTTGATATTAGGAGCGTTTTAAAACTAATTCCAAAACATCTTGAGTTTCTAAATAAGGGACGCGCAGAAAATGTCATTCATGTAATTTTATAGATTACACTGATTCACTTAACACACATATTATACGTGCTTTAAGGGCTTTATAATTTAGCTGTTACAGTAAACACTTGATTATGTCTGGCCGAATATTTTTTCTGTTATTCGGATGAATTCGTTATTCGTTTTAAAGCCATTATCCGTGCCCTTCCGAATAACGAATTCGGCTTCGGGCACATCCCTAATATATATATATATTTGACGAATGCTTATCAGTACATTACTTTTTTGTTTCTTCAACTTTAAAGATGAATATTCTCCTTTAGAGATGGGCAATTTTTTGCAATAGCACATTATATTCAAAATTTTGAGCTCATAAAAAGATTTTTCGCTTATTTAAATGACTTGTTTGTTTTTATGCACGTTTAGTTTTGGTGCAATTTCCCAAAAGCTTATAATTAGGAAATACACACAACACGCTTACCTTATATTTTCTTATATTTCTACTCATATTCCTACTGTTCAGTAATGCAGAAAAGCGCAACACAACCATGTTAAAGCTATTAAAACGTTCAGATGCAAAAATGAACTAAATGTAAAATTAGATAAACTAGTTAATGATATTGCGTAAATGCGCTCGGTCTCTTCAAAGGTCTTCGCAAGTTATTTTGTTATAAGACTCAGTTATCATACATCACGTCTCTTGTACTGTAAGTACACGGAAAAAAATAAGACAAATGATGCGCGTTTGAGTCGGATTTTTATGAAGAATATGTGACTGTTTATGTAACAGGTAAAGAAAACTTCGCCAACGAAATGTTTGCCAAAAAAGCGTGCATTTGTATGACATTAAAGTCTATCGCCTAAACACAGAAATTCCGTGTCATGTTACTTCAATATCATACAGTATACGCTCAACATGAAGTCAAGCACACAAATTGTCGTCAGTATGACCTACATGAAACACGACTGCCATCTACAGGTTTTTGTATTTCCTGCGTCCCCCACCGAACCCCCCTTCTGCTGGATCACGCAGAATTTCGGAAGTGCTCGCGGCATTCTGCTCTCAGAGACGCGCATTTTTAAAGGCCACATCTGTACTAAAAGCAATAATATCATGTATTCTATTATACAATTTATTAAATATTTCTTATTTGATAGTTTTATATCTTTTAACCTGTCTTTTTTCCTTTTTTTCTCTACTGTTTGTTTTAAAACTGTTATTTTTCCATACATAATAAATATATATTATACATATAATATGATTCATACTGTAATACTGTAAAATAATTTACAATCAAGAACAATCAAGATACATTACATAAATGCACACACACACACACACATCTCAGTAGCCATTAAAACTTTCAATGTATATAAAGAATAAACGTATAATGTGATAAAAACGCTATAAAAACACTAAAGGGAAACATAGGGGTAACAGACTTCCACACAAGACCGGTAACCTCGTAACCGTTTAGTCCATGCCATTTTTTTTATTCGGTAAAACTTAAAACCTTTTGACAATTTGCCTGACGTGGCTAAATAAAACAATTCGCCTCCCAAGACAACTCATTATGGAGCTGCTAGATCTTCTCAGACCATATTCTCTATCTAACTCTCTCTGTTTATTGTAGATAGGTTGTTTTTTATTGAAAACATTAATGGCAAGCAATACCGCATTAAACAGAAGTACTACAGCTGCTTGCCAAGTAATTTTGATTGTTAAGTAACTTACCATTAGTATAAAAGTGTATTATATATTTTTTTTAAGTTGTTAAAACCATGTCAAGAAGCGGCACAAGTGGCACAATGGGATAAGGAGGGTGGATGATTAGCGAGGTTCATCTACCCATATTACTGACAATTTGATAATTTAATTAATAGTCTATATTTTACGGATAACTTAAACTATGTTAAAATAAATGTTACTGGAATAATTTGAGTAATGTTCCATTTGTATAGAGCGTGTTGTCTTTCTTAACGCCATAATGCAATTTCGCGTGAAGTGGAAAATTGATCCCCGAGTGATCGATCGCAAATAATTCAGCACCTTAAAAATGCGCGTCTCTGAGAGCAGAATGCCGCGAGGACTTCCGAAATTCTGCGAGATCCCGCAGAAGGGGGCTTCGGTGGGGGATGCAGGAAATACAAAAACCTGTAGATGGCAGTCGTGTTTCATGTAGGCCATACTGACGACAATTTGTGTGCTTAACTTCATGCTGAGCGTATACTCTATGATATTGAAGTAACATGACACGGATTTTCTGTGTTTAGGAGATACTCTTTGATGCCATACAAATGCAGGCTTTTTTGGCAAACCTTTCGTTGGCGAAGTTTTCTTTGCCAGTTACATAAACAGTGACATATTCTTCATAAAATTTCGACTCAAACGCGCATCATTTGTCTTATTTTTTTCCGTGTACTTACAGTAGAAGAGACGTGATGTATGATAACTGAGTCTTATAACAAAATAACTCGCGAAGACATTTGAAGAGACCGAGCGCATTTACGCAATATCATTAACTAATTTATCTAATTTTACATTTAGTTCATTTTTGCATCTGAACGTTTAATAGCTTTAACATGGTTGTGTTGCGCTTTTCTGCATTACTGAACAGTAGGAATATAAGTAGAAATATAAGAAAATATAAGTTAAGCGTGTTGTGTGTATTTCCTAATTATAAGCCTTTGGGAAATTGCACCAAATCTAAACGTGCATAAAAACATGAACATGTCATTTAAATAAGCGAAAAATCTTTTTTATGAGCTCAAAATTTTGAATATAATGTGCTATTGCAAAAAATTGAATAAGAAGTGTGCACATCCAAAAATATTATGAGACAGGTGCTCGATCACAAAAACACTAAATCACGAAAAAACAAAGAACGGCACACTGCTACTATAGCGAATAACGAATAACGAATTCATCCGAATAGCAGAAAAAATATTCGGCCAGACATAATCAAGTGTTTACAGCTAAATTATAAAGCCCTTAAAGCACGCATAATATGTGTGTTAAGTGAATGAGTGTAATCTATAAAATTACATGAATGAATGACATTTTCTGCGCGTCCCTTATTTAGAAACTCGAGATGTTTTGGAATTAGTTTTAAAACGCTCCTAATATCAAGCTTCTTTTAATCCAACTGTAAAAAATTACCATTTTAGTTTTTTTGTTTTATTTAATTACACAAGACCAGAAAACCTTGATAAAATGCTGCACTCTGATAATAAAATATTCGTTAATAACTCCGTGTCTCCGTGACTTCGGTCACAGATGATCTTTAAATTACTTCAAGTTAAAGCCAGCTTCATTGTCAATCTAGGTGAATATAAAATAAACAAGTAAATAGATAAAAATATGAAAATGTAACATTTTAAAAGCAAAATGTATACTGAAGATTATTATGACATGAATTGCAATTAACATAAAAAAGTTAGTAAATAACAGCTGAAACATTTGAATTACAACTTTCTAATTACCTTGTTTAAAATAATTTTGCTTGTTTTGAACTAAAACTGACTTTAAATAATAGAGAATACTGTTATTTAAAATTATAAACGAATATCTGATTATTTATTAATTTAGATGAAGATTAATGAGAGAGTTTTTTTTAAACAATTCGTTCTGTTCGCGCAAACGCTGTAGGCTATGGACATATTTAATAATGAGCTTAACAAGTTTTTTGTAATGCTTAATATGCTTTCGTAAATTCTTGCCAAAACAGATTTTTTTACTATCTGTCTGCAGGTACTTGCGTGTCTGTGCGTTGCGTTTCGGATCTGTCAGTCAGCGCGAGTCTTGTTGATCTTAATAACTTTTTAACATAAATCAGTCCCGAACTTTATCTCTCTTAATAACTTTTTAAACATCAAGCAAGTTCCGGATTTTATTTTCAAATTCCTGCATGTTTTTAAACCGAAACCAAGATGTCAGACATGACATGCATCTTAGTATTAATCATTTCACTCTCAGAAAACGTATTAGATGTTTAATTAATAGGGTATTTGAAAACATCCCACTCATTTAGACAGAATGGGTCATATATGTAATGTGCTGAAAGACACAATAAACGCTTACAGCGCTCTCAAGTTCAACGCAGATAGGCACAAGCTGTATGAGGGTTTGAAAATTAGAAGTTTGTTTTCCATGCCTATTATTAATGAGAATCAAGTTATTTGTCTTTTTGATAAAAAAATGTGTAATATTATTTTTAATATTACACATTAAAAATTACACATAATATTTTTACAGTTATTTAAGTTATAATTATAATAAAAGCAAAAATTAATTTAAAATTGTAATACATATTTAATGCTAACTTTACTTACAAATTCAGAAAATACTTTTTACAGTGTATAAATAAAACGACATGAAGGAAGTTCATTCCAAAATGTAATGCGTCTAGTAGCAGCTACCACTGACACAGAAAGTCAAGAAATTAAAAACCACCCACCCCCAGGTCTGCCAATTCTTTGCCAACCCCCAATTCTAATCTCCTCTCAGCGAGCGAATCAAAAGAAAACCTTGCAGTTGCTTTGTTTAAACGCAAATCTAGGCCTACTACGCTGTAAGTTATTTTAAATGAATTTCTATAACTAAAATTAAGTGGATATCGGGTAACTTAATTTGACATAATCAGTTCACACGCCAAACCAAGCTATTTTTCACGCTGAGAAGTAAAAAATAAGTTTTCCTGCTATACAATTAATAAAGGAGGTGCTGGTATACACAGAGAATTCCTGTCGAGTTTAGCAGTACGGTTTTTTAGGTGTGGTCAACTTTACGCAGCGCCGCAAGAGCAGACAACCAGATGACACCAGAGTACCGCGAGAAATAAGGCGGAGGAGGTTGGTTTCAATCGCTCTCGCGGTACTCTGATGTCATCCACTCATGTTTGAGTCTGTATCAGATGAAAATACAGATTTTGAGGAACAACTTATTGTTTGGAGATTGTCAATGGACGTTTCTTAGTGGTAAGTTTGTTTTTCAGTATGGACCAAAACGCCAAATGCATAAAATAAAAATGTAGTAATATTGTAATGTCTTGGCATGATATGTTTTCTAAAATGTTTAAAAATGAACAAATCAGTTGTGCGAAACTACACAGATATTTTTTTTAATGAAACATATTCAGTGGTTTCAGACAGTGCCTTATGGTGGTTCACTTTGCCCCACAGCCACCATTTTGGGAAAACTGCCTAGCTTAGTAATTCAGGCTAATCTTTAGCTAAATCATTCGCCTATCACCAATATTTATGGTATATTTAGACCTGAATAAATCTACTTTGACATAACCACCTGGTATGTATAAATTTTACTTTCATAGGATAGGATTGTTTTGTAAAAAAAACTACAAACTACAGAGCGAGTGCGCGGGTGCACAATGGTGAAAGAGCAACACACGATGTAAATAACTAGACCAGTGCTCGCAGTACAGACACTTTATATTTTAGCGTACTGCGTACCTTCACTTCCTTTTGCGTGCCACCACTTCTCATGTTGCTGGTACTCTGCTGTAAAGAGTCAAAGGGCGTTTCTTTGTGGCGCTGCGCAGACAGTTCGGCACCGAAGACATCAAAGTACCGCGAGAGCAAGTCGAAATGTTACATAATGGTCCGACTTTACCTTTGCTCTCGCGGTACTCTGATGTCAAACGCCGACCAGTCAGCGCCCCACCATTTAAAGTCGAACACACAAAGCGTCAAGGCCTGGGCCCGGTTTCCCAAAAGCACTTATGAATGAACGATTACTCCAGAGCATTCGTAGATCTACGATGATTTTCAAGTGCAACTTACGTTACGAAGCTTTTGGGAAACAGCCCGTAATTCTAAGATGATTCGTACGATCGTTTTTACGATCTACTTAGCCTTACGATGCTTTTGGGAAACCCGGCCATGGTCATGACTTGCACATTGTGTGTTGCTTTAGTGTAATATAAAGTGCTCATTTGGTTTGGTGTATTTTGAGTGTCATTCTATTAGCCCCAATCAATCACAAATCATCGCTTCTCCTATTTCTTAGTAGGTGAACTGAATCTAATCTGCTGTCATCTGCAGTTATATTTACAGAGACCAGTTAGATTTTAAGAACTTTTTTTGCCACTTTTAAAACTGTAAAACTAAATAAAAAATATCATATCATATGCCGAATGAGCATATAAACATATGTTTTCTTGTTCGCTCCACGGGTTTAAAAGCCGTTTTTTTCCTAAAGAATAATGTTAAAACTTTATTGGTGGTGGTTGAGAATAATTTATATGGCAAAATAATTTTAGCGCAATATAAATGTATCATATTGTTATTCTTAATATAAGAGAATACTCATATATTTTTACAACACTTTTAAATTTAAAACATACATATAAAGATGCTTAGTACAATAGCTTTGCTTCTGACAACAAGTTTCTGTAATAAATCAGTAAATCAATCATAAAATGTTTTGACAGTGCCTAATAAAATGCTTGTCAATTCAAACAAAGCTGAAAGGTGTATAAAACCGCTTGAATTAACAATATCTGAACTGTGCTCTTTTGCATACCTCTACTTTTCTCATGTCTTTCTTTATACCACATTTATCTCTTTAAAATATTGCTACTTTTAGAAATAATTTGTTGGCATTTTTTTGTATACTGCACACTTTATACACTTTATATTTTACCAAACCCTGTTGCTGAAGGAGACGGACCGGAGCTCCGGCAAGGTGTGTTGTGGACCCGAGGAGGCGGAGCTGTGCTCCGGCCCAATTTATCTTTCTGGTACTTCCACTAACTGAGGTATCCGTCCTCCTTTGCTGTCTGCCTGGTATGATTTTATTGGTCATCTAGGAATAATTTTCACTTTATTTTACCTAATGGGGCGCAGCGCAAACCCGTTGGTCTGTGACATCACACTACCGTGAGATCTATTCAAAAGCATGCTGTAGGCCTACTGTCTCGCGGTGCTAAGATGTCACATGCCGTCCGATCGGTCTGCGTGGCGCCGCAAGATCGTCAAACGAGCGCTGAGCATTGAGTCAAATAAGACAAGCGTCAGAAAATTACCGAGGTCCGGACGGCCATGCCCTTTGTTTTGCCTCAAAATGCAGACAAATAATGTTTTTAGTAAGGCATGTTTGTTAAAACTAATTTTATATTCTATTTAAACTAAGGCTTAGTCCTGGTTTACGCTTATAAAAAACCGTCCTACAGCTCCTGAGGGGGTGCTCTCTCACTATTCACATGTACATAAAATGGTTAGAAACCGGTTTTTCTGGTTCTCATTGCAGGACTGTGCGGGGGGAGGGCATTCCGTTTTCATGTGGAGACACTTAACAAACACATTTGAAATACACCAAGTTCCAGATTACAAGCAACACCAAAACACATCACGTTTGGGAGCAGTGCATGTAGGCCCTATTTGAGTATAATGGTAGAGTATTGTGTTGGACACTATTTCAAATTGTCCTTTTCTCCACACAAATAAAACACTGATGTGCATGTCCATAGATCTTAGAGTCATTGCTATCATTTTCACTTTGTGTTGGGTTAATTCCCTGACCGGACCTCGATCATTTTCTTACGCTCGTCTTATAATTTGGCTCAACGCTCAGCGCTCGTGTGGCTTCTTCCTGCGCCGCGCAGACCGATCGGCATGTGACGTTTTAGCAGAGGTGGGACAAAGTCATTGTTATGCAAGTCACAAGTTTGCTTTAAGCAGACCTCTTGGTGATGTCAAAGTACCGCGAGAGCGATGCAAAGCGGATTTCTCCACGTGATAACTGGAATCGCTCTCGCGGTACTTTGCTGTCACTCGGCTGTGGGTTTTTGTAGCGCTACACCAGTCTGCTCCCCAGTCACTTTCGCGCCGCTATAGTAATTTAATATGCCGATTGGATCGCACAGTTCGTCAGAAAGTCAAACACACCAAATATATAGCCGAAAATGTATAAGCATTTCAACACACTAAAGTAGCAAGTTTATAATGATAATGGAGCAGCGCGGCCGTGTGAATTTTTTGTGAAATGGGTCAGTTGCTGCTGATTCTTGCCATAGCTCCGTTGCCCAAATGCGCACGCATACGGTGCCATGTCATCATTGTGTACAAACAGTTAAATGGTCTATTAAGTTTTAGGATGAAGTCAAAATGAAACCGAGATGACCAATGAAATCAAACCAGTCAGACAGAGGTGCAACACAGGTCAGATGCGCAGTTAGTGGTAGTGCAAGAAAGATGTAGCCTAAGTAATCAAACGCTGACTATTATATACAGCAGTTTAATGACGAGAAATGTGAAACCGCAGTGACTGTCAAGGTGACAGGACAAGAAACATTACTGCAGTTGAGCACATATGGGTGTCCAGATTTAATGCGCTGCTCTTACTCCCTTCAGTAATTCACTTTCCGTTATTCAGCGTGTTTATTAACAAAATTCAACGCCACCCTTTAATTCTTGAAGATATGTTTTCTTACTGTATAATGATTAGATTCACTGTGTTGTGCTGCTAAGCTTGAACTTGAAAACGATGCATCACGTGCGCGGTACAACGCTTCATCCACCCGTATTGCCCGTCCACGGAGTTTAAATGTTCATATTTTGGCTTTAACATTTTATTGCATTTAGTCCTAATGCATACCTGATAAAGTCATAAAATATAATTAAATAAAAAAAGAAGAGAAAGTCTGAATCAGTTTGACAAGGATGGTAAAATAATTATTACAATGTATTCCTAATGACCAACAAAAGTTTTCTGCATACTAATATGGTTTGAAATCTATAGTTATTTGATTCTTTGGTTTTCTGATTTATTAAAATTCATATATGTAGAGCAGGGAAATAAGAAGTTTTTTTCCTGGGGTGCATGCCCTAGAAAATACTTATATGGACCTCGGTATTTATAAAATCATGCAACGCGGCGTGTTTGTCTTTATACACATGTTATGAAATTTATTATTTTAAACACACATTTCACAAAGTATATATTGTAAGTGTAAATATTCATAAACTCAACCCTTCCGAGGCGTTTTTCTAAAAAATAATGTTTAAACTTTATTGGTGGTGGTTGAGAATAATTCCTCTTTCCATATGTAACGCATTTTAGCGCAATGTAAATGTATCATATTGTTATTCTTAATATATAAGAATACTAATATATTTTTTTACAACATTTATAACATATATATATATAGATGCTTAGTACAATAGCTTTGCTTCATAGAAGTTTCTGTAATAAATCATTAAATCAATCACAAAACGTGTTGACAGTGGCAAATAAAATTCTTGTTAATTTAAACAAGGCAGAAAGGTGTATAAAACCGCTTTAATTAACAATATCTGAACTGTGCTCTTTTGCACACTTCTAATTTTCTCATGTCATAATTTATAATTATTCATTAGATTTAATATAAATACGTTTTGAAAAGTGTTGAATGCGAACGTGTAAGATATCTGAAAGGCGACGCAGGGTGTTTGTCTCTACAGCCACATGTTATAAAATTATTACACACACATTTGACAAAGTACATATTGTAAGTGTAAATATTCATAAACTCAATATTTCTGAGGTGTTTTTCGTCCGCAAAAGGCACAGTTTCTCTGTTCGCTATTTTATTAGATGTAGCCTACGTCTTAATAATAACATAAAAATATCTGTTATGAGAAGAATTCCTCTTTCCATATGTAAAGCATTTTAGCGGAGTATAAATGTATCATATTGTTATTCTTAAAATATAAGAATACTACTATATTTTTTACAACGTTTTAAACTTTAAAACATGTCTTTTTTATACCACATTAATCTCTTTAAAATATTGATACTTTTTTGAAAAACTGACAATTATAAATATTATGAACAAACAATGAAACGGTGTCAAAATTCGACAACACAAATAATTAAGATATTCATTGTAAATAGCAACCCTATATCACGAGTCGCGTTTATTAGGCTCACACTAAATTATCTGTTGCACTTACTATAAATGCGCATTGCACGTACAGTCATCTTAATATTTGTATGCGCTGTTATGCTGGCAAAAAGGGGTTGACATATCACTTCAAAAACAGCAATTCAATGTAAAATATTCAGCAATGCCCTTATTAACTTCTGGAAACAACGGCAATGACAATGTTTTTATGCGCCACCTGGTGGATATTCTTTGAAATGAAACACATTAAGGGAAAGGGAAAAGTAGCCCCCCCGAAAGCACTTGCAGAATGCTGCGGGACTCTGCGAGACGAATTGGCGAATGCCGCGGGAGAAAACGCGCGTTTTTAAAGGCCACATCTGTACGTCGAACTTAGAGGCAGCGTGTTAAGAAGCTTCCTAAGAGACACTTCGGGGAACACACTTAGGAACATAAACAACTTTGGTAAGATATATCTTTTTAAGTCTTCTTAGGGCGCTAAGAGTGAACGTTATCGGGGAACCGGGCCCAGTACTGTTCGTATTTACATTTATAAAGCAGACATAAAAGTAACTTAAAAGTTACTTTCCCTAGTAAATAATTTTGATATACAGTAACTGGTAGAGTAATTTAATTACTTTGGAAAGAAGTAACTAGTAACTGTAACTAATTATTAATTTTTAGTAAATTGCCCAACACTGATCGTTAAAGGTGGTTTAAGCGAATTCACGCGTTTTAGACCAAAACATTTTTTTGTTACATACAGCAAACATCTCCTCACTATTTGCTTGCACCCTGACCGCTGATCAAACTGCAGAGGTGGGTAGAGTACCCAAAATCTGTACTCAAGTAAAAGTACAAGTACATTTTAAATGTATGTAATTTGATTACAGTTACCAATGACAACAAAATTACGTTACTATCGTTACAAATTAAGTGTTGAAAAATTGATTAAAATGTATTTTAAAATGACGTTTTGCCATTGCTCAGCAACGTCTGTTAACGAGCATGCTCGCAGAGTCTGTTAACAAGCATGCGCGCAGCATCAGTTAACATGCATGTGCATAATCACTCGTCGGAGACGCAAGCAAATGGATGCTGTGTGATCGGTGGTTGATCATAAGTGGAATACAGACAATTCATGTCCAAAAAAAGTGGGCTGTGCGCGATGACATCTGGTCTGCCAGAAGCGATTGTACAGGTGTGTTTTTAAATTACTAATGTACAATAAGGTTTTCTTTGTTAACATTTAACTATGTTATTTAATCATGAGCTCAATGTGTGCACTTGCATTAATTAATCATATGTTTATTTAAACAATTACCAAAACAACTTTTGATTGTTATATTGTTAGCGAACTAACATGAATATTAACATTTTTTAACTTGACCAAAAAGCCCTCACGAATGCGATGACGTGTTAAAACTCTAGTTTCTGTCTCTGTGACCGCGAATGAATGTGCATAGATAGATAGATAGATAGATAGATAGATAGATAGATAGATAGATAGATAGATAGATAGATAGATAGATAGATAGATAGATAGATAAATGTAGAATGTTTAATGAGAAATGTTAAACATGTGTAACTTATTATAAAAGCTACAAATATTTCTGCATCATTATGACCAGCAATTTTAGGAGAGTGCAAATCACACCAAAATAGCTTTAAGCATTCAAATATGACCTTCGGTGTCTCGTCTCTTGTCTCCGCCCCCTTCTTCTCCCTGTTAATAGTTTAATCATTAGTTCATTACCCTCACTTGTTTTCTCCTTATTCTGTTTAGTTTTTCATATTTAATGCCATTGTGTTCTTAGTCCTGTGCTCGTTCATTTTGTACTGTTACTGTGTGATTCTGTCTAGTGTTAGAATCATAAGGTGTGTTCGACATCGGCTGTGGCTGGATGTAACCGATCGGCGAGATTAGCCGCGTGCAGGTGGGGAGGAGCTGAAAACGGAGACGTGAATTCGGACGCGCTGTGGTTCCCGTAGTTTGCTGCATTTACGTCAGGCATGGCTGATCACGTGCCGTTTGCTTGCTTAATCGCATTAAACATGATTTGTAAGATGTAAACTACATAAAAAGTGAATTATACTGTTTTGAATGTCCGTGTATGAGCATGAGGGGAACTGAAGAGGCTTACAGCATCTGTTTTTACAAGAATAAAGTTTAACATAAGCATATATTATTTAAATACGTTATTTTGATGAACATGACACAATATAACATCGCGACTACATGAAAAGAGCTTTAACTGTTATAAAAATACAGATTTGTGAGCATTTGTGGAACTGACGGCGTGAAAATACACACGAAACACACGTGATTGTTGTCATGTGGTGAATCCGACCAATCTTGAACAGCTGTGTCGTCATTACAGCCCGTGCAGCTCCTCTTCGGGAACTGCGCTGGCTAACTCAGGCGGCTGATCTCGAATCGCTCTCGCGGTACTTAAAAACCATATGACGCAGTCACGTGCCTGCAGCGCCAGCTTAAGTCGGACAAAATTACTAACCGGAATGCACTGCTTCAAGTCAGCCACCGATCGGTCTGCGCAGCGCCGCATGAAGTCGAACACACCTATAGTCAAGTCTAGTTTAAGTCATCTGTCAGTATTCCGTGTTTGTTCTGCCCCCACGTGGGCTCTTGTTTTGTCTGTGTTATAATAAAGTGTTTTCTGTTCACGCCCGTCATCGCCTGCGTTTGGGTTCACCCGTCCTTGTTTCTGACAGTTTCACTTTGTAGCTTTTTTACATTTGATGTTGTCAAAGTAACTTAAAAGTAAAGTAATTAGTAATTAGATTACTTTTTGCATGTAGTAATCAGTAATGTAATCAAATTACAATTTTAAAGTAGTAATTAGTAATTTGTAGTGGATTACTTTTTTTAAGTAACTTACCCAACACTGGTTGTTACTTCCGATCTGATAGAGAAGTAGCGTAAAAGCACTGAATTTTAGACTACTTGGAGGGTTTTCACAAACCTCTCCTTAAAAGTCTCATTGTTCTGCTTATATACAAGTAAAGCAGCCTATCTCAGTCCTGCAATGGGTACATTAACATCACATAATGTGTCATTTGAGAAAAAATCTCAAACACACACACAGATGTTTTTCTGACGGTTAACTCTGTATTTATTTTCATGTTCACAACACAAACTTGTCAGCATCTGCCTTTAAACATACAAATAGTAAACAAAAAAGAACGTGTGTGTCTGTTTGTTATCATGTTTATATATGAATAGGTTATTTTCATTGCCATTAAAGTGCAGTTACTGAACATAAACAGGAGCTTAATAAAAATTATCATTTTAGAATTTCATATGGAACTTATCTGTTTGTGCAAATCACAACATTTATTATAATATATACAACATGTTTCTTTAAAATCAAACTATATTATTTTATTTTTATTCATTAATTCTTTAGGAAGGATTTAAATAAAATACTATCCCGTTTTTATTTAAATGTATTTTCTACACATTAGTGAGGTGTCCGGATTTGTGTATAAATGCAAGACGTCGTTACGTTATGCTGCTCAGTTTGTTTAGTTGTGGGGAAATTATATGGAAATGTGCAGATGTGCAAATGTGCAGATGTTTATATGGTTTAACTTACACTAGGTTTTGTCATCGTTTGCACAAGAGTGTATATGGCAAAAAAAACTCTGACAGTGTGTGAAATGACCATTAATAGTGTTCAAATAGACATACTGTGACACTTACTTCAGGTTGGATCTTGAATTCCTGTATGCTGAGATGTCAGCTCGTTTATTGAAAAAAGCATGCATCGCATTATGAAACTATTCTTTTTGACCTCTTGGAGTGAAAACATAGACCGAACTTGAAGCCACGCATGATCTGCCTCCAATATCTCGCACAACGCACACGCGCCCTCATCTGCTTCTACTATCATCAACGCGCGGTTGCGCGCACTAAAGGGTGCCCGCGCGGTCACGTGCTAAAGGGTGACGCAGCCTGTCTCGCAAAAACTTTCGAACGCGCTCTATAAACTTTTTAAAAAAATATATTCATAAATTATTACCAATTGACAGTAGCGCAGTAACACCGCCAAATTTATCGAAGTAAAAGTTAAAGTTTTTTCACTGGAAATGTACTTGAGTAAGAGTAAAAAGTACCCATCCTTAAATTTACTCTAAAAGTACTAGTTACCCAAAAAATATACTCAAGTAAATGTAATTGTTACTACCCACCTCTGTCAAACTGTAAAAAAACGCGATCTCTGTAGACAGCCCAGGCTTCACAAACTGCAATAAAAACACAGTGGCCAAACCTAACACCACGAAACATAACAAAGTGTTCGAGCCAATAAATGACAAGAAGAATTTTGGGGGGGGGGGCGCGTTCATGAAAGAACGGAAGGGAGGGGGAGGAGTTAGCTACGCTCCGTTTGTTTGAAAACAGTTCAAACATCAACAAAAAGTGACTTCGCACAGATTCGCTTAGAGCGCCTTTAACATGTACTAATACACACCTACACACCAAAGGAAATGTAAATCATGAATTGGACCATCGGTGCTCTTTAACACAAATTAAATTTGTGTTCATTTTAATAAACACCCGACTTCTTTCATTTAAATGGTTAAAATTCTTGCTCTGCCGTGTAATTCGATTGGCTGGAGTTCGATTTGTCAACATTTTAACACTGATGTGCGTTAAGTGACTGTGTTTTGAAGGAGGCAGCAATGACAGCAGCTAGTTATAGGTGGGTCCAAAGAAAACACGTAGTATTGTAATCATTATTATTACTTCTCTGGCCCACATTTCTCCAGATGACCAGTTCGCCCCTAGCATGGCTCCGCCCTCCTACGTGCTTCTGCTTAATTTTCATTTTGCTTCAGTACTACGTCTGAGACTGCTGTGTAGAGTTTCGTTTTCTCCTGCCAAAATCTGCAGGTCCAATCAGCGAACAGAGGGGGGTGGCTAAGAACGATGGCGTTGAGGTCGTGTGTCAGTTTGAGTTGTAGTTCAGTAATGGCAGCGGAGAAAGACGTAAGAAAAGCTATTCGGTCCGTTGTTGCAAAACTGCCGAATACACAGAAGTTAAAGCCGGAGCAAGAACAATGTTTGCTAAGTTCTGTTGGTCTGATTTTTCGCCGCATAAAATACGTCACGACCACACGTAAGTGATCGCTTATGGCCGACCCTGAGTGACTCTGGGCAGATCCAATAGTTTTGAACTACAACAGAGGACCCTCCTTAACGAAAGTAACGCTTTGCAATGGAGCGTGGCCAGACTCTCTGTACAAATTAAATGAATGTATTAGTCTGGTTGGACCAGGCTAGTTCGCCCCTGCATCCACGTAAGCTCTGATTGGGTGTATACATATATAAAAAAAATCTCACTGGCCCACATAAAAAAATGGTCCGGCCCCTTTGGCATTTGCTAGAATTGCCAGATGGCCAATCTGCCCATGATATCAGCACTTATAGCACCTTTACAGGCAGACATGCAGTTTCGGTGGTGGAGCAAAGTCAGTTACTATTGGTCACAAGAGCATGTTTTTGTTGGTAAGTGTGAAGTACTGAGATGGTATTGTGGTACTGTGTCATGGTCCTATCGTACAGTTTGATAAAATTTATACATTTTAGGACATTCTTGTACCATGGTATTATATAGTGCAAATTAGACATCTGAAATTGTGTTGTGGAAATGATTTGGACTTATGCAATAAATCATGTTCATAGTTTCTTTATGATGCTCCATGTAAGGTTTTCTAGCATTTTCTCTGGTCTTGGATAAAAACTAAGGAGAAAATCATCTTATTTTAGCATTCAAATCATACAACCTAGTATTCCTCTTCTGTTTTTATTTCTCATCAATTATAGATTCTGTCTTCTGTGGCACCAGGACAGCTGTTTTTCAGGGTGATGAAGCAGGGGGACTTAAATGGCAGAGATAGCCATCTTAGACGGCACCTGATTCTCCATTATTAATCAGAGCCTCTCCAGATCCTAACAGAGGGCTAGGAGAGGTCAGCTCCCATTAATGCCAGCTCAGAAACAGGCATGAGATCCTCAGATTGGGCATTTCGCGCAACACTGCTCCCACTTCTCAAGTCTTGATTTGATATTAATATCCATTAAAGGTTTCCCCTCTCATCTCATTGAGATTATCAGATCTTCTTTTTGGCCTCTAACACTCATTAAAATCTGAACTGTTGTGAAATGGTTAAGCAGTTTCAGTTTTAAATTACCCATAATGCTAGATGAGAATCTATCTGTGTATACCTTAAAGTTTTTTTCCTGATCATTATTTCATTCTTGAATACACCAAGCAACATACACACACCTGCACACAGTGGGATACATAAATTGGCAATCTTGTCTATGACATACTTCATCCTGCAATCATTTTTAGGATGGCGATGAGATATTGGAGGCATGTTTTTATTTGACAAACAATGTCTGTTGGTCTTTCCAATAAGCAAGGACCACAAACCACTCTAACGTGACAGTTCCAAGAAAGATGGTGGTGACATCTCGTTTTTGTGGAGAATGATTTTTTCCTCCCGCTTCTGCACTTCCAGCAGTTAACTGATGTTATAAGATCTTGTTAGTAGCACAGGCAGCAGATTGAGGTTTTGGAAAAGGAGGGGGGCAGGAGACACTGTTGAGTGATTTGGATTTTCCCATCTATGGTGGTGGGTAGATGCAGTGGGTCTGTGCCTAAAGGCTTGCAAACAGCCAACGCGTCCTGACCTGGTCTACCTCGTATTGTCCTGTGTGACATCTGCAGCCCAACAAAACACATCTGCGTTCAAATGTCAGGTCAAATATGTTGGGGTGGACAGCACTTCCCAGAGGAAATTTTTACTGCTCAAAGCTTGCTTTTTTATAGCTCAGGAGACAAATTTGAGATTCTCATCTAAGCCTTATTTTAATCTCTATTTTGTCTAAAATGTTTCTCATATATTTCTCCTAAAATTCACAAGAGCAATAGGTGAGACAGAATAATCAGAGGGAGTCATACCTGAGACTAAAAGGAGATGCCTTGCTAATCTCAATTCTGTGTTTTTAATGACTCCTGTATTTCTCCTTTGAAAAAGAAAATGAGCAATACTGGAGCTACTATGTAGCAATATCTGAGTCTCTAGCTCACTCCCCCTTTCATGCACACAAACACGCACGCACATGAATCATATGATCTAGCTTTTCCTCCTACCAGAGTAGAGTCACCATTCTAAACAACACAGATCATCCACTTCAGAACATTTTGATGGACCAAAGAAACAACGGACGTGAATGCTACTCTCTCTTCACTGCAGGACAAACAGAAGATCTATCCACAACCATCAGGCTTTAAAAATCTATAGCAAATGGCAGATTATCTGATGTAATAAAGAAATAAAGAAATTTGAATCTGAATCTTTATTTAATCAAAATAACATTAATAATAACATTAATAATTTAAAGACATTTTAAAGACAGCAAAAACTGTTTAAACATGGTCATTACAAAATATGAACTAAAGTGCTTTTTTGTGAAAATTCTGTTTTCAAAACAGTAACAATTTCAACAATATTAGTGGCAGGCCAGGGGTGTATTCCAGAAAGCAGGGTTAACTTACTATTAGATTAACCCTGAACTTTGGGTTAATCAACCCCAAACTTGCTTACTCTGGGTATGTCGGTTCCAAAACACAGTTTAAGAGTTAGTTCAATCAACCCACTGAAAGTAACCCAGAGTTAATGCGCGCTCACGGTAACAACATAAAGGCATTGTCAATGGATCACAGATTTCACGAGTCACCATGGAAACTTCAGAGAACTTAAACGTTTTTAAATGAGAAATAACATTATAAACCAATACTTTTTGTCAAAATCAATGTTTTATAATCGGCTTAGAAGTGTGTGATTACAAAACAGATAAAATTAATTAATTAATTAAATAATTAATACGAACCTATTTTACCACATTTAAGTCCAATATTATATGTGTCTCAACAAAAATACACATAATATTATTTAAATATTATTTAAAAGCCTGTAAAAATAATCATAGATTTTATATATGATTTTAAATATATTAATTATATCTAATTAGATATAATTGGACATAATTAAAGCTGCGGTCTGCAACTTATTTGATCATATTTTTTGATCATATTCACTGAAACCAACACTATGCTTCGATAGAACAACATAAATTAGACTGTTTCAGGAAAAAAAACGCGCTTCTAGCTCACCTAGAGCCTGTCATTTGTTTTGCAAAAATCCACCGCTCCCGGTTCATTTGGTCCAATCAGCGCAGGGCTGTGTAAAATCTGCCTGTCAATCACAGTACCTGCACGCACCACAGATCCCCATCCCCTCGCGCGCGTTACAATATCACGTGCATCCGCCTGAATTCATAGGTGTTTTGGTTTGAACAGCATGATGGCGGAGAGAACTTTCAGTAACAAACTTCTGATTTCTCGGTTAACAACTAGAGCTAGGAAAACAACCAATGAAAAGAAGTAAAAAAAGATCCAACGCGACTGTGACCGTAATAAAACTAGGATCAATATCGGACCGGCATTTGAAAGGAATCTGCGAGATTTCAAGCTGTATGCAGAGCTTGCCACATTTCTTCTCAAGAGGTAATTGTGCTTTATCAACCATTGATTGTATTTCGGAGTGTTATGTAAGTAATCTAAGTATTCTTGCTAAGTATGCGTTCACAATAATACTTTTGCACACGCGCTGACGAGAACGAGCTCTGAGGGAGGTTGCTCGGAGGTAGTGGGGGAGGGACATGAAATTGTAAACATTTGGAAACTGCTCAATCCTCCAGAGTTGCCAACGGCAGCTTTAAGATTATCTTTTCTCTTACAAAAATTAACAATGGCTTTACTACAGTTAAAACAAAAAACATGGTTACAGTAAAACCATGGTAACTACAAAATAACCATGGTTTTGACAACCATGGTTTTCAAAAACCATAGTAAAACCATGGTTAGTGTAGTAAAACCATGGTTTTGCTGATCAATGCCCCCCCCCCCCCAAAAAAAAAACATGGTTACCACAACTTTACACCAATAAAACCAAGGTTAATTTTCGTAAAATGCACTATGATTATATTCACTATATTGTACTTATTTCACTTCTGCACCTTTGGGTGACCCCGTTTAGTTTTTGGACTTTCCATTGTATGACACTATCACCTTGGAACTTTAGATTAATCTCAGATTATCTAGTAAGTGAAAGATGAGGTTATTTATGAATTGACAAAATTGATACGGAAATGTACTTTATTGTTAACATTAATTAACTGATGGAAATGTGTTTCATACATCCACTGATATTTGGAGATATATTAATAATGAACATAATTAAATGTATAGTATTTAGTCCGAACACAAATATAAGTCAATTTTTAATAATAATAGACATAATTTAATGTATAGTAATTAGTCCAATCACAAATATCAATCCATGTTATTGAAAAACTGTTTCTTTAAAGAAAATATCAATTTTTTAAGAAAGCAATAAATATTTGCGACTGTAAATGTAATAAAATACATGCTTTAACATTGTAATATTATGCAAAATATATGCTTCCACGCCCGCTGCACGCTCATCATATGTACACGCATGCGCAGACATCCTCCGGAGCCTCGTTTTATTAACTAAACTGAACTTACCCTGCAACATAACCTGGTCCGGAGCAGGTTATCTTCAGAGAGTCAGTTGCTATGGTTACTTACATAACCCGAAAGTTACCTCCGTTTTTGGAACCGAAAGCAGAGGTTATCTGCTTAATTACTCCTAAACTTACCCGGGTAAGTCACATAACCTGCTTTCTGGAATACACCCCAGGTTTACAACAATTCACAACAATAAACTTGAGTCTCTGACGCCAACATACATAATTTGAAAACAAGGACTTTTTGTGAACATTGTCATTTCAACAAATGTCTCTGTGTGCCCTGTGTTTACACTGTCTTACAGTGTTGTGGCCCTGATGCGGCATTTGTTTATGAAGGCTTTTTTGACCTTACTTTTTTTAATAGGTTTATTTCGCTCCCCCCCACCCCACCGAATGGTCAGGGGTGTTCACTGATATGCTCACTCAAAAATCGCTGCAAAAGATGCATTCCAACAGGTTTTATAATAGTTTTTGTCCAACTCCATTGAGTTGTATTGGTCCACAGTTTTACAACTAATGGTAAAACACCTGTTGGAATGCATCTTTTTCAACGATTTTTGAGTGAGCATACCAGTGAACACCCTTGACCACTCAGTGAGTTTCACGTCTTTGTAAACAAAAGTTTAATGTGTTTTAGGAAGGATTGTTCCTGGCACCTACACAACCATTGTGGGGGTGGGGGGAAAGCGAAATAAACCTAAAATTCTCGGGACAGGAGCATGTGTCCAAATTTTAATCTTAACCATTCTATTTCATCAGATACGATCTGTAAACAGGGCTTTTAGTGTAAAATACCAAACTTGTCCTTTAACGTAGCTAATGTGATATATGGGTATCCAACACCTCTTATTGGGTTCCCACACATTTTTTACCTATACATTTTCACAACTTTTTCCACAAATTGCTATCAACCACATGAGCAACATACTTACTTATAATCGCATTGACTTTAAACTTATCCAGGACTCTCTTCCCATCTGGCACCTTTCCGTGTTTCCCAAATGCCACAGCGTTCTGGCACTCCTCTGAAGTGAAGAATTCATCAAAAAGAAGATGGAACTGTTATGGTGGAGAAAGGACTCAAAAGCAGAGATAGCAGTCAATGTACTTTAATTAGCTGGCCACAGGAAAGTCAAATCGGCATAAACAAAGGACTAATAACAGAGATGTCTTCAGATGTCTGATGATAATAGAAACACAAATATCCTCCGTGGCCTTACCAAACAAAAGGGCAGCGGGATTCACGGGGCACCCGGAGAGAGGAAGAGGGAGCCGGTCACAGGCAGCCACACCACACAGGTACAGTCTCTGTTGCACTCGAGCCAAAGTTCTGTGTATGACAATGAATGCAGGAGGTAATTCCAACAGCAAAAATAGCGTCTTCTCACAAACAAGACAGGACAAGACAGGGTATAACTGGATATTTAGCCAGAACAGAGGTGAGCATGTCTGCATAGTATAACAATCTGACAAAAGACAAAGGCAGGGATCGATAGATAAAGCCAAAGTTAATGAGAGAAGATAAGGGACAGGTGGCGAGAGGAGAGAGTGGAAACAGCTGCGGAGGAGGGTAATGAGAGCGGGCTAGAGTGTGACGAGAGAGACGCAAGAGAGAGACGCAAGAGAGAGACGCAAGAGAGAGACGCAAGAGAGAGTGGAGTGGCAACACTGTTATTGGAGCTCCGTCGAGTTCATCATCCAAATCCTATTTTCTTACTATCTTGTTACTATCTATATAATATAAATTACTAGTTCATCTTAGGAATACTTTAGCGTGACGATTATTCAACAGTATTTATAACTAAATCGATTTATCACTGGTAAACACTTAGTGTTAGCATATAGCCCGCTAGCTTCAACAAACGTGCCGGCTGAAGTTTGTTTACCGTTTCCTCACTGTTTGTTTACTGTAAATCTGCCTTCCTTTTCGATCTAATGGCGGACTCATCCGATGTATGTTTTTCAGACCTTTCCTCACCAGAGCGGGAAGCTGTGGAGGAGTTGTGTCCCGGCATTAGCACCAGGCGGTACAGCGTGCCTCACATCACCCTGGCTCCAGGCACCCGGAGACGTACGAGGCAGCCAGCGAGCGAGCACCGGTCTCGATGCAGCTTCACGGACCGCGTTCAGGCGAGCAGAGACGCCATCGCCCAAAATGAAAACGGTAAGACTCCGACTTGTCATTGTAACCTGCACTGCTTGCCACATGTACAGTTTAGCTTCTTCCGTCAGCACAGAGGGGTTTACATGTGTTAAGTGTATTGAAGTAGTAAGGCTGACGGAGAAGGTTGCAGAACTAGAAGCGCACATCCGAACGCTCGTTGAGGACAGTAAGACCGCTAATGCTAATGTTAATGCTTCAAACACTGTTTCGGGTGCGCCTACGGTAACGCGTAGTACACATAGCTCGGTTCCGGCAACTGAGTTAACACGGCCGACTAACTGGGTGACTGTCAGGCGGCGTAGTCATATTCGATGCCCATTGAAGTCCCCCCTAGTAATTTCTAACAGATTCGACATTCTAAACAATACACCGGCTGAGACATCTGTTAAAGGTGCCCTTGTTATTGGAGACTCGATACTTAAGAACGTGAACATTGAGGCACCAGCCACCATAGTTGACTGTATACCGGGAGCCAGATCATCTGACATTAGATCCAAACTTAAAGTACTGGCTAATGCTAAGCGTAAGTTTTCTAAAATTGTTATTCATGCCGGCGCAAATGACACCAGACTCCGCCAGTCAGAGATCACCAAAGATACTATTAAAGAGGTGTGTGAAATTGCAAAAACAATGTCAGATAATGTAATTTGCTCTGGTCCCCTCCCCGCCTACTGGGGTGATGAAACTTATAGCAGATTAGTGTCTCTTCACCACTGGATGTCAAAATGGTCCCCTCAGCATAACGTAGGGTTTATAGATAATTGGAAACACTTCAGGGGGAGACCTGACCTGCTAAAGAGAGATGGCCTTCATCCGTCATCGGAAGGAAATGCTATACTCTCTAGAAATCTGACCAATACTCTAAATTCTAATACAGTTTGACTACCCAGGGCCCAGGTCAGGAAACAGATAGATCGGCCTACCCGTCCATCTGTTAGTAGCTCTGACATGTCAAGATCACATATATCCCAGAACTTAGAGTCTATCTTACCAGAGTATCAACACATTTCAACTGTGTGCGTTCCTCGAACAAACGAATACAGAGCACCGTTTACCTCGTCTCGTACAAATCTTACTAACATAAAATTAGAAAACAATACGTTTACAGATGAACCTCGAATATTAAAATTCGGCCTTCTTAACATTAGATCGCTTACCAATAAAGAACCCATTGTCAATGAAATAATTACTGACCAAAACTTAGATGCACTCTCTTTAACAGAAACCTGGCTTAAAGCAGACGATTACATTAGTTTAAACGAATCCACCCCACAAGACTACTATTATAAACATGAACCGCGTTTAAAGGGGAGAGGGGGTAGTGTAGCTACAATATACAAAATTTTTTTTAAAGTAAACCATAAATCCGAACTAAAATTTAATTAATTTGAAATAATGCTATTAAATATGGAAATAACTGATCGTAACCATAAACAGCTCTCTTTTGTCCTTGCTACAATCTATAGACCTCCGGGCCATCATGTAGATTTTCTTAAAGAAATATCAAATTTCCTGTCTGACCTCGTAGTCACTGTAGATAAAGCTCTTATCGTTGGTGACTTTAATATACATGTTGATAACCCAACAGATACATTAGGATTAGCATTTATGGATATTCTAAATTCTCTCAATATTAGACAAAACGTGACAGGGCCCACGCATACTCATAGGCACACATTAGACTTAATTCTGTCACTCGGGCTCAATATTAATGAAATCGAGATATCACCTCAGAGCGATGCAGTTTCAGACCATTGCCTTGTCTCATACACGGTACTTCTAGATATGATCACTCGATCCACAATACGCTACCGACTAGCCAGAACAATAATTTCCACCACTAAAGATAACTTTATTAGCACTCTTCCAGACCTGTCCCAAATGAAACATGTAGCAGATAACCCTGAAGATCTAGATATTGTAATAGAAAACCTGAACAGTATTTGTTCTAACACATTGGATGCCGTAGCTCCAATTCGAAAAAAGAGAATCAAAGAAAAAACGCCAGCTCCATGGTATGATCATCACACAGCAGCACTCAAAAAGGCAACTAGGAAAATGGAAAGAAATTATAGAAGCACAAAGTTAGAGGTATGGCGTGCAGCATGGAAAGAGAGTGTTAAACACTACAGACAGGCTATAAAAATCGCCAGATCTACGTATCTCAGCAATCTTATTAAAGAAAATCATAATAACCCTTGCTTCCTCTTTAGCACAGTTGCGAAACTGACTAGAAATAAAGAACAAACAGAACCCACTAATAAACTCCCACACAATAGTAACGACTTCATGAACTTCTTTACTAAGAAAATTATGATTATTAGGGAAAACATTGTAGGTACCCAAGCAGCCACCACTCTACCCAGTAATACATTTAACGCTTGCCTACCATACGAACATCTTGAGTCATTTAAACCTACTACAATAGATGAGCTATCTAAATTAGTAGCATCATCCAAATCATCGTCCTGTATATTGGACCCTGTTCCCACAAAATTACTCAAAGAGGTATTCCCTATAGTGTCTAACCCAGTACTAAATGTCTTTAACTCATCATTAGAATTAGGCTACGTTCCTACAGCTTTAAAACTGGCAGTTATTAGACCGCTCATTAAAATGCACCTTGACCAGGGAGAACTTAATAACTTTAGACCAATCTCAAATCTCCCTTTCTTTCTAAAATATTAGAAAAGGTAGTGGCAACCCAATAATGCACATTCTTAGTGAATAATAGTACGTAGTAAAAGATCCAATCAGGATTCAGGCCCCACCATAGCACAGAGACAGCGCTGCTTAGAGTTACAAATGACCTTCTCCTAACATCCGACCGTGGTGAAATATCACTCCTTATATTATTAGACCTTAGTGCAGCCTTTGACACAATAGATCACACAATCTTACTTAATAGGCTAGAAAACTATGTTGGCATCAGTGGTCAGGCGCTAGCTTGGTTCAGATCGTATCTAACCAATCGCTATCACTTTGTTTATGTAAATGAGGAGGAGTCACATCACTCCCTGGTTAAATACGGCGTACCGCAGGGATCAGTTTTAGGTCCTATCCTGTTCTCGTTATATATGTTACCTCTGGGAGATATTATCAGAAATCATAACATACAGTTTCACTGCTATGCAGAAGACACACACACAGCTTTACATCTCCTCGCATCCTAGCGAAACACAAAAAATTTTTTCTAAGCTATCAGACTGCATCAGCGATATAAGTGACTGGATGTCACATAACTTTCTTATGCTAAACTCCAATCAGACAGAGATACTTGTTATCGAACCGAATCGCTACAAATATAATATGACAGATTACAAGTTGCCCATAAATGGCTGCACTGTGGTGCCAACCTCCACGGTTAAGAATTTAGGTGTGATGTTCGACAGCAGTTTATCCTTCGACAGCCATATCTCCAATGTCTGCCGCACAGCATTCTTCCACCTTAGAAATATCTCAAAAATACGCCATATGTTGTCTGCATCAGATGCAGAGAAGCTTATCCACGCTTTTATGACCTCTAGAATAGACTATTGTAACTCGTCACTCGGAGGAGGCCATGCAAAACAGATCAACAAGCTTCAGCTAGTTCAAAACGCTTCTGCAAGAGTTCTTACTCGAACTAAGAAGTATGACCGCATAAGCCCAATTCTGGCATCTTTACACTGGCTACCAGTTAAATATCGTATACAATTTAAAATATTACTAATCACCTACAAAGCCTTAAATGGCCTAGCACCCTCATATCTTAGAGAATTATTATCAGAATACAATCCATCACGTGCATTGCGGTCACAAAATTCTGGCCTCTTAATTATCCCTAAAATATCAAAAGTGTCTAAAGGTGGCAGATCCTTTTCCTACTTAGCCCCTAAGCTATGGAATGATTTACCAACCGACGTCCGAAAATCAGAGACAGTAGATAACTTTAAATCTAGACTTAAAACTTTTCTCTTTAACAAGGCTTTCAAATAGTTGTTTTAACAATGGTACTTATCTCCTAATAGCTAGCTTGTACAACCTAATAAATAAATAAATTAATGAATAAATTAAAACCTTTGTTTTTCGTCAACACTTCAAAGCATGGTAAATCTCATTAATACTCTTTAGTAATATGCTGAAACTTTGAATTGGTTTTCGATTGAGTCTTAACTGCCAAATATGGCCGGCTTGCAATTTTGGCCTTTTCCCATGACCTTAAAATAGTATGCCATACAGAACCGTTTGCCACTGTACGTTAGCATTAACGACGGCAGTGGGGCCTCTGGCCTTAGTCAAACGAGTTCTGTTTCCGTTTCTAAAATCATTAACTATATGTAATACACTTAACCAGCAATAGTTAGCCTGTCCGGAACCGAGCTGACTAAAACCACATTACTGTGTGACACTTGTTTTCTATGTGAACGGCCCCTACGCTAATAAGATTTTGTGTCTCTCTCCCTGTCTCGTCCTTGATCCCGAGGACGAGACAAACAGATCCAGTTCCGGTACATGTGAAAGTCGGCACACAACTGATCTACTAGCTGTTCTTCAACGTGATGTCCAGCTGATGCCTGACCAAAGACCACCGACAGAACCCGCTTAATCTCCGCTTAATCTCCGCTCAATCTCCTTCCGTTTCAATGTGTAGATATATATATATATACCTCCCAAGGGTTTTTTTCCTCCTATGACTTTTTTTACTTCCCCGGCTAAAATTCCGGGGTTGTTTTCTCCTAGGGGGTTTTTCAACCCGGGGAGGCAGCCTTTTTGGGCTTAACTTCTATACGTTACATTAGTAATACGTTTGCTTATAATGTTGATTTATAGCCGTAGCAAATTTAACTGCTTGTGCCATCGTTTATTATGTTGTGCTATCTGTCGATTTTCTGTGCTCTTCACTGCATCTATTATGTAAAGCTGCTTTGATACAATTACCAAATTGTGAAAAGCGCTATATAAATAAAATTGAATTGAATTGAATTGAATTGTGTGTGTATGGCTGAATCCGAAATCGCATACTTACTGTGTAGGTACTGAATTTCACTGGGTACCTACTTAACGTGGGCTAAGACAGTACCTACGTTCGCGTTAAGTATGGACAGCATCCGCCATGTTGACGTTATCATGTGACATATGACGTAGTAGACTTGTTCGAGTTCATGCGGAACCACAAGAATCGACAGGAGATTGACATCACAATACCGCGAGAGCAACACGAAATTAGACTTCTCCGTATGAATTCTGGAATTGCTCTCACGGTACTTTGATGTCATCCACCTTATGGTTCTTACAGCGGTGCATAAACTCGAACAAACCTAATAAAAGACATGAAAACGTATGCATGTGTATGAGGGACAGGTGCACTAACACCTGATTGCATCAGTACATTGACAACTCCGCTACGGTCTCTGTCAGTGTTACAGATATATTACATAATTTTGTAGTGGACAAAAATAAGTAAAACAAGCAGATTGTAATTTAACATCTATTGTCAGATGACAGCTGTGCTTGAATACAAACTAGACAATGCAGTCAATTTGATTATATACATTTTAGTGAAGCAATCTCTTGTATTTACTTAAAACAACAGGAAACATGAATAAAAAAATTAATGAATAAAACCATCACAATAAATGAAAACGTATTAAAGTGAATCCCATATGAAACAAAACTTTATTCAAATGTATTTTTCTAACAAACCATCACATATTTACTATAATCTCAACACAGCTGTGATAATTCTACAGCTCTATTTTAATATATCAGCTGAGCACTTTGTGGTATATCCTGGCCGGTCTGTGCGTGAAGTCAGGGTGCTGAGGAACAGCCCTGTGTAACGTATCGATATCACCCGATTGGCTGGTCTCCGGACGATTGCTTTGCTTTCCCGTGCCATCATGTAATGTCCAAAGTAAGACAATGTAGTAGAACTTTAAACATATCAATATAAAACATCAGGCCCGGCTGCAGGATGAAATGACTGAGGGGGCATGTGAAATTGTTGATAAGGCTTAACTTTATACCATCAATGATACACTGAGATCTTGCTTTGAAAAG
This sequence comes from Misgurnus anguillicaudatus, assembly GCF_027580225.2. NCBI lineage: Eukaryota > Metazoa > Chordata > Actinopteri > Cypriniformes > Cobitidae > Misgurnus > Misgurnus anguillicaudatus. Next base: position 1,014,112 of record NC_073344.2, read on the forward strand.
ACATATTTTTAAATGCAGCAGTCAATAAAACACTCCATATGCAGCTGCACAGCACAGGTAACCAGAAACGCACTAATGATGATAGAGCATGAGATATTATTTGATAGACTAGTAAGCAGGGCTTGACATTAACTTTTTTGCTCACCAGCCAAAGTGGCTAGTTGTTTTCCAAAGCTACTAGCCACTCAGCATTTTCACTGTCCACAATTTTGTTGCTGGTAAAATACATTTTTTATGATTAAACTTGACTTAATCATAAAATGACTTTAATTCGAGCAAATTTACTTGGTTTAGCTATATTAGATGCAGATTGAATTTGCCCACCCAAATTAAGACTACATTTATTAGCTGGTATATACCAGGTATATTAGTATAGATCATATCATATATTTAGGTGCATGAAAAACATGCTAGTAAGGCATAAATAGGTTAGCTTTGAATGAATATATTAAAAGTGGAGCAGGGGTGTATAAGATTAACTAAAAAAATAAACACAAAACCCCTCGACAACCACTTTAAATATTTATTAACAGCAGTAAATACTGTCAAGAAATGTATATGATTTTTACTCTCAACTTGTTTATGCAGATTGTATTTTATATGCTTGATCATGGTTTCTGTTAAAAGTGATTTATGACTTTTAATGACAAATGTCGAGAGGGAATTATTGTTGTCCAAAGTAGCCTACATTAAAATGATGCTCGAACCTCTTAGCTGGCGGGTTTCCTTTGATTTCATGTGCATTCAGGTATGCGCTATGAATTTCTCTCCGCACGCAATTTATATCTCTTCAATCACTTCCATGCACTTGTTTTATCTTTCCCGAAGTGTTTATGCGCTCAGACTGCGTCCTCTTGTGCATTTGCAAATCCATCAGCTCGCGTGCGCGCTCTGGAAGGTGGCGCTTTGGTCCGCAACGCTCCGCTGATCGCGCGCGCATCTCAACCAACGGTCTCTGTTTGTTGCGCTGGGTGCAGAGTGCTCATGGGAGTTGTAGTTACGGGTGTCGCATTGCGCATTGTTTATCATTTCGCATAACTTTTAAGAAAACTCCAATTAAAAATTTTATTCAACCTGCCAAAGTGGCTAGTGGGATTGGCTGTCTTACCCGCCACAGCCGAAATCTACCCGCATTTGGCGGGTGTTAATGGCAAGCCCTGCTAGTAAGTGTGGATTAAGAATGTTTAAAATCTCTAGCCTGGTGGTCAGGACATGAATGGGTCAAATCAGCAGATTTGCAAAGGTTTATTTATCTCCACATATAAATTAAAATTAGCAGGGTAACTGTGCAGTATACCACATTATATAGCCTATGTCCTATGTGATTTTCCATATAGACGAGAGTATTCAACGGCAATAAACGTCTGCAATAAATATCCTAACTACATTATTTCTCAAAACTTTGATTATTCCGCATATGATTTGAAAATTAGAGGAGATAATTTATATAACGCCAATGGACGTCTCTTATAAATATCCACATAGGCTATAACTTAACATAACAGCATAATAAAATTAATAAACAGAGAAGGAAGCAGGATTGACATGTAAATTGTATTATTATTACCGGAAAAACAGCAGTATTACTGAAATAAACTCTGAGGTAGGCTAAATGCGCCAAACACACTGTTAACCGCAAGTTTAAATAAAAGTGGATAAAACATTATTATATTTTTGTCATATTAAGCTTTATATGACAAAAATGATATTTAAAGGAAATGTATTTTTACAGTTATTCAAAGATGCACAAATTATTCCATAGAGCCTATTATTTCCTGCACGTTTGTCTCTGGCCTCGCTCTGTTATGTAATAGCTGCTTGACAGGTGCGCATCATCGTCTTTCAAACAGGTATAATTGTAACCTTTATAATAATAGAGTAAACTTTATAGTTGCTTCCACTGTGTTTGTCTGATATGAATAACACGCGTCGGCAAATTATTATTATTTGAAAATAATTTTTATTTATTATTTGCAAATTATGATCTCAATTGAATAGATTTTTATTGCTGCTTCCACAGACATCAGGGTGTATTTTACAAACTATAGGCTATTGTTTTACCAGTGCTTATGTGTATTTAAATGTCTGAAATCTAAAATAAACATTATGAGGTTGAAAACACTAGTGTTGATATATAGTATGACAGCGGCGAGCTCGTCCGTGTGGCTCAGCGTCAACCAACGCGAAAGACGTTTGAATCTGGCAGTAATGTCACGTCACTGAACATTCAAAATCCCGTATGGGGATAAGGTTAAATTATTATTTAACTCAAAAGGATGAACATTTTATTTGTAACCATGAATACAAAAATAAAACAGAGGGGGCACAAATCAGATCTGAGGGGGCAATGCCCCCCTTTGCCCCCTCGTGGCGCCGGGCCTGTTAAACATAATTACAATTTTATGTTGCACAATTTAATACACTAGATTATTACTCATGTTTTTTTTACACAACTCTTCTGAATAGATATTAGGTGTGTAAGAAAAACTGTGACAGAAAAAAAGAAGTGTTAAAGGTGCAGTGTGTAAGTTTTAGCGGCATCTAGTGGTGAGGTTGAAATGCATAAAGAAGCTACGATAGCCACCACCGGACAAACATTTCATCGCCGGAGACAACTTAGTAAAAAGGTTTGTCCATTAAGGGCTTCTGTAGAAACATGGCGGCACAAAATGGCGACCATGTAAGGGGACCCTCGGTGTATGTAGATAAAGACGTCTCATTCTAAGGTTATAAAAACATAATGGTTCATTTTAAAAAGTCTTTATACACCACTGATAATATAGTTTTGTATATTATTTTGCTTTTCTTTCAAGAGATCCTTCTAAAAATTACACACTGCACCTTTAAAAGAACAAGTAATTGCAACAGAGAGACAAAACATACTTACTTATACCACACAGCACATCATGCAGTTTGGTCTTTTCCTCCACTAATTTTTCCACCTCTGTCTTGCATGCTTCGCATGGCTTCCATGATCTGTCTTCTGCTGACTTAGCCGAAATGAAACATGGTTCTCCATATTCTGGAATTGGATCACGCTCGATGATTAACGTATCTGCAGATGAGCTTAAAGTCTCATGTTCAGAGGTGCTTGTCTGGCTCTGGTCCCCAAGAACAGCAGGTTTTTGATGTGTATTAGGACTGTGCAACATTTTGAGGAAGTTTTCTTTGGCTGTAGGAGCTGGTGCCTGTCTTTGCTGATCCAAATCTGCCAAAACAGGCTGCTGTTGTGTTTGGTCTGACATTTTGGTCCACAGTATTTGGGTGATCCTGTGCAGAGGTGGACGGGCCTGCTTGAGGTAGGAATGGAAGGTTGTAGAATCTTTGTGCAGCTGCATCTCTTTTTTTCATGTCCTTCTTTGTCGCCTTCTTGATATCCACCGTTTTGTCAGCTGTTCCAAGGAAGTCTACTGTAGCTTTGTAGAACTTATTGTCAGACCATTTTGCAAGTACTTCTTCTCCTGATGTCAGATCTCTAAAGCAAGCGATGGGTTTATCATCTTTGTTTAGTATATCACAGAGATTAAAAATCTTTGCTGTGTATCCATCTTCAAAGGTCAAAAATACAAAAAGTCCTGAAAATGAACACAAAGTAAACAAAAAGGAGATTGTGAGTAAATCAGTGCAGGCTTAAAACCAATCTTACTAAAACATGCTACTATATCTTTACTGTCTTATTTCTAACCCTCTTAGCAAAGCAACAAAATTACCTCTTCACTTTAGCCTTCAACTAGGATTAACTTTATTCTTTTAGCACTTTCAAATTTATTCGCTCCTGCAACTCTTTGATATGCACTCTCTATTCTATTTTTTCAATGTGTTTAATCCCTTTCATTATTTAATTACCACACATATCCCTTTCATGATTTAATTATCACACATTTTATTTGTTTATTTATTTTACACATTGTCTATAATGAGTATGGCACAGGAATACTTTTTTGTAAAGAACTTTGAGCTGCAATTCATATACAAGTTATTATTATTATGATGATTCACAAAATTCAGTCACTAAAATGTACAAATAAGTTTCACTCCTTTTTTATGACATTCCATTAAAAATTCCTGTAAGCTATAATCAATATTTGTGGCTCAATATACAGTATTTATAAAAATTCCAGTAATAAGAGACCAAATACTGACGAATATTTTGGTTAGTAAAATGTCCAAAGTACGTTAAAAATATCCACTTAAACCAGTTTTAATATATAACAAAATTAGCTAAGCCGTAGTATAGGAAAATAACTCAATTACCATCTTGGTTTTCTCTGGGGGAACTGGGGTCTGGTTTATACAAACTCATCTTTTTCGGAGGGTTTCGCGCTCTTTTGGGCAGTTTTGTAGTTCCTTCTAGACCTGTTTGAGTCGTGACTCACTCGGATCTTTAACCCGGATCTTTAAATTAACTCATTAGTCGCGAGTCTCTAGTGTCATTAACCCGGATCAGTTGAGTCCTACTACAATTCAATGTAAAACCATAAACAGCGCCACCACACACACAAACCTCTTTCAACAATATAGCTGCAAGCAGCGATACCGGGGTCAAGCCAAACATGGCAAAAAATGATTCATACCTGATGACTGTTATGATTTAAGATCTAAGTTTGCATTATTTTTAGTAAAAAAATAGCAATTTTTTGTATCTTGAGACCACTAGGTGGCGCTATGCCGAAACAATAGATGGTGCCTCAGATCATGACTGTGATGACACATACCAAATTTGGTGTAAATATGATAAAGCGATACGGAGATATAGCCTTAAATGACTTGACCACTAGGGGGCACTGACCAAAACAATAGATGGTGACTCAGGTCATGATTGTGATGACACCAACCAAATTTGGTGTAAATACGACAAAGAGATGCAGAGATATAGCTTCAAATCTCTTGACTACTAGGGGGCGCCAAAAAGTTTACAAATCCTCTCAGAACATGTTGCTGATGAACCATACCAAGTTTCATAACAATACGAAATTGCGTTTCTGAAATACTTGAACTTAAAGAAAAAATCAAAAATGACCGACACACAAACTGGCCAAACAAAAACCATTTGGTATCGTTTGACTCGGCATGCCTCACGAAATCTAACAAGACCACTCTAATAATTTTACATTCAAGTTTGCAGTAGTTATAAGCAAAAATAGACATTTTTTATATCTTGTGACTAGTAGGGGGCAGTGTGACGAAATGGTGTATGCACCCTCAGGTCATCACTGTTATGACATATACCAAGTCTCATATCAATACACAAAAGTTTTGCGAAGATACAGGCTCACACACATTTTGGCGTGCTCGCCCTCGCATTGTTTGATGCGTTATACGACAACGGATAGGTCTACCGAAAAGCTTTTGATAACTTTTTGTCTGGAGTGTCTCTAGATGATGCGTACCAAAAATCAAGCCAATCAAACCCTCTAGGAGGAGTTCGAAAAAGTAGGTGTTCAATATAATTTAAAATGGCTGACAGGAAGTAGGTTTGACTCGGACATATTTGGTACAGGCGGACTCAGCATGAGCCAAGGAATCAATAGAGTGAAGTCTTATGTCAGTATGGCAATTAAATCAAATGCTATAAAGATTAAAAAAAATGTTTTTTACATATCCTGACCTCTAGGTTGCGTCGTCCTAAAGATTTATAGGTGCGCTCAGAACATGTCACTGATGAACCACACCAAATTTCGTAGCGATACGCCATTCTGTTTGTGAAATAATGAACTTAATGAGAAAATTCAAAATGGCCGACACCCAAAATGGCCGCCCGAAAACCGTTTGTTATCGTTTGACTCTGCATGCCTCAAGGAATCTAACAAGACCACCTTCATGATTTTAGACTCAAGTTTGAAGTACTTATAAGCGAAAATAGGCATTTTTTGAATCTCGTGACCACTAGGTGGCGCTGTGACGAAACGTTGCAGGCGCCCTCAGGTCATGACTGTAATGACATATACCAAGTTTTGTGTCGATACACGTCAGTTTTGTTGTGCTCGCCACCTTATATGTTGTCACTGTAGGCGAGTAAGGTAAGTTTCTTCCTATGGTGTTTTCGAGTCGATCGGAAAAACGCTCGCGGAGATATTCACGCGTGTTTTTTAAGCGCTATTTTGCTGCGCAGGGTTAACCGCAAGGCGAATTCTGGCATGTTTGGTATCGTTGGACTCGGCAACTATTCAGAACTCCAAAGAAACAAGTCCCGTGAAAAAACGTCAATCGGAGCCAAAGTTATAGGCGTGTAAAACATAAGTCTGACCATTAGGTGGCGCTGTGACGAAACTCTGCAAGCACCCGTAGTTCCTGACTGGCATCACAAGTACCAAGTATCGTGTCAATAGGCCTAAGTTTGGCGAAGATACGGACTCAAATCCGTTTTTTTGCGCTCTACGTAAAATTCTTTGACGCGCTTTACGACAACGGATTGGTTAATCAAAATTCTTTTAAGAACTTTTTGCCATGAGTGTCTCTAGATGCTACATACCAATTTTCGCGGCAATCGGGTAAAAACTCTAGGACGAGTTCGCAAAAGTAGGTTTTACGAATAATTCAAAATGGCAGAAAAATTTTCATGACGGAAAATGACGTCATAGGGTCCAATCGAATTGTCTTGAGCCAAGGAATCAGAGGAAACAAGAATTTCATTTCTAGGACTTACGGATCAGAAGTTATAAGCAAAAATATAAGTTCAACTTTGGACTGTTGGTGGCGCTAGCGGGTTAGAGATAGAGACTCCAAATTTGCTGTGGGGACACACTGGACTGTCCTCTATCAGTGTGCCAAATTTCATAACTTTCCTACGTACGGTTCTATGGGCTGCCATAGACTGCAATGGCGGAAGAAGAAAAATTTACTAACAGAAACAATTGCCAATATAGCTGCAAGCAGCGATACCGGGGTCAAGCCAAAAAGGGCACAGAAGAAGGTAAACTTGAGTCCGGATGAGCAGTTTAAAAAACCTAGCAAAACCTACTAATTTCAGACAAATTAATATAACAGTAATCAGCAAAAAAGCTGTGTTCTTATTCAGTGAAATCTCTCCCTCACGTCTTGAGGAGCATTGACAACTAGAACACTGAAGGAAATGTGAGTGGTGCTTGCAGTGGTAATACTCAGCTCACAAAATGTTACTGTGGTGTTAATGAGTCGAAAGAGCCCACCCCCATGTCTCTACGCTGTTCTGATGAAGAGATATAGCTCTTGCAAAAACAGTTGATAAGGTATTCTCATTGGTTGCTAGACAGTAAATTGACATCCACCAGTGATTATAATCCAAGCCATGAAATGAATAATCCATGATGACTTATGGTTTTAGATGTGTTTGTTGCAGTAGTTTTAGGCAAAAATTACCATTTTCTATCTCAAAACCACTAGGTGGCGCTGTGACAAAATTGTGCATGCAACTTCAGGTCATGATTATGTTACATCGAGCTAGTTTTATGACTATACACTTTAGTTTAGTGAAGAAACAGTTGTATGACCAAAGGGCTTGCTTGATATGAAAGGTTTTGTTCGATTATAAGGCCAACTAGTGGTGCATACAATTTTTGTGTAGCCTCAGACTGTGGTCGTATCAGCGTATCAAATCTGGTGAAAAAATCTCTTTTTGTTGCAGAGTTATAACCATTTGTGTGTAAAAAATACTAAATTTAAAGGTAATTTTTCGTTTTTTGCATTTTTCGGCCATTTCTGATGAAAATTTTAATATAACGCCAATAGAACTTTTTGTTCAGAAGGTAAGGTTAGTTTCTTCCTATGGTGTTTTTGAGTCGATCAGAATAACGCTCGCGGAGATATTCGCGCATGTTTTTTAAGCGCTATTTTGCCGCACAGGGTTAACCATAAGGTAAATCATGGCATGTTTGGTATCGTTGGACTCGGCAACTATTCAAAACTCCAAGGAAACAAGTCTCTTGTAAATACGATGATCATAGCCAAAGTTATAGGCCTATAAAACATTCGTCTGGCCACTAGGTGGCGCTGCAACGAAACTGTGCATGCTCCCTCAGTTCCTGACTGGCATCTCAAGTATCCAGATTTGTGTCAATAGGCCTAAGTTTGGAGAAGATACAGCCTAAAATCTGTTTTTTTGCGCTCTATGTAAAATTCGTTGACGCGCTATACAACAACGGATTGGTTTATCGAAATTCTTTTAATAACTTTTTGCCTTGAGTGTCTCTAGATGCTGCATACCAATTTTCATGGAAATCGGGCAAAATCTCTAGGACGAGTTCGCAAAAGTAGGTTTTACGAATAATTCAAAAAGGCGGAAAATTTTCATGACGGAAAATGACGTCATAGGGTGAGTTCGAATCGTCTTGAGCCAAGGAATCAGTGGAAACACGAATTTTGTTTCTAGGACTTACGGATCCAAAGTTATAAGCAAAAACGTAAGTGCAACTTTGGACTGTTGGTGGCGCTAGCGGTTTAGAGATAGTGACTCCAAATTTGCTGTGGGGACACATTGGAGTCTCCTTTATCAGTGTGCCAAATTTCATAACTTTCCTACGTACGGTTCTATGGGCTGCCATAGACCGCAATGGCGGAAGAAGAAGCAGAATAATTATTATAAATATAGCTGCAAGCAGCAATACCGGGGTCAAGCCAAAAAGGGCACAAAAGGATGTAAAATTGAGATTGGATAAGCAGACTAAAGAACCTAGGTAAACCTTATGATTTCAGATGAAAAAAACGCAAAAGTAATCAACAAAAATAATCTATGTTCTTGTCTACTGCAATCGTCCTTCTGTTATTGACAATCATGGAACATTAGAGCACTGAAAGACATGTATGTGATGTTTGCAGTGGCAAAACATGGGTCACAACATGTTACAGCAAGTTAAATGAGTCAAAAGAGACCATCCCCGTGTCTCTACGATGTTCTGATGCAGAGAAAAAGCTGTTGCAAAAACGACTGATAAGGTATTCTCAATGGTTGCTAGAGAGTAAATGGACATCCACCAGTGATAATAGTTCAATCCATGAAAGGAATAATCCATGAAGACGCATGGTTTTAGATGTGTTGTTGCAGTAGTTTTAGGCAAAAATAGCCATTTTCTATCTTTAAACCACTAGCTGGCGCTATGAAAAATTTGTGCATGCAACATCAGGTCATGATTGTGTTACATCTAGCTAGTTTTATGACTATACACTTTAGTTTAGTTAAGAAACAGTTGTATGACCATAAGGCTGGCTTGTTATCAAAGGTTTTGTTCAATTATAAGGCCATCTAGTGGTGCAAGCATAAAATTTTTTTTGTGTAACCTCAGAATGTGCTCATACATCAGCGTATCAAATCTGGTGAAAAAATCTCTTTTCGTTACAAAGTTACAACCATTTATGTGTAAAAAACTCAAAATTTAAAGGTAATTTTTCGTTTTTTGCAATTTTAGGCCATTTCTGATGAAAATTTCAATATAACGCCAATAGAACTTTTTGTTCGGCTGGTAAGGTAAGTTTCTTCCTATGGTGTTTTCGAGTCGATCGGAAAAACGCTCGCGGAGATATTCGCGCGTGTTTTTTAATTGCTATTTTGCTGCGCAGGGCTAACCGTAAGGCGAAATCTGGCATGGTTGGTATCGTTGGACTCGGCAACTATTCAGGACTTCAAGGAAACAAATCCCGTGAAAATACGTCGATCACAGCCAAAGTTATAAGCATGTACAACATTCGTCTGACCACTAGGTGGCTCTGTGACGAAACTCTGCATGCCCCCTCAGATACAGACTGGCTTCACAACTACCAAGTGTCGCGTCAATAGACTTAAGATTGCCGAAGATACACACTAAAATCAGTTTTTTTGCGCTCTACATAAAATTTGTTGATGCGCCATGTGACAACAGATTGGTTTATCGAAATTCTTTTGATAACTTTTTGCCAGGAGTGTCTCTAGATGCTACACACCGATTCTCGTGGCAATTGGGGAAAATCTCTAGGACAAGTTCGCAAAAGTAGGTTTTACAAATAATTCAAAATGGCGGAAACATATTCATGACGCAAATGACGTCATGGGGTGCAATCGAATTGTCTTGAGCCAAGGAATCAGGAGAAACAAGAATTTTGTTTCTAGAACATACGGGTCAGAAGTTACAAGCAAAGACATAAGTGCAACTTTGGACTGTTGGTGGCGCTAGCGGGTTGGATATAGAGACTTTAATTTTACTGTGGAAACTTTTTGGAATGTCCTCTATCAGTGCGCCAAATTTCATAACTTTCCTATGTACGCTGCTATGGGCTGCCATAGACGCAATGGCGGAAGAAGAAGTAAGAATAAATATAGCTGCAAGCAGCAATGCCGGGGTCAAGCCGAAAAGGGCACAGAAGGATGTAAAGTTGCGTTTGGATAAGCAGACTAAAGAACCTAGGGAAACCTTATGATTTCAGATGAAAAAAACGCAAAAGTAATCAACAAAAATAATCTATGTTCTTGTCTACTGCAATCGTCCTTCTGTTATTGACAATCATGGAACATTAGAGCACTGAAAGACATGTATGTGATGTTTGCAGTGGCAAAACATGGGTCACAACATGTTACAGCAAGTTAAATGAGTCAAAAGAGACCATCCCCATGTCTCTACGCTGTTCTGATGCAGAGAAAAAGCTGTTGCAAAAACAGTTGATAAGGTATTCTCATTGGTTGCTAGACAGTAAATTGACATCCACCAGTGATTATAATCCTAGCCATGAAATGAATAATCCATGATGATTTATGGTTTTAGATGTGTTTGTTGCAGTAGTTTTAAGCAAAAATTACCATTTTCTATCTCAAAACCACTAGGTGGCGCTGTGACAAAATTGTGCATGCAACTTCAGGTCATGATTACGTTACATTGAGCTAGTTTTATGTCTATACACTTTAGTTTAGTGAAGAAACAGTTGTATGACCATAGGGCTGGCTTGATATCACAGGTTTTGTTCAATTATAACGCCAACTAGTGGTGCAAGCAAGCAATTTTTTTTGTGTAGCCTCAGACTGTGGTCGTACATCAGCGTATCAAATCTGGTGAAAAAATCTCTTTTCGTTGCGAAGTTATAACCATTTATGTGTAAAAAATACAAAATTTAAAGGTAATTTTTCGTTTTTTGCATTTTTCGGCCATTTCTGATGAAAATTTTAATATAACGCCAATAGAACTTTTTGTTCAGAAGGTAAGGTTAGTTTCTTCCTATGGTGTTTTTGAGTCGATCAGAATTACGCTCGCGGAGATATTCGCACGTGTTTTTTAAGCGCTATTTTGCTGCGCAGGGTTAACCGTAAGGCGAATTCTGGCAAGTTTGGTATCGTTGGACTCGGCAACTATTCAGAACTCCAAGGAAACAAGTCCCGTGACAATACATTGACCGCAGCCAAAGTTATAGGCGTGTAATACATTAATCTGACCACTAGGTGGCGCTGCGACGAAACTGTGCATGCACCCTCAGTTCCTGACTGGCATCACAAGTACCAAGTGTCATGTCAATAGGCCTAAGTTTGACGAAGATACAGCCTAAAATCAGTTTTTTTGCACTCTACGTAAAATTTGTTAAGGCGGTATACAACAACGGATTGGTGTATTGAAATTCTTTTGATAACTTTTTGCCATGAGTGTCTCTATATGCTACGTGCCGATTTTCGTGGCAATTGGACAAAAGCTCTAGGACAAGTTCGAAAAAGTAGGTTTTACGAATAATTCAAAATAGTGGAAAAAATTTTATGACGGAAAATGACGTCATAGGGTCCTTTCGAATCGTCTTGAGCCAAGGAATCAGAGGAAATGAAAATTGTGTTTCTAGGACATACGGATCAGAAGTTATAAGCAAAAACATAAGTGCAACTTTGGACTGTTGGTGGCGCTAGCGGGTTAGACATAGAGACTCCAAATTTGCTGTGGGGACACACTGGAGTGTCTTTTATCAGTGTGCCAAATTTCATAACTTTCCTACGTACGGTTCTATGGGCTGCCATAGACCGCAATGGCGGAAGAAGAATAACAAATAATAATTGTAAAAAGAAAACTAACAAATACAATAGGGGTCTTCGCCCCTTCGGGGCTTGACCCCTAATAATAAGAATACTAACAATAACAATAGGGTTCTACGCCCCTTCGGGGCTTGACCCCTAAATATAGCTGCAAGCAGCGATACCGGGGTCAAGCCAAACATGGCAAAAAAATGAATCATACGTGAGGACTGCCATGAACTGATGACACCCACCAAATTTGTTGTAAATACAATAAAGGAATACGGAGATATAGCCTCAAATGTCTTGACCACTAGGGGGCACTGGCTAAAACAATAGATGGTGACTCGGAACATTACTGTAATAACACCCACCAAATTTGGTGTAAATACGATGAAGAGATGCAGAGATATAGCCTCAAATCGTTTTGACCACTAGGGGGCACCAAAAAGTTTACAAGTGCTTTCAGAACATGTTGCTGATGAACCATACCAAGTTTCATAACAATACACAGTTGCATTTATGAAATACTTAAACTTAGAGAAAAAAATCAAAATGTCAGACACCCAAAATGGCCGACCGAAAACCATTTGGTATCGTTTGACTCGACATGCTTCAGAAAATCTAACAAAACCACTCTCATAATTTTACACACATGCTTGCAGAAGTTATAAGCAAAAATAGTCGATTTTCATATCTCGTGACCACTAGGGGGCACTGTGACGAAACGGTGCATGCACCCTTACGTCATCACTGTTATGACATATACCAAGTCTCATATCAATACGCAAAAGTTTTGGGAAGATACAGGCTCAAACACATTTTGGCGTGCTCGCCCTCGCATTCTTTGATGCGTTATACGACAACGGATAGGTCTACCGAAAAGCTTTTGATAACTTTTTGTCTAGAGTGTCTCTAGATGATGCGTACCAAAAATCAAGCCAATCACATGAGCGCTCTAGGAGGAGTTTGAAAAAGTAGGTGTTCAATATAATTCAAAATGGCCGACAGGAAGTAGGTTTGACTCAGACATATTTGGTACAGTCGGACTCGGCATGAGCCAAGGAATCAATAGAGTGAAGTCTTATGTCATAGTGGCAATTTAATCAAATGACATAAAGATTTAAAAAAATATATTTTCATATCCTGACCACTAGGTGGCGCCGTCCTAAAGATTTATAGGTGCGCTCAGAACATGTCACTGATGAACCATGCCAAATTTTGTAGCGATACGCCATTCTGTTTGTGAAATACTGAACTTAATGAGAACTTACTTAGTTGTATATCCGTTTGATTATTGATGTAAACGTTTACGTGTCGTATCTAAAAGCGCATGTTAAACGCGTGTCAACGCGCTGCTTTGTTCTTTCAAAAGTGCGTGAGAGGATGCACGTCTTTCGTTGCTACGCATTCATGAGACGCGCTTTCTGTGACAGCAAGAATAAGGAATGCGTGATCAGATTTTTCATCTGCATATCACGTCAATCATATCATTGTCACAATGCGATCAGCTGGTCGGGACAGAGAAGAGCTGTAACCCGGGCTTACTCAGCTGTTACTCAGCTGCGGAGGGGTTCGTAAGTAAAGTCACAGCTTACATTGATGACACAAGCAAAGATTAGGAGAAACGTGCAAAAGATCAAAGATGGCTAGGTATGCAGCTCACTAATCTCAAAATGAATGTATAATAAGTATATCATCATGTTGCTTGCTATGCAGTTACACATAGAGCAGTAATATTATTTTTATACAGAGATGGTACATAGCCAATTCAATACTGTGAGTTAAACAATCCAAAATAAATCAAAACAGAAAATTTTTAGTGGCAAAAATGTAGGCTAATAGTTCATAAATGTATTCAGGAATTGAATTTGTTAGTTCAAGGTTTTAGTAGAAAAAGTTTAAGAGAAGGTTAAGATAAGAGTTACCTTCTGTTATAAAATAATGTAAAAAATAACTTTGCAGTAGTATTTTATTTATTATTTTTTCATTTTATATATATTTTATCTGTTATACTTTAATAAAGTGTTTAAAAAGGGTAAACAAATTGTAAAAAAAGTTTAAAGTAATAAACAACCTGCAGTTTAATGTTTGCATTTCTCCCTTACTGTACCGAAAATGAACCGAACCGTGGCTTCAAAACCGGGGTTCGCACCGAACCGTGATTTTTGCGTACCGCTACACCCCTAGTCTCTAGATGCTACATACCAAAGGACATGCAAATCGGACAAACGGTCTAGGAGGAGTTCGAAAAAGTAGGTTTTACGGAAAATTCAAAATGGCGGAAAGATGTGCATGACACAAATGACATCAATGTGTGCAATTGAATCATCATAAGCAAAGGATTCAGAGGTAACAAGAATTTAGTTTCTAGGACTCACGGGTCAGAAGTTATGAGCATGAACATAAGTGGATTTTTGGACTGTTGGTGGCGCTAGAGGGTTTGAGTCAGACACACCAATGTTGCTATAGTAACTTCTGAGACTGTCCTCTACATGTGTGCCAAATTTCATAACTTTCCTACGTACGGTTCTATGGGCTGCCATTGACTTTTGGGTGGAAGAACGAGGAAGATAAATAATAATAATAAGAAAACTAACAATAACAATAGGTGTCTACGCCACTTCGTGGCTTGACCCCTAAATATAGCTGCAAGCAGCGATACCGGGGTCAAGCCAAACATGGCAAAAATAATTCATACGTGATGACTGTCATGATTTAAGATCTAAGTTTACATTAGTTTTAGGAAAAAATAGCAATTTTTTGTATCTTGTGACCACTAGGAGGCACTGTGCCGAAACAAGAGATGGTGCCTCAGGCCATGATTGTGATGACACATACCAAATTTAGTGTAAATACGATAAAGCGATACGGAGATATAGCCTAAAATGACTTGACCACTAGGGGGCACTGACCAAAACAATAGATGGTGACTCAGGTCATGATTGTGATGACACCCACCAAATTTGGTGTAAATGCGATAAAGAGATGCAGAGATATAGCTTCAAATCTCTTGACCACTAGGGGGCGCCGAAAAGTTTACAAGCCCTCTCAGAACATGTTGCTGATGAACCATACCAAGTTTCATAACAATACGCAATTGCGTTTTTGAAATACTTGAACTTAAAGAAAATATTCAAAATGGCCGAAACACAAAATGGCCGACTGAAAACCATTTGGTATCGTTTGACTCGGCATGCCTCACATAATCTAACAAGACTAATCTCATAATTTTACATTCAATTTTGAAGTAGTTATAAGCAAAAATAGACATTTTTTATATCTCATGACCAGTAGGGGGCAGTGTGACGAAACGGTGCATTCACCCTCAGGACATCACTGTTATGACATATACCAAGTCTCATATCAATACGCAAAAGTTTTGCGAAGATACAGTCTCAAACACATTTTGGCGTGCTCGCCCTCGCATTCTTTGATGCGTTATATGACAACGGATAGGTCTACCGAAAAGCTTTTGATAACTTTTTGTCTGGAGTGTCTCTAGATGATGCATACCAAAAATCAAGCCAATCACACGAGCGCTCTAGGAGGAGTTCGAAAAAGTAGGTGTTCAATATAAATCAAAATGGCCGACAGGAAGTAGGTTTGACTCAGACATATTTGGTACAGTCGGACTCAGCATGAGCCAAGGAATCAATAGAGTGAAGTCTTATGTCATAGTGGCAATTTAATCAAATGATATAAAGATTTTAAACAATTTCTTTACATATCCTGACCACTAGGTGGCGCTGTCCTAAAGATTTATAGGTGCGCTCAGAACATGTCACTGATGAACCATGCCAAATTTCGTAGCGATACGCCATTCTGTTTGTGAAATACTGAACTTAATGAGAAAATTCAAAATGGCCGACACCCAAAATGGCCGACCGAAAACGGTTTGGTATCGTTTGACTCGGCATGCCTCAAGGAACCTAACAAGACCTCCTTCATGATTTTAGCCTCAAGTTTGAAGTAGTTATAAGCGAAAATAGGCATTTTTCGAATCTCGTGACCACTAGGTGGCGCTGTGACGAAACGTTGCAGGCACCCTCAGGTCATGACTGTTATGACATATACCAAGTTTCGTGTCGATACACAAAAGTTTTGCGAAGATACGGCCTCACGTCCGTTTTGGCGTGCTCGCCGCCATATATGTTGTCAATTTATATGAGAACGCATTGGTCTATCAAAAAGCTTTTGATAACTTTTTGTCTGGGGTGTCTCTAGATGCTACATACCAAAGGACATGCAAATCAGACACAGTCTAGGAGGAGTTCGAAAAAGTAGGTTTTACGGAAAATTCAAAATGGCGGAAAGATGTGCATGACACAAATGACATCAATGTGTGCAATTGAATCATCATGAGCCAAGGATTCAGATGAAACAAGAATTTAGTTTCTAGGACTCACGGGTCAGAAGTTATTAGCATGAACATAAGTGGACGTTTGGACTGTTGGTGGCGCTAGAGAGTTTGAGTTAGACACACCAAATTTGCTATAGTTACTTCTAAGACTGTCCTGTACATGTGTGCCAAATTTCATAACTTTCCTATGTACGGTTCTATGGGCTGCCATTGACTTCAATGGCGGAAGAGGAAGAATAATAATAATAAATATAGCTGCAAGCAGCAATGCCGGGGTCAAGCCGAAAAGGGCACAAAAGGATGTAAAATTGAGATTGGATAAGCAGATTGAAGAACCTAGGTAGACCTAATAATTTTAGATGAAAAAACAAAAAAGTTACCAACAAAAATAATCTAAGTTCTTGTATACTGCAATCGTCCTTCTGTTATTGACAATCATGGAACATTAGAGAACTGAAGGACATGTGAGTGGTGTTTGCAGTGGCAAAACATGGGTCACATCATGTTACAACAAGTTTAATTAGTCAAAAGAGACCATCCCCGTGTCTCTACGATGTTCTGATGCAGAGATATCGCTTTTGCAAAAACGGTTGATAAGGCATTCTCAATGGTTGCTAGGGAGTGAATTGGCAACATCCAGTGATCATAGTCAAAGCCATGAAAGGAATAATCCATGATGACTCATGGTTTTAGATGTGTTGTTGCAGTAGTTTTAGGCAAAAATACCATATTTCTATCTCAAAACCACTAGGTGGCGCAATGACAAAGTTGTGCATGCAACATCAGGTCATAACTGTGTTACATCTAGCTAGTTTTATGACTATACACTTTAGTTTAGTGAAGAAACAGTTGTATGACCATAGGGTGGCTTGATTTCAAAGGTTTTGTTCAATTATGAGGCCAACTAGTGGTGCAAGCATCCAATTTTTTTTGTGTAGCCTCAGAATGTACTCATACATCAGCGTATCAAATATGGTGAAAAAATCTCTTTTCGTTACGAAGTTACAACCATTTATGTGTAAAAAACACAAAATTTGAAGGTAATTTTTCGTTTTTTGCAATTTTCGGCCATTTCTGATGAAAATTTTAATATAACACCAATAGAACTTTTTGTTTAGAAGGTAAGGTTAGTTTCTTCCTATGGTGTTTTCGAGTCGACAGGAATAACGCTCGCGGTGATATTCGCACATGTTTTTTAAGTGCTGTTTTGCTGCGCAGGGCTAACCGAAATCTGGCATGTTAGGTATCGTTGGACTCGGCGACTACTCAGGACTCCTAAAAATCAAGTCTCATCAAAATGCGTTGATTGCAGGCAAAGTTATAGGTGTATAAATCATTTGTCTGGCCACTAGGTGGCGCTGCGACGAAACTGTGCATGCACCCTCAGTTCCTGACTGGCATCACAAGTACCAAGTGTCGTGTCAATAGGCCTAAGTTTGACGAAGATACAGCCTAAAATCTGTTTTTTTGCGCTCTACATAAAATTCGTTAAGGCGGTTTACGAGAACGGATTGATGTATCAAAATTCTTTTGATAACTTTTTGCCATGAGTGTCTCAAGATGATACATACCAATTTTCGTGGCAATCGGACAAAAGCTCTAGGACGAGTTCGAAAAAGTAGGTTTTTTGATTATTTCAAAATGGCGGGAAAATTTACATGACGGAAAATGACATCATAGGGTCCAATCGAATCGTCTTGAGCCAAGGAATCAGAAGAAACAAGAATTTCGTTTCTAGGACTTACGGATCAGAAGTTATAAACAAAAACATAAGTGCAACTTTGGACTGTTGGTGGCGCTAGCGGGTTAGACATAGAGACTCCAAATTTGCTGTGGGGACACATTGGACTGTCCTCTATCAATGTGCCAAATTTCATAACTTTCCTACGTACGGTTCTATGGGCTGCCATAGACCGCAATGGCGGAAGAAGAATAACTAATAATAAATATAGCTGCAAGCAGCAATGCCGGGGTCAAGCCGAAAAGGGCACAAAGGATGTAAAATTGAGATCGGATAAGCAGATTGAAGAACCTAGGTAAACCTAATAATTTTAGATGAAAAAACAAAAAAGTTATCAACAACAATAATCTAAGTTCTTGTCTACTGCAATCGTCCTTCTGTTATTGACAATCATGGAACATTAGAGCACTGAAGGACATGTGAGTGGTGTTTGCAGTGGTAAAACGTAGGTCACATCATGTTACAGCAAGTTTATTGAGTCAAAAGAAACCACCCCCATGTCTCTATGATGTTCTGATGCAGAGATATAGCTTTTGCAAAAACGGTTGATAAGGTGTTCTCAATGGTTGCTAGGGGGTCAATTGGCAATCACCAGTGATTATAGTCAAAGCCATGAAAGGAATAATCCATGATGACTCCTGGTTTTAGATGTGTTGTTGCAGTAGTTTTAGGCAAAAATACCATATTCTATCTCAAAACCAGTAGGTGGCAAAATGACAAAATTGCGCATGCAAAATCAGGTCATGATTGTGTTACATCTAGCTACTATTATGTCTATACACTTTAGTTTAGTTAAGAAACAGTTGTATGACCATAGGGCTGGCTTGTTATCAAAGGTTTTGTTCAATTATAAGGCCATCTAGTGGTGAAAGCATACAATTTTTTTGTGGCCTCAGAATGTGCTCATACATCAGCGTATCAAATCTGGTGAAAAAATCTCTTTTCGTTACGAAGTTACAACCATTTATGTGTAAAAAACACAAAATTTGAAGTTACTTTTTCGTTTTTTGCAATTTTCGGCAATTTCTAATGAAAATTTTAATATAACGCCAATAGAACTTTTTGTTCAGAAGGTAAGGTTAGTTTCTTCCTATGGTGTTTTCGAGTCGATCGGAAAAACGTTCGCGGAGATATTCACGCATGTTTTTTAAGCGCTATTTTGCTGCGCAGGGTTAACCGTAAGGCGGATTCTTGCATGTTTGGTATCGTTGGACTCGGCAACTACCCAGAACTCCAAAGAAACAAGTCCCGTGAAAATATGTCAATCGGGGCCAAAGTTATAGGCATGTAAAGCATTGGTCTGGCCACTAGGTGGCGCTGCGACGAAACTGTGCATGCACCCTCAGCTCCTGACTGACATCACAAGTATCAAGTGTCGTGTCAATAGGGCTAAGTTTCACGAAGATACAGCCTAAAATCTGTTTTTTTGTGCTCTACGTTAAATTCGTTAAGGCGGTATACGACAACGGATTGCTGTATCAAAATTCTTTTGATAACTTTTTGCCATGAGTGTCTCAAGATGATACATACCAATTTTCGTGGCAATCGGACAAAAGCTCTAGGACGAGTTCGAAAAAGTAGGTTTTACGAATAATTTAAAATGGCGGAAAAATTTTCATGACGGAAAATGACGACATAGGGTCCAATCGAATCGCCTTGAGCCAAGGAATCAGAAGAAGCAAGAATTTTGTTTCTAGGGCTTAGGGATCAGAAGTTATAAGCAAAAACATAAGTGCAATTTTGGACTGTTGGTGGCGCTAGCGGGTTAGACATAGAGACTCCAAATTTGCTGTGGGGACACATTGGACTGTCCTCTATCAGTGTGCCAAATTTCATAACTTTCCTACGTACGGTTCTATGGGCTGCCATAGACCGCAATGGCGGAAGAAGAAGAATAACTAATAATAATAATAATTGTTATAAGAAAACTAACAAATACAATAGGGTTCTACGCCCCTTCGGGGCTTGACCCCTAAATATAGCTGCAAGCAGCAATGCCGGGGTCAAGCCGAAAAGGGCACAAAAGGATGTAAAATTGAGATTGGATAAGCAGATTGAAGAACCTAGGTAAACCTAATAATTTAAGATGAAAAAACAAAAAAGTTATTAACAAAAATAATCTAAGTTCTTGTCTACTGCAATCGTCTTTCTGTTATTGAAAATCATGGAACATTAGAGCACTGAAGGACATGTGAGTTGTGTTTGCAGTGGCAAAACATGGGTTACGTCAGGTTACAACATGTTTAATTAGTCAAAAGAGACCATCCCCATGTCTCTACGATGTTCTGATGCAGAGATATAGCTTTTGCAAAAACGGTTAATAAGGGAATTCTCAATGGTTGCTAGAGAGTGAATTGACATCCACCAGTGATTATAGTTAAAGCCATGAAAGGAATAATCCATGATGACTCATGGTTTTAGATGTGTTGTTGCAGTAGTTTTAGGCAAAAATACCATCTCAAAACCAGTAGGTGGCGCAATGACAAAATTGTGCATGCAACATCAGGTCATGATTGTGTTACGTCTAGCTAGTTTTATGTCTATACACTTTAGTTTAGTAAAGAAACAGTTGTATGACCATAGGGCTGTCTTGTTATCAAAGGTTTTGTTCAATTATAAGGCCATCTAGTGGTGCAAGCAAACCATTTTTTTGTGTAGCCTGAGAATGTGCTCATGCATCAGTGTATCAAATCTGGTGAAAAAATCTCTTTTCGTTACGAAGTTACAACCATTTATGTGTAAAAAAACACAAAATTTGAAGTTACTTTTTCGTTTTTTGCAATTTTCGGCAATTTCTGATGAAAATTTTAATATAACGGCAATAGAACTTTTTGTTCAGAAGGTAAGGTTAGTTTCTTCCTATGATGTTTTCGAGTCGATCGGAAAAACGTTCGCGGAGATATTCACACGTGTTTTTTAAGCGCTATTTTGCTGCGCAGGGTTAACCGTAAGGCGGATTCTGGCATGTTTGGTATCGTTGGACTCGGCAACTATTCAAAACTCCAAGAAAATAAGTCCCGTGAAAAAACTTTGCTCACAGCCAAAGTTATTGGCGTATAAAACATTTGTCTGGCCACTAGGTGGCGCTGCAACAAAACTGTGCATGCACCCTCAGTTCCTGACTGGCATCTCAAGTACCAAGTTTCGTGTCAATGGGCCTTAGTCTGTCAAAGATATAGCCTAATATCAGTTTTTTTGCACTCTACGTAAAGTTCGTTAAGGCGGTATACGACAACGGATTGATGTATCGAAATTCTTTTGATAACTTTTTGCCCTGAGCGTCTCTAGATGACACATACCGATTTTCGTCGGAATCGGACAAAAGCTCTAGGACGAGTTCGAAAAAGTAGGTTTTACGAATAATTCAAAATGGTGGGACATTTTTCATGACGGAAAATGACGTCATAGGGTCACTTCGAATCGCCTTGAGCCAAGGAATCAGAGGAAGCAAGAATTTTGTTTCTAGGACTTACGGATCAGAAGTTATAAGTAACAATATAAGTGCAAATTTGGACTGTTGGTGGCGCTAGCGGGTTAGACATAGAGACTCCAAATTTGCTGTGGGGACACATTGTAGTGTCCTTTATAAGTGTGCCAAATTTCATAACTTTCCTACGTACGGTTCTATGGGCTGCCATAGACCGCAATGGCGGAAGAAGAACCAGAATAGCAAATATAGCTGCAAGCAGCAATACCGGGGTCAAGCCGAAAGGGCACAGAAGGATGTAAAGGTGAGTTTGGATAAGCAGACATAAGAACCTAGGTAAACCTAAAAATTTCAGATGAAGAACGCAAAAGTAAGCAACAAAAATAATCTATGTTCTTGTCTACTGCAATTGTCCTTCTGTTATTGACAATCATGGAACATTAGAGCACTGAAAGACACGTGATTGATGTTTGCAGTGGCAAAACATGGTTCACAACATGTTACAACAAGTTAAATGAGTCAAAAGAGACCATCCCCATGTCTTTACGATGTTCTGATGCAGAGAAAAAGCTCTTGCAAAAAACGGTTGATAAGGTATTGTATTGGTTGCTAGGGATTGAATTGGCAACCACCAATGATTATACTCCAAGCCATGGAGGAATAATCAAGGAAAAATCCATGAAGACTCAGGGTTTTAGATGTGTTGTTGCAGTAGTTTTAGGCAAAAATAGCCATTTTCTATCTCAAAACCACTAGGTGGCGCTATGACAAAACTGTGCATGCAACCTTAAGTCATGACTGCGTTACATCTAGCTAGTTTCATGACTATACACTTTAGTTTAGCTAACAAATAGTTGTATGACCATAGGGCTTGCTTGATATGAAAGATTTTGTTCAATTATAGGGCCACCTAGTGGTGCAGGCATACCATTTTTTTGTGTGGCCTCAGACTGTGCTCATACATCATCGTATCAAATCTGGTGAAAAAATCTCTTTTCGTTGCGAAGTTATAACCATTTATGTGTTAAAAATACAAAATTTAAAGGTCATTTTTCGTTTTTTTGCAATTTTCTGCCATTTCTGATGGAAATTTTAATATAACGCCAATAGAACTTTTTGTTCAGAAGGTAAGGTTAGTTTCTTCCTATGGTGTTTTCGAGTCGATCGGAAAAACGCCCGCGGAGATATTCACGCGTGTTTTTTAAGCGCTATTTTGCTGCGCAGGGTTAACCGTAAGGCGAATTCTGGCATGTTTGGGTATCGTTGGACTCGGCAACTATTCAGAACTCTAAAGAAACAAGTCCCGTGAAAATACGTCAATCGGAGCCAAAGTTATAGGCGTGTAAATCATAAGTCTGACCAATAGGTGGCGCTGTGACTAAACTCTGCATGCACCAGTAGTTCCTGACTGGCATCCCAAGTACCAAGTATCGTGTCAATAGGCTTAAGTTTGCCGAAGATACAGCCTCAAATCCGTTTTTTTGCGCTCTACGTAAAATTAGTTGACGCGGTTTACGGAAACGGATTGACGAATTGACATGAATTCCATAACTTTTTGCCGTGAGGGTCTGTAGATGCTACATACCGATTTTCGTGGAAATCGGGCAAAAGCTCTAGGACGAGTTTGCAAAAGTAGGTTTTACGAATAATTCAAAATGGCGGAAAAATTTTCATGACGGAAAATGACGTCATAGGGTCCAGTCGAATCGTCTTGAGCCAAGGAATCAACAGATATAATAATTTTATTTCTAGGACGTACGGGTCAGAAGTTATAAGCAAAAACGTAAGTGCAACTTTGGACTGTTGGTGGCGCTAGTGGGTTAGACATAGAGACTCCAAATTTGCTATGGGGACACATTGGACTGTCCTTTATCAGTGTGCCAAATTTCATAACTTTCCTACGTACGGTTCTATGAGCTGCCATAGACCGCAATGGCGGAAGAAGAAGAATAATAATAATAAGAAGAAGAAAACTAACAAATACAATAGGGGTCTTCGCCCCTTCAGGGCTTGACCCCTAATAATAAGAAAACTAACAAATACAATAGGGTTCTACGCCCCTTCGGGGCTTGACCCCTAATAATAAATATAGCTGCAAGCAGCAATGCCGGGGTCAAGCCGAAAAGGGCACAAAAAGATGTAAAATTGAGATTGGATAAGCAAATTGAAGAACCTAGGTAAATCTAATAATTTTAGATGAAAAAACAAAAAAGTTATCAACAAAAATAATCTAAGTTCTTGTCTACTGCAATCGTCCTTCTGTTATTGACAATCATGGAACATTAGAGCACTGAATGACATGTGAGTGGTGTTTGCAGTGGCAAAACATGGGTCACATCATGTTATAACAAGTTTAATTAGTCAAAAGAGACCATCCCCGTGTCTCTACAATGTTCTGATGCAGAGATATTGCTTTTGCAAAAACGGTTGATAAGGTATTCTCAATGGTTGCTAGGGAGTTAATTGGCAACATCCAGTGATTATAGTCAAAGCCATAAAATGAATAATCCATGATGACTCATGGTTTTAGATGTGTTGTTGCAGTAGTTTTAGGCAAAAATACCATATTCTATCTCAAAACCAGTAGGTGGTGCAAAGACAAAATTGTGCATGCAACATCAGGTCATGATTGTGTTACATCTAGCTAGTTTTATGACTATACACTTTAGTTTAGTTAAGAAACAGTTGTATGACCATAAGGCTGGCTTGTTATCAAAGGTTTTGTTCAATTATAAGGCCATCTAGTGGTGCAAGCATACAATTTTTTTGTGTAGCCTCAGAATGTGCTCATGCATCAGCGTATCAAATCTGGTGAAAAAATCTCTTTTCGTTACAAAGTTACAACCATTTATGTGTAAAAAACACAAAATTTGAAGGTAATTTTTCGTTTTTTGCAATTTTCGGCTATTTCTGATGAAAATTTTAATATAACGCCAATAGAACTTTTTGTTCAGAAGGTAAGGTTAGTTTCTTCCTATGGTGTTTTCGAGTCGATCGGAAAAACGCTCGCGGAGATATTCACGCGTGTTTTTTAAGCGTTACTTTGCTACGCAGGGTTAACCGTGAAGCGAATTCTGGCATGTTTGGTATCGTTGGACTCGGCAACTATTCAGAACTCCAAAGAAACAAGTCCCGTGAAAATATGTCAATCGGAGCCAAAGTTATAGGCATGGAAAGCATAAGTCTGACCACTAGGTGGCGCTGCGACGAAACTGTGCATGCACCCTCAGTTCCTGACTGGCATCACAAGTACCAAGTGTCGTGTCAATAGGCCTAAGTTTGACGAAGATACAGCATAAAATCTGTTTTTTTGAGCTCTACGTAAACTTCGTTGAGGTGGTATACGACAACGGATTGCTGTATCGAAATTCTTTTGATAACTTTTTGCAATGAGTGTCTCAAGATGACACATACCAATTTTCGTGGCAATCTGACAAAAGCTCAAGGACGAGTTCGAAAAAGTAGTTTTTTTGATTAATTCAAAATGGCGGGAAAATGTTCATGACGGAAATGACATTATAGGGTGCAATCGACTCGTCTTGAGCTAAGGAATAAGAGGAAGCAAGAATTGTGTTTCTAGGACTTACGGATCAGAAGTTATAAGCAAAAACATAAGTGCAACTTTGGACTGTTGGTGGCGCTAGCGGGTTAGACATAGAGACTCCAAATTTGCTGTGGGGACACATTGGAGTGTCCTTTATCAGTGTGCCAAATTTCATAACTTTCCTATGTACGGTTCTATGGGCTGCCATAGACCGCAATGGCGGAAGAAGAATAACTAATAATAAATATAGCTGCAAGCAGCAATACCGGGGTCAAGCCGAAAAGGGCACAAAAGGATGTAAAATTGAGATTGGATAAGCAGATTGAAGAACCTAGGTAAACCTAATGATTTCAGATGAAGAACGCAAAAGTAAGCAACAAAAATAATCTATGTTCTTGTCTACTGCAATTGTCCTTCTGTTATTGACAATCATGGAACATTAGAGCACGGAAAGACACGTGAGTGATGTTTGCAGTGGCAAAACATGGTTCACAACATGTTACAACAAGTTAAATGAGTCAAAAGAGACCATCCCCATGTCTTTACGATGTTCTGATGCAGAGAAAAAGCTCTTGCAAAAAACGGTTGATAAGGTATTGTCACTGGTTGCTAGGGATTGAATTGGCAAACACCAATGATTATACTCCAATCCATGGAGGAATAATCAAGGAATAATCCATGAAGACTCATTGTTTTAGATGTGTTGTTGCAGTAGTTTTAGGCAAAAATAGCCATTTTCTATCTCAAAACCACTAGGTGGCGCTATGACAAAACTGTGCATGCAACCTTAAGTCATGACTGCGTTACATCTAGCTAGTTTCATGACTATACACTTTAGTTTAGTTAAGAAACAGTTGTATGACCATAAGGCTTGCTTGATATGAAAGATTTTGTTTAATTATAGGGCCACCTAGTGGTGCAGGCATACAATTTTTTTTTTGTGGCCTCAGAATGTGCTCATACATCAGTGTATCAAATCTGGTGAAAAAATATTGTTTCGTTGCGGAGTTATAAACATTTATGTGTAAAAAACACAAAATTTAAAGGTAATTTTTCGTTTTTTGCAATTTTCAGCCATTTCTGATGGAAATTATAATATAATGCCTATAGAACTTTTTGTTCAGAAGGTAAGGTTAGTTTCTTCCTATGATGTTTTCGAGTCGATCGGAAAAACGTTCGCGGAGATATTCACACGTGTTTTTTAAGCGCTATTTTGCTGCGCAGGGTTAACCGTAAGGCGGATTCTGGCATGTTTGGTATCGTTGGACTCGGCAACTATTCAAAACTCCAAGAAAATAAGTCCCGTGAAAAAACTTTGCTCACAGCCAAAGTTATTGGCGTATAAAACATTTGTCTGGCCACTAGGTGGCGCTGCAACGAAACTGTGCATGCACCCTCAGTTCCTGACTGGCATCACAAGTACCAAGTGTCGTGTCAATAGGCCTAAGTTTGACGAAGATACAGCCTAAAATCTGTTTTTTTGCGCTCTACATAAAATTCGTTAAGGCGGTTTACGAGAACGGATTGATGTATCGAAATTCTTTTGATAACTTTTTGCCATGAGTGTCTCAAGATGATACATACCAATTTTCGTGGCAATCGGACAAAAGCTCTAGGACGAGTTCGAAAAAGTAGGTTTTTTGATTAATTCAAAATGGCGGGACAATTTACATGACGGAAAATGACATCATAGGGTCCAATCGAATCGTCTTGAGCCAAGGAATCAGAGGAAACAAGAATTTCGTTTCTAGGACTTACGGATCAGAAGTTATAAACAAAAACATAAGTGCAACTTTGGACTGTTGGTGGCGCTAGCGGGTTAGACATAGAGACTCCAAATTTGCTGTGGGGACACATTGGAGTGTCCTTTATCAGTGTGCCAAATTTCATAACTTTCCTACGTACGGTTCTATGGGCTGCCATAGACCGCAATGGCGGAAGAAGAATAACTAATAATAAATATAGCTGCAAGCAGCAATGCCGGGGTCAAGCCGAAAAGGGCACAAAAGGATGTAAAATTGAGATTGGATAAGCAGATTGAAGAACCTAGGTAAATCTAATAATTTTAGATGAAAAAACAAAAAAGTTATCAACAAAATTAATCTAAGTTCTTGTCTACTGCAATCGTCCTTCTGTTATTGACAATCATGGAACATTAGAACACTGAAGGACATGTGAGTGGTGTTTGCAGTGGTCACATCATGTTACAACAAGTTTAATTAGTCAAAAGAGACCATCCCCATGTCTCTACGATGTTCTGATGCAGAGATATAGCTTTTGCAAAAACGGTTGATAAGGTATTCTCAATGGTTGCTAGGGAGTAAATTGGCAACCACCAGTGATTATAGTCAAAGCCATGAAAGGAATAATCCATGATGACTCATGGTTTTAGATGTGTTGTTGCAGTAGTTTTAGGCAAAAATACCATATTCCATCTCAAAACCAGTAGGTGGCGCAATGAAAAAATTGTGCATGCAACATCAGGTCATGATTGTGTTACATCTAGCTAGTTTTATGACTATACACTTTAGTTTAGTTAAGAAACAGTTGTATGACCATAGGGCTGGCTTGTTATCAAAGGTTTTGTTCAATTATAAGGCCATCTAGTGGTGCAAGCATACAATTTTTTTTGTGTGGCCTCAGAATGTGCTCATGCATCATCGTATCAAATCTGGTGAAAAAATCTCTTTTCGTTACAAAGTTACAACCATTTATGTGTAAAAAACACAAAATTTGAAGGTAATTTTTCGTTTTTTGCAATTTTCGGCCATTTCTGATGAAAATTTTAATATAACGCCAATAGAACTTTTTGTTCAGAAAGTAAGGTTAGTTTCTTCCTATGGTGTTTTCGAGTCGATCGGAAAAACGTTCGCGGAGATATTTACACGTGTTTCTTAAGTGCTATTTTGCTGCGCAGGGTTAACCGTAAGGCGAATTCGGGTATGTTTGGTATCGTTGGACTCGGCAACTATTTAGAACTCAAAGGAAACAAGTCCTGTGAAAATATGTCAATCGGAGCCAAAGTTATAGGCATGTAAAACATAAGTCTGACCACTAGGTGGCGCTGTGACGAAACTCTGCATGCACCCTTAGTTCCTGACTGGCATCACAAAAACAAAGTATCGTGTCAATAGGCTTAAGTTTGGCGAAGATACAGCCTCAAATCCGTTTTTTTGAGCTCTACGTAAAATTTGTTGACGCGCTATACGACAACGGATTGGTTTATCAAAATTCTTTTAATAACTTTTTGCCTTGAGTGTCTCTAGATGGTGCATACCGATTTTCAAGGCAATCCGGCAAAAGCTCTAGGACGAGTTCGCAAAAGTAGGTTTTATGAATATTTAAAAATGGCGGGAAAATTTTCATGACGGAAAATGACGTCATAGGGTCCAATCGAATCGTCTTGAGCCAAGGAATCAGAGGAAACAAGAATTTAATTTCTAGGACGTACGGGTCAGAAGTTATAGGCAAAAACATAAGTGCAATTTTGGACTGTTGGTGGCGCTAGTGGGTTAGATATAGAGACTCCAAATTTGCTGTGGGGACACATTGGACTGTCGTTTATCAGTGTGCCAAATTTCATAACTTTCCTACGTACGGTTCTATGGGCTGCCATAGACCGCAATGGCGGAAGAAGAATAACTAATAATAATAATAAAATTAAGAAAACTAACAAATACAATAGGGTTCTACGCCCCTTCGGGGCTTGACCCCTAATAATAATTATTATAAATATAGCTGCAAGCAGCGATACCGGGGTCAAGCCAAACATGGCAAAAAATGAATCATACGTGATGACTGCCATGAACTGATGACACCCACCAAATTTGGTGTAAATACAATAAAGGAATACAGAGATATAGCCTCAAATGTCTTGACCACTAGGGGGCACTGGCTAAAACAATAGATGGGGACTCGGAACAATACTGTAATAACACCCACCAAATTTGGTGTAAATACGATGAAGAGATTCAGAGATATAGCCTCAAATCTTTTTGACCACTAGGGGGACCAAAAAGTTTACAAGTGCTCTCAGAACATGTTGCTGATGAACCATACCAAGTTTCATAACAATACGCAATTGCGTTTATGAAATACTTGAACTTAGAGAAAAAATCAAAATGGCCGACACCCAAAATGGCCGACCGAAAACCATTTGGTATCGTTTGACTCGACATGCTTCAGGAAATCTAACAAAAGCACTCTCATAATTTTACACACATGCTTGCAGAAGTTATAAGCAAAAATTGACGATTTTTATATCTCGTGACCACTAGGGGGCACTGTGACGAAACGGTGCATGCACCCTAACGTCATCACTGTTATGACATATACCAAGTCTCATATCAATACGCAAAAGTTTTGCGAAGATACAGGCTCAAACACATTTTGGCGTGCTCGCCCTCGCATTCTTTGATGCGTTATACAACAACGGATAGGTCTACCAAAAAGCTTTTGATAACTTTTTGTCTGGAGTGTCTCTAGATGATGCATACCAAAAATCAAGCCAATCACACGAGCGCTCTAGGAGGAGTTCGAAAAAGTAGGTGTTCAATATAATTCAAAATGGCCGACAGGAAGTAGGTTTGACTCAGACATATTTGGTACAGTCTGACTCAGCATGAGCCAAGGAATCAAAAGAGTGAAGTCTTATGTCATAGTGGCAATTTAATCAAATGATATAAAGATTTTAAACAATTTATTTACATATCCTGACCACTAGGTGGCGCTGTCCTAAAGATTTATAGGTGCGCTCAGAACATGTCAATGATGAACCATGCCAAATTTCGTAGCAATACGCCATTCTGTTTGTGAAATACTGAACTTAATGAGAAAATTCAAAATGGCCGACACCCAAAATGGCCAACCGAAAACTGTTTGATATCGTTTGACTCGGCATGCCTCAAGGAATCTAACAAGACCACCTTCATGATTTTAGACTCAAGTTTGAAGTAGTTATAAGCAAAAATAGGCATTTTTCGAATCTCGTGACCACTAGGTGGCGCTGTGACGAAACATTGCAGGCACCCTCAGGTCATGACTGTTATGACATATACCAAGTTTCGTGTCGATACAATACAGTTTTGCGAAGATACGGCCTCACGTCCGTTTTGGCGTGCTCGCCGCCATATATGTTGTCAATTTATACGAGAACGCATTGGTCTATCAAAAAGCTTTTGATAACTTTTTGTCTGGGGTGTCTCTAGATGCTACATACCAAAGGACATGCAAATCGGACAAACGCTCTAGGAGGAGTTCGAAAAAGTAGGTTTTACGGAAAATTCAAAATGGCGGAAAGATTTGCATGACACAAATGACATCAATGTGTGCAATTGAATCATCATGAGCAAAGGATTCAGAGGAAACAAGAATTTAGTTTCTAGGACTCACGGGTCAGAAGTTATGAGCATGAATATAAGTGGATTTTTGGACTGTTGGTGGCGCTAGAGGGTTTGACTCAGACACACCAATGTTGCTATAGTAACTTCTGAGACTGTCCTCTACATGTGTGCCAAATTTCATAACTTTCCTACGTACGGTTCTATGGGCTGCCATTGACTTTTGGGTGGAAGAACGAGGAACAAGAATAATAATAAGAAAACTAACAATAACAATAGGGTTCTACGCCCCTTCGGGGCTTGACCCCTAAAAAGAAAACTAACAAATACAATAGGGTTCTACGCCCCTTCGGGGCTTGACCCCTAATAATTATTATTATTATAAAAAGAAAACTAACGGATACAATAGGGGTCTTCGCCCCTTCGGGGCTTGACCCCTAATTATTATAAAAAGAAAACTAACAAATACAATAGGGGTCTTCGCCCCTTCGGGGCTTGACCCCTAATAATAATAAGAAAACTAACAATAACAATAGGGTTCTACGCCCCTTCGGGGCTTGACCCCTAAATATAGCTGCAAGCAGCAATACCGGGGTCAAGCCAAAAAGGGCACAAAAGGATGTAAAATTGAGATTGGATATGCAGATTGAAGAACCTAGGTAAACCTAATAATTTTAAATGAAAAAACAAAAAAGTTATCAACAAAAATAATCTAAGTTCTTGTCTACTGCAATCATCCTTCTGTTATTGACAATCATGGGACATTGGAGCACTGAAGGACATGTGAGTGGTGTTTGCAGTGGCAAAACATGGGTCACATCATGTTATAACAAGTTTAATTAGTCAAAAGAGACCATCCCCATGTCTCTATGATTTTCTGATGCAGAGATATAGCTTTTGCAAAAACGGTTAATAAGGTATTCTCAATGGTTGCTAGGGAGTAAATTGACATCCACCAGTGATTATAATCCAAGCCATGAAATGAATAATCCATGATGACTTATGGTTTTAGATGTGTTTGTTGCAGTAGTTTTAGGCAAAAATTACCATTTTCTATCTCAAAACCACTAGGTGGCGCTGTGACAAAATTGTGCATGCAACTTCAGGTCATGATTACGTTACATTGAGCTAGTTTTATGACTATACACTTTAGTTTAGTGAAGAAGCAGTTGTATGACCATAGGGCTGGCTTGACATCACAGGTTTTGTTCAATTATAACGCCAACTAGTGGTGCAAGCAAGCAATTTTTTTGTGTAGCCTCAGACTGTGGTCATACATCAGCGTATCAAATCTGGTGAAAAAAATCTCTTTTCTTTGCAAAGTTATAACCATTTATGTGTAAAAAATACAAAATTTAAAGGTAATTTTTAGTTTTTTGCATTTTTCTGCCATTTCTGATGAAAATTTTAATATAACGCCAATAGAACTTTTTGTTCAGAAGGTAAGGTTAGTTTCTTCCTATGGTGTTTTTCAGTCGATCAGAATTACGCTCGCGGAGATATTCGCGCGTGTTTTTTAAGCGCTATTTTGCCGCACAGGGTTAACCGTAAGGCGAATCCTGGCATGTTTGGTATCGTTGGACTCGGAAACTATTCAGAACTCCAAAAAAACAAGTCCCTTGTAAATACGATGATCATAGCCAAAGTTATAGGCCTATAAAACATTCGTCTGGCCACTAGGTGGCGCTGCAACGAAACTGTGCATGCTCCCTCAGTTCCTGACTGGCATCTCAAGTACCAAGATTTGTGTCAATAGGCCTAAGTTTGGAGAAGATACAGCCTAAAATCTGTTTTTTTGCGCTCTATGTAAAATTCGTTGACGCGCTATACGACAACGGATTGGTTTATCGAAATTCTTTTAATAACTTTTTGCCTTGAGTGTCTCTAGATGCTGCATACCAATTTTCGTGGAAATCGGGCAAAAGCTCTAGGACGAGTTTGCAAAAGTAGGTTTTTCGAATAATTCAAAATGGCGGAAAAGTTTTCATGACGGAAAATGAAGTCATAGGGTCCAATCAAATCGTCTTTAGCCAAGGAATCAGAGGAAGCAAGAATTTTGTTTCTAGGACATACGGATAAGAAGTTAAAGCAAAAACATAAGTGAAAATTTGGACTGTTGGTGGCGCTAGCGGGTAAGAGATAGAGACTCCAAATTTGCTGTGGATATTATTTGGACTGTCCTCTTTCAGTGTGCCAAATTTCATAACTTTCCTACGTACGGTTCTATGGGCTGCCATAGACCGCGAGAGGATAGGAATAATAATTATAGCTGCAAGCAGCAATGCCGGGGTCAAGCCAAAAAGGGCACAAAAGGATGTAAAATTGAGATTGGATAAGCAGATTGAAGAACCTAGGTAAACCTAATAATTTTAGATGTAAACACAAAAAAGTTATCAACAAAAATAATCTAAGTTCTTGTCTACTGCAATCGTCCTTCTATTATTGACAATCATGAAACATTAGACCACTGATGGACATGTGAGTGGTGTTTGCAGTGGCAAAACGGGTCACATCATGTTATAACAAGTTTAATAACTCAAAAGAGACCATCCCCGTGTCTCTACGATGTTCTGATGCAGAGATATAGCTTTTGCAAAAACGGTTGATAAGGTATTCTCAATGGTTGCTAGGGAGTGAATTGGCAACCACCAGTGATTATAGTCAAAGCCATGAAAGGAATAATCCATGATGACTCATGGTTTTAGATGTGTTGTTGCAGTAGTTTTAGGCAAAAATACCATATTCTATCTCAAAACCAGTAGGTGGCGCAATGAAAAAATTGTGCATGCAACATCAGGTCATGATTGTGTTACATCTAGCTAGTTTTATGACAATACACTTTAGTTTAGTTAAGAAACAGTTGTATGACCATAAGGCTGGCTTGTTATCAAAGGTTTTGTTCAATTATAAGGCCATCTAGTGGTGCAAGCACACAATTTTTTTTGTGTAGCCTCAGAATGGGCTCATGCATCAGCGTATCAAAAGTAGGTTTTACGAATAATTCAAAATGGCGGTTTTATGACAATACACTTTAGTTTAGTTAAGAAACAGTTGTATGACCATAAGGCTGGCTTGTTATCAAAGGTTTTGTTCAATTATAAGGCCATCTAGTGGTGCAAGCACACAATTTTTTTTGTGTAGCCTCAGAATGGGCTCATGCATCAGCGTATCAAATCTGGTGAAAAAATATGTTTTCGTTACGAAGTTACAACCATGGGTCACATCATGTTATAACAAGTTTAATTAGTCAAAAGAGACCATCCCCATGTCTCTACGATGTTCTGATGCAGAGATATTGCTTTTGCAAAAACGGTTGATAAGGTATTCTCAATGGTTGCTAGGGAGTTAATTGGCAACATCCAGTGATTATAGTCAAAGCCATGAAATGAATAATCCATGATGACTCATGGTTTTAGATGTGTTGTTGCAGTAGTTTTAGGCAAAAATACCATATTCTATCTCAAAACCAGTTGGTGGCGCAAAGACAAAATTGTGCATGCAACATCAAGTCATGATTGTGTTACATCTAGCTAGTTTTATGACTATACACTTTAGTTTAGTTAAGAAACAGTTGTATGACCATAAGGCTGGCTTGTTATCAAAGGTTTTGTTCAATTATAAGGCCATCTAGTGGTGCAAGCATAAAAAATTTTTTGTGTAGCCTCAGAATGTGCTCATGCATCAGCGTATCAAAAGTAGGTTTTACGAATAATTCAAAATGGCGGAAAAATTTTCATGACGGAAAATGACGTCATAGGGTCCAGTCGAATTGTCTTGAGCCAAGGAATCAGAGGAAACAAGAATTTAATTTCTAGGACATACGGGTCAGAAGTTATAAGCAAAAACGTAAGTGCAACTTTCGACTGTTGGTGGCGCTAGCGGGTTAGACATAGAGACTCCAAATTTGCTATGGGGACACATTGGACTGTCCTTTATCAGTGTGCCAAATTTCATAACTTTCCTACGTAGGGTTCTATGGGCTGCCATAGACCGCAATGGCGGAAGAAGAAGAAGAAGAAGAAGAAGAAGAAGCAGAATAATAATTATTAATATAGCTGCAAGCAGCAATGCCGGGGTCAAGCCTAAAAGGGCAAAAAAGGATGTAAAATTGAGATTGGATAAGCAGATTGAATATTCTAGGTAAACCTAATAATTTTAGATGAAAAAACAAAAAAGTTATCAACAAAAATAATCTATGTTCATGTCTACTGCAATCGTCCTTTTGTTATTGACAATCATGGAACATTAGAGCACTGAAAGACATGTGAGTGGTGTTTGCAGTGGCAAAACATGGGTCACATCATGTTACAACAAGTTTAACTAGTCAAAAGAGACTATCCCTGTGTCTCTACGATGTTCTGATGCAGAGATGTCGTTTTTGCAAAAACGGTTGATAAGGTATTCTCAATGGTTGAAGGGGAGTGAATTGGCAACCACCAGTGATTATAGTCAAAGCTATGAAAGGAATAATCCATGATGACTCATGGTTTTAGATGTGGTGTTGCAGTAGTTTTAGGCAAAAATACCATATTCTATCTAAAAACCAGTAGGTGGCGCAATGACAAAATTGTGCATGCAACATTAGGTCATGGTTGTGTTATATCTAGCTAGTTTAACGACTATACACTTTAGTTTAGTTAAGAAACAGTTGTATGACCATAAGGCTGGCTTGTTATCAAAGGTTTTGTTCAACTTAAGGCCATCTAGTGGTGAAAGCATACAATTATTTTTGTGTGGCCTCAGACTGTGCTCATACATCAGCGTATCAAATCTGGTGAAAAAATCTCTTTTCATCACAAAGTTACAACCATTTATGTATAAAAAACACAAAATTTAAAGGTAATTTTTCGTTTTTTGCAATTTTCGGCCATTTCTGATGAAAATTTTAATATAACGCCAATAGAACTTTTTGTTCAGAAGGTAAGGTTAGTTTCTTCCTATGGTGTTTTCGAGTCGATCGGAAAAACGCTCGCGGAGATATTCACGCGTGTTTTTTAAGCGCTATTTTGCTGCACAGGGTTAACCGTAAGGCGAATTCTGGCATGTTTGGTATCGTTGGACTCGGCAACTATTCATAACTCCAAGAAAATAAGTCCCGTGAAAAAAGTTGCTCTCAGCCAAAGTTATAGGCGTATAAAACATTCGTCTGGCCACTAGGTGGCGCTGCAACGAAACTGTGCATGCACCCTCAGTTCCTGACAGGCATCACAAGTACCAAGTATCGTGTCAATAGGCCTAAGTTTAACGAAGATACAGCCTAAAATCTGTTTTTTTGCGCTCTACGTAAACTTCGTTAAGGTGGTATACGACAACGGATTGCTGTATCGAAATTCTTTTGATAACTTTTTGCCATGACTGTCTCAAGATGATACATACCAATTTTCGTGGCAATCGGGCAAAAGCTCTAGGACGAGTTCGCAAAAGTAGGTTTCACGAATAATTCAAAATGGCGGAATTTTTTTCATGACGGAAAATGACGACATAGGGTCCATTCGAATCGTCTTGAGCCAAGGAATCAGACGAAACAAGAATTTCGATTCTAGGACTTACAGGTCAGAAGTTATAAGCAAAAACATAAGTGCAACTTTGGACTGTTGGTGGCGCTAGCAGGTTAGACATAGAGACTCCAAATTTGCTGTGGGGACACATTGTACTGTCCTTTATCAGTGTGCAAAATTTCATAACTTTCCTACGTACGGTTCTATGGGCTGCCATAGACCGCAATGGCGGAAGAAGAATAACTAATAATAAATATAGCTGCAAGCAGCGATAGCGGGGTCAAGCCAAACATGGCAAAAAATGATTCATACGTGATGACTGTCATGATTTAAGATCTAAGTTTGCATTAGTTTTATGAAAAAAATAGCAATTTTTTGTATCTTGAGACCACTAGGTGGGGCGGTGCCGAAACAATAGATGGTGCCTCAGGTCATGACTGTGATGACACATACCAAATTTAGTGTAAATACGATAAAGCAATACAGAGATATAGCCTTAAATGACTTGACCACTAGGGGGCACTAACCAAACAATAAATTGTGACTCAGGTCTTGATTGTGATGACACCCACCAAATTTGGTGTAAATACAATAAAGAGATGCAGAGATATAGCCTTAAATGACTTGACCACTAGGGGGCACTGACCAAAAAATAAATTGTGATTCAGGTCTTGATTGTGATGACACCCACCAAATTTGGTGTAAATACGATAAAGAGATGCAGAGATATAGCTTCAAATCTCTTGACCACTAGGGGGCACCGAAAAGTTTACAAGTCCTCCCAGAACATGTTGCTGATGAACCATACCAAGTTTCATAACAATACGCAATTGCGTTTCTGAAATACTTGAACTTAAAGAAAAAATTCAAAATGGCCGACACACAAAATGGCCGACCAAAAACCATTTGGTATCGTTTGACTCGGCATGCCTCAAGAAATCTAACAAGACCAGTCTCATAATTTTACATTCAAGTTTGCAGTAGGTATAAACAAAAATAGACATTTTTTATATCTCGTGACCAGTAGGGGGCAGTGTGACGAAATGGTGCATGCACCCTCAGGTCATCACTGTTATGACATATACCAAGTCTCATATTAATACGCAAAAGTTTTGCGAAGATACAGGCTCAAACACATTTTGGCGTGCTCGCCCTCGCATTCTTTGATGCGTTATACGACAACGGATAGGTCTACCGAAAAGCTTTTGATAACTTTTTGTCTAGAGTGTCTCTAGACGATGCATACCAAAAATCAAGCCAATCACACGAGCGCTCTAGGAGGAGTTCGAAAAAGTAGATGTTCAATATAATTCAAAATGGCCGACAGGAAGTAGGTTTGACTCAGACATATTTGGTACAGTCGGACTCAGCATGAGCCCAGGAATCAATAAAGTGAATTCTTATGTCATAGTGGCAATTTAATCAAATGAAATAAAGATTTTAAACAATTTATTTACATATCCTGACCACTAGGTGGCGCTGTCTTAAAGATTTATAGGTGCGCTCAGAACATGTCACTGATGAACCATGCCAAATTTCGTAGCGATACGCCATTCTGTTTGTGAAATACTGAACTTAATGAGAAAATTCAAAATGGCCGACACCCAAAATGGCCGACCGAAAACCGTTTGGTATCGTTTGACTCGGCATGCCTCAAGGAATCTAACAAGACCACCTTCATGATTTTAGACTCAATTTTGAAGTAGTTATAAGCAAAAATATGCATTTTTCGAATCTCGTGACCACTAGGTGGCGCTGTGACGAAACATTGCAGGCACCCTCAGGTCATGACTGTAATGACATATACCAAGTTTCGTGTCGATACATTAAAGTTTTGCGAAGATACGGCCTCACGTCCGTTTTTGCGTGCTCGCCGCCTTGTATGTTGTCACTGTATACGAGAACGCATTGGTCTATCAAAAAGCTTTTGATAACTTTTTGTCTGGGGTATCTCTAGATGCTATATTCCAAAGGACATGCAAATCGGACAAACGCTCTAGGAGGAGTTCGAAAAAGTAGGTTTTACGGAAAATTCAAAATGGCGGAAAGATTTGCATGACACAAATGGCATCAATGTGTGCATTTGAATCATCATGAGCAAAGGATTCAGAGGAAACAAAAATTTAGTTTCTAGGACTCACGGGTCAGAAGTTATGAGCATGAACATAAGTGGATATTTGGACTGTTGGTGGCGCTAGAGGGTTTGAGTCAGACACACCAATGTTGCTATAGTAACTTCTGAGACTGTCCTCTACATGTGTGCCAAATTTCATAACTTTCCTACGTACGGTTCTATGGGCTGCCATTGACTTCAATGGCAGAAGAGGAAACATAATAATAATAAGAAAACTAACAATAACAATAGGGTTCTACGCCCCTTCGGGGCTTGACCCCTAAATATAGCTGCAAGCAGCAATGCCGGGGTCAAGCCGAAAAGGGCACAGAAGGATGTAAAGTTGCGTTTGGATAAGCAGACCAAAGAACCTAGGTAAACCTCATGATTTCAGATGAAAAAACGCAAAAGTAATCAACAAAAATAATCTATGTTCTTGTCTACTGCAATCGTCCTTCTGTTATTGAGAATCATGGAACATTAGAGCACTGAAAGACATGTATGTGATGTTTGCAGTGGCAAAACATGGGTCACAACATGTTACAGCAAGTTTATTGAGTCAAAAGAGACCACCCCCGTGTCTCTACAATGTTCTGATGCAGAGATATAGCTCTAGCAAAAAACGGTTGATAAGGTATTCTCATTGGTTCCTAGGGAGTGAATTGGCAACCACAAGTGATTATAGTCAAAGCCATGAAAGGAATAATCCATGATTACTTATGGTTTTAGATGTGTTGTTGCAGTAGTTTTAGGCAAAAAATCTCAAAACCAGTAGGTGGCGCAATGACAAAATTGTGCATGCAACATCAGGTCATGATTGTGTTACATCTAGCTAGTTTTATGACTATACACTTTAGTTTAGTTAAGAAACAGTTGTATGACCATAGGGCTGGCCTGTTA
Source organism: Misgurnus anguillicaudatus (assembly GCF_027580225.2). Classification (NCBI taxonomy): domain Eukaryota; kingdom Metazoa; phylum Chordata; class Actinopteri; order Cypriniformes; family Cobitidae; genus Misgurnus; species Misgurnus anguillicaudatus. The sequence goes on from NC_073344.2 coordinate 1,052,963, forward strand.
TCAAAGGTTTTGTTAAATTATAAGGCCATCTAGTGGTGAAAGCATACCATTTTTTTTTGTGTAGCCTCAGAATGTGCTCATGCATCAGCGTATCAAATCTGGTGAAAAAATATATTTTCGTTACGAAGTTACAACCATTTATGTGTAAAAAACAAAAAATTTGAAGGTAATTTTTCGTTTTTTGCAATTTTCGGCCATTTCTGATGAAAATTTTAATATAACGCCAATAGAACTTTTTGTTCAGAAGGTAAGGTTAGTTTCTTCCTATGGTGTTTTCGAGTCGAACGGAAAAACGCTCGCGGAGATATTCACGCGTGTTTTTTAAGTGCTATTTTGCTGCGCAGGGTTAACCGTAAGGCGAATTCTGGCATGTTTGGTATCGTTGGACTCGGCAACTATTCAGAATTCCAAAGAAACAAGTCCCATGAAAATACATCAATCACAGCCAAAGTTATAGGCATATAAATCATTCGTCTGGCCACTAGGTGGCGCTGCGACGAAACTGTGCATGCACCCTCAGTTCCTGACTGGCATCACAAGTACCAAGTGTCGTGTCAATAGGCCTAAGTTTGACGAAGATACAGCCTAAAATCTGTTTTTTTGCGCTCTACGTAAACTTCGTTAAGGTGGTATACGACAACGGATTGCTGTATCGAAATTCTTTTGATAACTTTTTGCCATGACTGTCTCAAGATGATACATACCAATTTTCGTGGCAATCGGGCAAAAGCTCTAGGACGAGTTCGCAAAAGTAGGTTTCATGAATAATTCAAAATGGCGGAAATTTTTTCATGACGGAAAATGACAACATAGGGTCCATTCGAATCGTCTTGAGCCAAGGAATCAGAGTAAACAAGAATTTCGATTCTAGGACTTACGGGTCAGAAGTTATAAGCAAAAACATAAGTGCAACTTTGGACTGTTGGTGGCGCTAGAGGGTTAGACATAGAGACTCCAAATTTGCTGTGGCGACACATTGTACTGTCCTTTATCAGTGTGCAAAATTTCATAACTTTCCTACGTACGGTTCTATGGGCTGCCATAGACCGCAATGGCGGAAGAAGAATAACTAATAAATATAGCTGCAAGCAGCAATGCCGGGGTCAAGCCGAAAAGGGCACAAAAGGATGTAAAATTGAGGTTGGATAAGCAGATTGAAGAACTTAGGTAAACCTAATAATTTTAGATGAAAAAACAAAAAAGTTATCAACAAAAATAATCTAAGTTCTTGTCAACTGCAATCGTCCTTCTGTTGTTGACAATCATGGAACATTAGAGCACTGAAGGACATGTGAGTGGTGTTTGCAGTGGTAAAACGTAGGTCACATCATGTTACAGCAAGTTTAATCAGTCAAAAGCGACCATCCACGTGTCTCTACGATGTTCTGATGCAGAGAAAAAGCTCTTGAAAAAACGGTTGATAAGGTATTCTCAATGGTTGCTAGGGAGTGAATTGGCAACCACCAGAGATTATAGTCAAAGCCATGAAAGGAATAATCCATGATGACTCAAGGTTTTAGATGTGTTGTTGCAGTAGTTTTAGGCAAAAATAAAAATGTTCTCTCTCAAAACCAGTAGGTGGCGCAATGACAAAATTGTGCATGCAACATCAGGTCATGATTATGTTACATCTAGCTAGTTTTATGACTATACACTTTAGTTTAGTTAAGAAACAGTTGTATGACCATAAGGCTGGCTTGTTATCAAAGGTTTTGTTCAATCATAAGGCCATCTAGTGGTGCAAGCATACAATTTTTTTCGTGTGGCCTCAGAATGTGCTCATACATCAGTGTATCAAATCTGGTGTAAAAATCTTATTTTGTTGCAGAGTTATAACCATTTATGTGTAAAAAACACAAAATTTAAAGGTAATTTTTAGTTTTTTGCATTTTTCGGCCATTTCTGATGAAAATTTTAATATAACGCCAATAGAACTTTTTGTTCAGAAGGTAAGGTTAGTTTCTTGCTATGGTGTTTTCGAGTCGATCGGAAAAACGCTCGCGGAGATATTCACGCGTGTTTTTTAAGCGCTATTTTGTTGCGCAGGGTTAACCGTAAGGCGATTTCTGGCATGTTTGGTATCGTTGGACTCGGCAACTATTCAGAACTCCAAAGAAACAAGTCCCGTGAAAATACGTCAATCGGAGACAAAGTTATAGGCGTGTAAAGCATAAGTCTGATTACTAGGTGGCGCTGTGACGAAACTGTGCAGGCTCGCTTAGTTCCTGACTGGCATCTCAAGTGCCAAATTTCGTGTCAATAGGCATAAGTTTGGCGAAGATACAGCCTAAAATCAGTTTTTTTGTGCCCTACTTAAAATTCGTTGAAGCGCTATACGACAACGGATTGGTTTATCTAAATTCTTTTAATAACTTTTTGCCTTGAGTGTCTCTAGATGCTGCATACCGATTTTCGTGGAAATCGTGTGAAAACTCTAGGACGAGTTCGCAAAAGTAGGTTTTACGAATAATTCAAAATGGCGGAAAAATTTTCATGACGGAAAATGACGTAATATGGTCCAATCGAATCGGCTTGAGCCAAGGAATCGGAGGAAACAAGAATTTTGTTTCTAGGACATACGGATCAGAAGTTATAGGCAAAAACGTAAGTGCAACTTTGGACTGTTGGTGGCGCTAGCGGGTTTGAGATAGAGACTCCAAATTTGCTATGGATAATATTTGGACTGTCCTTTATCAGTGTGCCAAATTTCATAACTTTCCTACGTATGGTTCTATGGGCTGCCATAGACCGCAATGGCGGAAGAAGAAAAATTTACTAACAGAAACAATTGCCAATATAGCTGCAAGCAGCAATGCCGGGGTCAAGCCGAAAAGGGCAAAAAAGGATGTAAAATTGAGATTGGATAAGCAGATTGAAGATTCTAGGTAAACCTAATAATTTTAGATGAAAAAAACAAAAAAGTTATCAACAAAAATAATCTAAGTTCTTGTCTACTGCAATCGTCCTTCTGTTATTGACAATCATGGAACATTAGAGCACTGAAAGACATGTGAGTGGTGTTTGCAGTGGCAAAACATGGGTCACATCATGTTACAACAAGTTTAACTAGTCAAAAGAGACTATCCCCGTGTCTCTACGATGTTCTGATGCAGAGATATAGTTTTTGCAAAAACGGTTGATAAGGTATTCTCAATGGTTGAAGGGGAGTGAATTGGCAACCACCAGTGATTATAGTCAAAGCTATGAAAGGAATAATCCATGATGACTCATGGTTTTAGATGTGTTGTTGCAGTAGTTTTAGGCAAAAATACCATATTCTATCTAAAAACCAGTAGGTGGCGCAATGACAAAATTGTGCATGCAACATTAGGTCATGATTGTGTTACATCTAGCTAGTTTAATGACTATACACTTTAGTTTAGTTAAGAAACAGTTGTATGACCATAAGGCTGGCTTGTTATCAAAGGTTTTGTTCAATTTTAAGGCCATCTAGTGGTGAAAGCATACAATTATTTTTGTGTGGCCTCAGACTGTGCTCATACATCAGCGTATCAAATCTGGTGAAAAAATCTCTTTTCATCACAAAGTTACAACCATTTATGTATAAAAAACACAAAATTTAAAGGTAATTTTTTGTTTTTTGCAATTTTCGGCCATTTCTGATGAAAATTTTAATATAACGCCAATAGAACTTTTTGTTCAGAAGGTAAGGTTAGTTTCTTCCTATGGTGTTTTCGAGTCGATCGGAAAAACACTCGCGGAGATATTCACGCGTGTTTTTTAAGCGCTATTTTGCTGCACAGGGTTAACCGTAAGGCGAATTCTGGCATGTTTGGTATTGTTGGACTCGGCAACTATTCATAACTCCAAGAAAATAAGTCCCGTGAAAAAAAGTTGCTCACAGCCAAAGTTATAGGCGTATAAAACATTCGTCTGGCCACTAGGTGGCGCTGCAACGAAACTGTGCATGCACCCTCAGTTCCTGACTGGCATCACAAGTACCAAGTATCGTGTCAATAGTCCTAAGTTTAACGAAGATACAGCCTAAAATCTGTTTTTTTGCGCTCTACGTAAACTTCGTTAAGGTGGTATACGACAACGGATTGCTGTATCGAAATTCTTTTGATAACTTTTTGCCATGACTGTCTCAAGATGATACATACCAATTTTCGTGGCAATCGGGCAAAAGCTCTAGGACGAGTTCGCAAAAGTAGGTTTCACGAATAATTCAAAATGGCGGAAATTTTTTCATGACGGAAAATGACGACATAGGGTCCATTCGAAACGTCTTGAGCCAAGGAATCAGAGGAAACAAGAATTTCGATTCTAGGACTTACGGGTCAGAAGTTATAAGCAAAAACATAAGTGCAACTTTGGACTGTTGGTGGCGCTAGCGGGTTAGACATAGAGACTCCAAATTTGCTGTGGGGACACATTGTACTGTCCTTTATCAGTGTGCCAAATTTCATAACTTTCCTACGTACGGTTCTATGGGCTGCCATAGACCGCAATGGCGGAAGAAGAATAACTAATAATAATAATAATTAATATAGCTGCAAGCAGCAATGCCGGGGTCAAGCCGAAAAGGGCACAAAAGGATTTAAAATTGAGATTGGATAAGCAGATTGAAGAACCTAGGTAAACCTAATTATTTTAGATGAAAAAACAAAAAAGTTATCAACAAAAATAATCTAAGTTCTTGTCTACTGCAATCGTCCTTTTGTTATTGACAATCATGGAACATTAGAGCACTGAAAGACATGTGAGTGGTGTTTGCAGTGGCAAAACATGGGTCACATTATGTTATAACAAGTTTAATTAGTAAAAAAAGAGACCATCCCCGTGTCTCTACGATGTTCTGATGCAGAGATATAGCTTTTGCAAAAACGGTTAATAAGGTATTCTCAATGGTTGCTAGGGAGTGAATTGGCAACCACCTGTGATCATAGTCAAAGCCATGAAAGGAATAATCCATGATGACTCATGGTTTTAGATGTGTTGTTGCAGTAGTTTTAGGCAAAAATGCCATATTTCCATCTCAGAACCATTAGGTGGCGCAATGACAAAATTGTGCATGCAACATCAGGTCAAGATTGTGTTACATCTAGCTACTTTTATGACTATACACTTTAGTTTAGTGAAGAAACAGTTGTATGACCATAGGACTGACTTGATATCAAAGATTTTGTTCAATTATAAGGCCATCTAGTGGTGCAAGCATACAATTTTTTTTGTGTGGTCTCAGAATGTGCTCATGCATCAGCGTATCAAATCTGGTGTAAAAATCTCATTTTGTTGCAGAGTTATAACCATTTATGTGTAAAAAACACCAAATTAAAAGGTAATTTTTCGTTTTTTGCAATTTTCGGCAATTTCTGATGGAAATTTTAATATAACGCCAATAGAACTTTTTGTTCAGAAGGTAAGGTTAGTTTCTTCCTATGGTGTTTTCGAGTCGATCGGAAAAACGCTCGCGGAGATATTCACGCGTGTTTTTTAAGCGCTATTTTGCTGCGCAGGGTTAACCGTAAGGCGAATTCTGGCAAGTTTGGTATCGTTGGACTCGGCAACTATTCAAAACTCCAAGGAAACAAGTCCCGTGACAATACATTGACCGCAGCCAAAGTTATAGGCGTGTAATACATTAATCTGACCACTAGGTGGCGCTGCGACGAAACTGTGCATGCACCCTCAGTTCCTGACTGGCATCACAAGTACCAAGTGTCATGTCAATAGGCCTAAGTTTGACGAAGATACAGCCTAAAATCAGTTTTTTTGCACTCTATGTAAAATTTGTTAAGGCGGTATACGACAACGGATTGGTGTATTGAAATTCTTTTGATAACTTTTTGCCATGAGTGTCTCTAGATGCTACGTGCCGATTTTCGTGGCAATCGGACAAAAGCTCTAGGACGAGTTCGAAAAAGTAGGTTTTACGAATAATTCAAAATAGTGGAAAATTTTCATGACGGAAAATGACGTCATAGGGTCCTTTCGAATCGGCTTGAGCCAAGGAATCAGAGGAAACGAGAATTGTGTTTCTAGGACATAAGGACCAGAAGTTATAAGCAAAAACATAAGTGCAACTTTGGACTGTTGGTGGCGCTAGCGGGTTAGACATAGAGACTCCAATTTTGCTGTGGGGACACACTGGAGTGTCCTTTATCAGTGTGCCAAATTTCATAACTTTCCTACGTACGGTTCTATGGGCTGCCATAGACCGCAATGGCGGAAGAAGAATAACTAATAATAATTGTAAAAAGAAAACTAACAAATACAATAGGGGTCTTCGCCCCTTCGGGGCTTGACCCCTAATTATAAAAAGAAAACTAACAAATACAATAGGGTTCTACGCCCCTTCGGGGCTTGACCCCTAAATATAGCTGCAAGCAGCAATGCCGGGGTCAAGCCGAAAAGGGCACAAAAATATGTAAAATTGAGATTGGATAAGCAGATTGAAGAACCTAGGTAAACCTAATAATTTTAGATGAAAACACAAAAAAGTTATCAACAAAAATAATCTAAGTTCTTGTCTACTGCAATCGTCCTTCTGTTATTGACAATCATGAAACATTAGAGCACTGATGGACATGTGAGTGGTGTTTGCAGTGGCAAAACATGGGTCACATTATGTTATAACAAGTTTAATTAGTAAAAAAAGAGACCATCCCCGTGTCTCTACGATGTTTTGATTTTTTTGATTTGTTTATTTGCACATTTAAAATACAACTTTAATAAATCCATAAAAGGAAACAAAAGAAAAAAAAATACTGTGCGGGAGAGAGTGAGAAGACCCTAAGGTCTTATAAAACCACTTCCCCAAAATCTCATTAAATGAAACATAATATTACATGATCAAACAAGACAATACAATCAATACATAAATCATTTTAATATAACAAATTTACAAAATAAACTTATTTGTATATTAACATTTTTTTCAATTCTCCTTTAAAAGAGGTTAAATGTTCTGATGCTGAGATATAGCTTTTGCAAAAATGGTTAATAAGGTATTCTCAATGGTTGCTAGGGAGTGAATTGGCAACCACCAGTGATCATAGTCAAAGCCATGAAAGGAATAATCCATGATGACTCATGGTTTTAGATGTGTTGTTGCAGTAGTTTTAGGCAAAAATGCCATATTTCCATCTCAGAACCATTAGGTGGCTCAATGACAAAATTGTGCATGCAACATCAGGTCAAGATTGTGTTACATCTAGCTACTTTTATGACTATACACTTTAGTTTAGTGAAGAAACAGTTGTATGACCATAAGGCTGGCTTGTTATCAAAGGTTTTGTTCAATTATAAGGCCATCTAGTGGTGCAAGAATACAATTTTTTTTGTGTAGCCTCAGAATGTGCTCATGCATCAGCGTTTCAATTCTGGTGAAAAAATATATTTTCGTTACGAAGTTACAACCATTTATGTGCAAAAAACACAAAATTTGAGGGTAATTTTTCGTTTTTTGCAATTTTCGGCCATTTCTGATGAAAATTTTAATATAATGCCAATAGAACTTTTTGTTCAGAAGGTAAGGTTAGTTTCTTCCTATGGTGTTTTCGAGTCGATCGGAAAAACCCTCGCGGAGATATTCACGCGTGTTTTTTAAGCGCTATTTTGCTGCGCAGGGTTAACAGTAAGGCGAATTCTGGCATGTTTGGAATCGTTGGACTCGGCAACTATTCAGAACTCCAAAGAAACAAGTCCCGTGAAAATACGTCAATCGGAGCCAAAGTTATAGGCGTGTAAAGCATAAGTCTGACCACTAGGTGGCGCTGTGACGAAACTCTGCATGCACCCATAGTTCCAGACTGGCATCACAAGTACCATGTGTCGTGTTAATAGGCCTAAGTTTGACGAAGATACAGCCTAAAATCTGTTTTTTGCGCTCTACGTAAAATTTGTTAAGGCGGTATACGACAACGGATTGCTGTATCGAAATTCTTTTGATAACTTTTTGCCATGAGTGTCTCAAGATGATGCATACCAATTTTCTTAGCAATCGGACAAAAGCTCTAGGACGAGTTCGAAAAAGTAGGTTTTCTTAATAATTCAAAATGGCGGAAAATTATCATAACGGAAAATGACGTCATTGGGTCCAATCGAATCGTCTTGAGCCAAGGAATCAGATGAAGCAAGATTTTTGTTTCTAGGGCTTACGGATCAGAAGTTATAAACAAAAACATAAGTGCAACTTTGGACTGTTGGTGGCGCTAGCGGGTTAGACATAGGGACTCCAAATTTGCTGTGGGGACACATTGGACTGTCCTTTATCAGTGTGCCAAATTTCATAACTTTCCTACGTACGGTTCTATGGGCTGCCATAGACCGCAATGGCGGAAGAAGAATAACTAATAAAATAATAATAAGAAAACTAACAATAACAATAGGGTTCTACGCCCCTTCGGGGCTTGACCCCTAATAATTATTATAAAAAGAAAACTAACAAATACAATAGGGGTCTTCGCCCCTTCGGGGCTTGACCCCTAATAATTATTATAAATATAGCTGCAAGCAGCAATGCCGGGGTCAAGCCGAAAAGGGCACAAAAGGATGTAAAATTGAGATTGGATGAGCAGATTGAAGAACCCAAGTAAACCTAATAATTGTAGATGAAAAAACAAAAAAGTTATCCACAAAAATAATCTATGTTCTTGTCTACTGCAATCGTCCTTCTGTTATTGACAATTATGGAACATTAGAGCACTGAAGGACATGTGAGTGGTGTTTGCAGTGGCAAAACATCACATCATGTTATAACAAGTTTAATTAGTCAAAAGAAACCATCTCCGTGTCTCTACGATGTTCTGATGCAGAGATATAGCTTTTGCAAAAACGGTTAATAAGGTATTCTCAATGGTTGCTAGGGAGTGAATTGGCAACCACCAGTGATCATAGTCAAAGCCATGAAAGGAATAATCCATGATGACTCATGGTTTTAGATATGTTATTGCAGTAGTTTTAAGCAAAAATACCATATTTCTATCTCAAAACCACTAGGTGGTGCAATGACAAAATTGTGCATGCAACATCAGGTCATGATTGTGTTACATCTAGCTAGTTTTATGTCTATACACTTTAGTTTAGTGAAGAAACAGTTGTAAGACCATAGGGATGGCTTGTTATCAAAGGTTTTGTTCAATTATAAGGCCATCTAGTGGTGCAAGCATACAATTTTTTTTGTGCAGCCTCAGAATATGCTCATGCATCAGTGTATCAAATCTGGTGAAAAAATATATTTTCGTTACGAAGTTACAACCATTTATGTGTAATAAACACAAATTTTGAAGGAAATTTTTCGTTTTTTTGCAATTTTCGGCCATTTCTGATAAAAATTTTAATATAACGTCAATAGAACTTTTTGTTCAGAAGGTAAGGTTAGTTTCTTCCTATGGTGTTTTCGAGTCGATCGGAAAAACGTTCGCGGAGATATTCATGCGTGTTTCTTAAGCGCTATTTTGCTGCGCAGGGTTAACCGTAAGGCGGATTCTGGCATGTTTGGTATCGTTGGACTCGACAACTATTCAGAACTCCAAAGCAACAAGTCCCGTGAAAATACGTCAATCGGAGCCAAAGTTATAGGTGTATAAAACATTTCTCTGGCCACTAGGTGGCGCTGCGACGAAACTGTGCATGCACCCTCAGTTCCTGACTGGCATCACAAGTACCAAGTGTCGTGTCAATAGGCCAAAGTTTGACGAAGATACAGCCTAAAATCCGTTTTTTTGCGCTCTACGTAAAATTCGTTAAGGAGGTATATGACAACGGATTGCTGTATCAAAATTCTTTTGATAACTTTTTGCCATGAGTGTCTCAAGATGATACATACCAATTTTCGTGGAAATCGGACAAAAGCTCTAGGACGAGTTCGAAAAAGTAGGTTTTTTAAACAATTCAAAATGGCGGAAAAATTTAATGACGGAAAATGACGTCATAGGGTCCAATCGAATTGTCTTGAGCCAAGGAATCAGAAGAACCAAGAATTTTGTTTCTGGGACTTACGGATCAGAAGTTATAACCAAAAACATAAGTGCAACTTTGGACTGTTGGTGGCGCTAGCGGGTTAGAGATAGAGACTCCAAATTTGCTGTGGGGACACATTGGACTGTCCTCTATCAGTGTGCCAAATTTCATAACTTTCCTATGTACGGTTCTATGGGCTGCCATAGACCGCAATGGCGGAAGAAGAACCAGAATAATAATTATTATAATAGGAAAACTAACAAATACAATAGGGTTCTACGCCCCTTCGGGGCTTGACCCCTAAATATAGCTGCAAGCAGTAATGCCGGGGTCAAGCCGAAAACGGCACAAAAGGATGTAAAATTGAGATTGGATAAGCAGATTGAAGAACCTAAGTAAACCTAATAATTTTAGATGAAAAAACAAAAAAGTTATCCACAAAAATAATCTAAGTTCTTGTCTACTGCAATCGTCCCTGTTATTGACAACCATGGAACATTAGAGCACTGAAGGACATGTGAGTGGTGTTTGCAGTGGCAAAACATGGGTCACATCATGTTATAACAAGTTTAATTAGTCAAAAGAGACCATCCCCGTGTCTCTACAATGTTCTGATGCAGAGATATAGCTTTTGCAAAAACGGTTAATAAGGTATTCTCAATGGTTGCTAGGGAGTGAATTGGCAACCACCAGTGATCATAGTCAAAGCCATGAAAGGAATAATCCATGATGACTCATGGTTTTAGATAGTTATTGCAGTAGTTTTAGGCAAAAATACCATATTTCTATCTCAAAACCACTAGGTGGCGCAATGACAAAATTGTGCATGCAACATCAGGTCATGATTGTGTTACATCTAGCTAGTTTTATGTCTATACACTTTAGTTTAGTGAAGAAACAGTTGTATGACCATAGGGCTGGCTTGTTATCAAAGGTTTTGTTCAATTATAAGGCCATCTAGTGGTGCAAGCATACAATTTTTTTTGTGTAGCCTCAGAATGTGCTCATGCATCAGCGTATCAAATCTGGTGAAAAAATATATTTTCGTTACGTAGTTACAACCATTTATGTGTAAAAAACACAAAATTTGAAAGTAATTTTTCATTTTTTGAAATTTTCGGCCATTTCTGATGGAAATTTTAATATAATGCCAATATAACTTTTTGTTCAGAAGGTAAGGTTAGTTTCTTCCTATGGTGTTTTCGAGTCGATCGGAAAAACGCTCGCGGAGATATTCACGCGTGTTTTTTAAGCGCTGTTTTGCTGCGCAGGGTTAACCGTAAGGCAAAATCTGGCATGTTTGGTATCGTTGGACTCGGCAACTATTCAGAACTCCAAAGAAACAAGTCCCGTGAAAATACGTCAATCGGAGCCAAAGTTATAGGCGTGTAAACATAAGTCTGACCACTAGGTGGCGCTGTGACGAAACTCTGCATGCACCCATAGTTCCTGACTGCCATCCCAATTACCAAGAATCGTGTCAATAGGCTTAAGTTTGCCGAAGATACAGCCTCAAATCCGTTTTTTTGCACTCAACTTAAAATTCGTTGACGCGGTTTACGGAAACGGATTGACGAATTGACATGAATTCCATAACTTTTTGCCGTGAGGGTCTGTAGATGCAACATACCGATTTTCGTGGAATTCGGGCAAAAGCTCTAGGACGAGTTCGCAAAAGTAGGTTTTACGAATAATTCAAAATGGCGGAAAAATTTTCATGACGGACAATGACGTCATAGGGTCCAGTCGAATCGTCTTGAGCCAAGGAATTAGAGGAAACAAGAATTTAATTTCTAGGACGTACGGGTCAGAAGTTATAAGCAAAAACGTAAGTGCAACTTTGGACTGTTGGTGGCGCTAGCGGGTTAGACATAGAGACTCCAAATTTGCTATGGGGACACATTGGACTGTCCTTTATCAGTGTGCCAAATTTCATAACTTTCCTACGTACGGTTCTATGGGCTACCATAGACCGCAATAGCGGAAGAAGAAGAAGAAGAAGAAGAAGAAGAAGCAGAATAATAATTATTATAATAAGAAAACTAACAGATACAATAGGGGTCTTCGCCCATTCTGGGCTTGACCCCTAAATATAGCTGCAAGCAGCAATGCCGGGGTCAAGCCGAAAAGGGCACAAAAGGATGTAAAATTGAGATTGGATAAGCAGATTGAAGAACCTAGGTAAACCTAATAATTTTAGATGAAAACACAAAAAAGTTATCAACAAAAATAATCTAAGTTCTTGTCTACTGCAATCGTCCTTCTGTTATTGACAATCATGAAACATTAGAGCACTGATGGACATGTGAGTGGTGTTTGCAGTGGCAAAACATGGGTCACATCATGTTATAACAAGTTTAATAACTCAAAAGAGTATCCCCGTGTCTTTACAATGTTCTGATGCAGAGATATAGCTTTTGCAAAAACGGTTGATAAGGTGTTCTCAATGGTTGCTAGGGAGTAAATTGGCAACCACCAGTGATCATAGTCAAAGCCATGAAAGGAATAATCCATAATGACTCATGGTTTTAGATGTGTTGTTGCAGTAGTTTTAGGCAAAAATACCATATTCTATCTCAAAACCAGTAGGTGGCGCAATGAAAAAATTGTGCATGCAACATCAGGTCATGATTGTGTTACATCTAGCTAGTTTTATGACAATACACTTTAGTTTAGTTAAGAAACAGTTGTATGACCATAAGGCTGGCTTGTTATCAAAGGTTTTGTTCAATTATAAGGCCATCTAGTGGTGCAAGAATACAATTTTTTTTGTGTAGCCTCAGAATGTGCTCATGCATCAGCGTTTCAATTCTGGTGAAAAAATATATTTTCGTTACGAAGTTACAACCATTTATGTGCAAAAAACACAAAATTTGAGGGTAATTTTTCGTTTTTTGCAATTTTCGGCCATTTCTGATGAAAATTTTAATATAATGCCAATAGAACTTTTTGTTCAGAAGGTAAGGTTAGTTTCTTCCTATGGTGTTTTCGAGTCGATCGGAAAAACCCTCGCGGAGATATTCACGCGTGTTTTTTAAGCGCTATTTTGCTGCGCAGGGTTAACAGTAAGGCGAATTCTGGCATGTTTGGTATCGTTGGACTCGGCAACTATTCAGAACTCCAAAGAAACAAGTCCCGTGAAAATACGTCAATCGGAGCCAAAGTTATAGGCGTGTAAAGCATAAGTCTGACCAATAGGTGGCGCTGTGACAAAACTCTGCATGCATCCATAGTTCCAGACTGGCATCACAAGTACCATGTGTCGTGTTAATAGGCCTAAGTTTGACGAAGATACAGCCTAAAATCTGTTTTTTTGCGCTCTACGTAAAATTCGTTAAGGCGGTATACGACAACGGATTGCTGTATCGAAATTCTTTTGATAACTTTTTGCCATGAGTGTCTCAAGATGATGCATACCAATTTTCTTAGCAATCGGACAAAAGCTCTAGGACGAGTTTGCAAAAGTAGGTTTCACGAATAATTCAAAATGGCGGAAAATTATCATAACGGAAAATGACGTCATAGGGTCCAATCGAATCGTCTTGAGCCAAGGAATCAGATGAAGCAAGATTTTTGTTTCTAGGGCTTACGGTTCAGAAGTTATAAACAAAAACATAAGTGCAACTTTGGACTGTTGGTGGCGCTAGCGGGTTAGACATAGGGACTCCAAATTTGCTGTGGGGACACATTGGACTGTCCTTTATCAGTGTGCCAAATTTCATAACTTTCCTACGTACGGTTCTATGGGCTGCCATAGACCGCAATGGCGGAAGAAGAATAACTAATAAATATAGCTGCAAGCAGCAATGCCGGGGTCAAGCCGAAAAGGGCACAAAAGGATGTAAAATTGAGATTGGATGAGCAGATTGAAGAACCCAAGTAAACCTAATAATTGTAGATGAAAAAACAAAAAAGTTATCCACAAAAATAATCTATGTTCTTGTCTACTGCAATCGTCCTTCTGTTATTGACAATTATGGAACATTAGAGCACTGAAGGACATGTGAGTGGTGTTTGCAGTGGCAAAACATCACATCATGTTATAACAAGTTTAATTAGTCAAAAGAAACCATCTCCGTGTCTCTACGATGTTCTGATGCAGAGATATAGCTTTTGCAAAAACGGTTAATAAGGTATTCTCAATGGTTGCTAGGGAGTGAATTGGCAACCACCAGTGATCATAGTCAAAGCCATGAAAGGAATAATCCATGATGACTCATGGTTTTAGATATGTTATTGCAGTAGTTTTAAGCAAAAATACCATATTTCTATCTCAAAACCACTAGGTGGTGCAATGACAAAATTGTGCATGCAACATCGGGTCATGATTGTGTTACATCTAGCTAGTTTTATGACTATACACTTTAGTTTAGTGAAGAAACAGTTGTAAGACCATAGGGATGGCTTGTTATCAAAGGTTTTGTTCAATTATAAGGCCATCTAGTGGTGCAAGCATACAATTTTTTTTGTGCAGCCTCAGAATATGCTCATGCATCAGTGTATCAAATCTGGTGAAAAAATTATTTTCGTTACGAAGTTACAACCATTTATGTGTAATAAACACAAATTTTGAAGGAAATTTTTCGTTTTTTTGCAATTTTCGGCCATTTCTGATAAAAATTTTAATATAACGTCAATAGAACTTTTTGTTCAGAAGGTAAGGTTAGTTTCTTCCTATGGTGTTTTCGAGTCGATCGGAAAAACGTTCGCGGAGATATTCATGCGTGTTTCTTAAGCGCTATTTTGCTGCGCAGGGTTAACCGTAAGGCGGATTCTGGCATGTTTGGTATCGTTGGACTCGACAACTATTCAGAACTCCAAAGCAACAAGTCCCGTGAAAATACGTCAATCGGAGCCAAAGTTATAGGTGTATAAAACATTTCTCTGGCCACTAGGTGGCGCTGCGACGAAACTGTGCATGCACCCTCAGTTCCTGACTGGCATCACAAGTACCAAGTGTCGTGTCAATAGGCCAAAGTTTGACGAAGATACAGCCTAAAATCCGTTTTTTTGCGCTCTACGTAAAATTCGTTAAGGAGGTATATGACAACGGATTGCTGTATCAAAATTCTTTTGATAACTTTTTGCCATGAGTGTCTCAAGATGATACATACCAATTTTCGTGGAAATCGGACAAAAGCTCTAGGACGAGTTCGAAAAAGTAGGTTTTTTAAACAATTCAAAATGGCGGAAAAATTTAATGACGGAAAATGACGTCATAGGGTCCAATCGAATTGTCTTGAGCCAAGGAATCAGAAGAACCAAGAATTTTGTTTCTGGGACTTACGGATCAGAAGTTATAACCAAAAACATAAGTGCAACTTTGGACTGTTGGTGGCGCTAGCGGGTTAGAGATAGAGACTCCAAATTTGCTGTGGGGACACATTGGACTGTCCTCTATCAGTGTGCCAAATTTCATAACTTTCCTATGTACGGTTCTATGGGCTGCCATAGACCGCAATGGCGGAAGAAGAACCAGAATAATAATTATTATAATTGGAAAACTAACAAATACAATAGGGTTCTACGCCCCTTCGGGGCTTGACCCCTAATAATAATAAATATAGCTGCAAGCAGCAATGCCGGGGTCAAGCCGAAAAGGGCACAAAAGGATGTAAAATTGAGATTGGATAAGCAGTTTGAAGAACCTAGGTAAACCTAATAATTTTAGATGAAAAAACAAAAAAGTTATCAACAAAAATAATCTCAGTTCTTGTCTACTGCAATCGTCCTTCTGTTATTGACAATCATGGAACATTAGAGCACTGAAGGACATGTGAGTGGTGTTTGCAGTTGTAAAACATGGGTCACATCATATTACAACAAGTTTAATTAGTCAAAAGAGACCATCCCCGTCTCTCTACGATGTTCTGATGCAGAGATATAGCTCTTGCAAAAACGGTTGATAAGGTATTCTCAATGGTTGCTAGGGAGTGAATTGGCAACAACCAGTGATTATAGTCAAAGCCATAAAAGGAATAATCCATGATGACTCATGGTTTTAGATGTGTTGTTGCAGTAGTTTTAGGCAAAAATACCATATTCTATCTCAAAACCAGTAGGTGGCGCAATGACAAAATTGTGCATGCAACATCAGGTCATGATTGTGTTACATCTAGCTAGTTTTTATGACTATACACTTTAGTTTAGTGAAGAAACAGTTGTATGACCATAGAGCTGGCTTGATATCAAAGGTTTTGTTCAATTATAAGGCCATCTAGTGGTGAAAGCAAACAATTTTTTTTGTGTAGCCTCAGACTGTGGTCGTACATCAGCGTATAAAATCTGGTGAAAAAATCTCTTTTCGTTACGAAGTTACAACCATTTATGTGTAAAAAACACAAAATTTGAAGGTAATTTTTCGTTTTTTGCCATTTTCGGCCATTTCTGATGAAAATTTTAATATAACGCCAATAGAACTTTTTGTTCAGTAGGTAAGGTTAGTTTCTTCCTATGGTGTTTTCGACTCGATCGGAATAACGCTCGCGGAGATATTCGCGCATGTTTTTTAAGTGCTGTTTTGCTGCACAGGGCTAACCGTAAGGCGAATTCTGGCATGTTTGGTATCGTTGGACTCGGCGACTATTCAGGACTTCAAGGAAACAAGTCCCGTAAAAATATGTCGATCGGAGCCAAAGTTATAGGTGTATAAAACATTTATCTGGCCACTAGGTGGCGCTGCAACGAAACTGTGCATGCACCCTCAGTTCCTGACTGGCATCACAAGTACCAAGTGTCGTGTCAATAGGCCTAAGTTTGACGAAGATACCGCCTAAAATCTGTTTTTTTGCGCTCTATGTAAAATTCGTTAAGGCGGTATACGACAAAGGATTGCTGTATCGACATTCTTTTGATAACTTTTTGCCATGAGTGTCTCAAGATGATACATACCCATTTTCGTGGCAATCGGACAAAAGCTCTAGGACGAGTTCGAAAAAGTAGGTTTTATGAATAATTCAAAATGGCGGAAATATTTTCATGATGGAAAATATTATCAATGGTCCAATCGAATTGTCTTGAGCCAAGGAATCAGAGGAAACAAGAATTTCACTTCTAGGACGTACGGGTCAGAAGTTATAAGCAAAAACGTAAGTGCAACTTTGGACTGTTGGTGGCGCTAGTGGGTTAGACATAGAGACTCCAAATTTGCTGTGGGGACACATTGGACTGTCCTCTATCAGTGTGCCAAATTTCATAACTTTCCTACGTACGGTTCTATGGGCTGCCATAGACCGCAATGGCGGAAGAAGAAGAAGAATAAATATAGCTGCAAGCAGCAATGCCGGGGTCAAGCCGAAAAGGGCACAAAAGGATGTAAAATTGAGATTGGATAAGCAGATTGAAGAACCTAGGTAAACCTAATAATTTTAGATGAAAAAACAAAAAAGTAATCAACAAAAATAATTTAAGTTCTTGACTACTGCAATCGTCCTTCTGTTATTGACAATCATGGAACATTAGAGCACTGAAGGGCATGTGAGTGGTGTTTGCAGTTGCAAAACATGGGTCACATCATGTTACAACAAGTTTAATTAATCAAACGAGACCATCCCCGTGTCTCTACGATGTTCTGATGCAGAGATATAGCTTTTGCAAAAACGGTTGATAAGGTATTCTCAATGGTTGCTGGGGAGTGAATTGGCAAACACCAGTGATTATAGTCAAAGCCATGAAAGGAATAATCCATGATGACTCGTGGTTTTAGATGTGTTGTTGCAATAGTTTTAGGCAAAAATACCATATTCTATCTCAAAACCAGTAGGTCGCGCAATGACAAAATTGTGCATGCAACATCAGGTCATGATTGTTTTACATCTAGCTAGTTTTATGTCTATACACTTTAGTTTAGTGAAGAAACAGTTGTATGACCATAGGGCTGGCTTGTTATCAAAGGTTTTGTTCAATTATAAGGCCATCTAGTGGTGCAAGCATACAATTTTTTTGTGTAGCCTCAGAATGTGCTCATGCATCAGCGTATCAAATCTGGTGAAAAAATCTCTTTTCGTTACGAAGTTACAACCATTTATGTGTAAAAAACACAAAATTTGAAGGTAATTTTTCGTTTTTTGCAATTTTCGGCCATTTCTGATGAAAATTTTAATATAACACCAATAGAACTTTTTGTTCAGAAGGTAAGGTTAGTTTCTTCCTATGGGGTTTTCGAGTCGATCGGAAAAACGTTCGCGGAGATATTCACGCGTGTTTTTTAAGCGCTATTTTGCTGCGCAGGGTTAATCGTAAGGCGAATTCTGGCATGTTTGGTATCGTTTGACTCGGCAACTATTCAGAACTCCAAAGAAGCAAGTCCCATGAAAATATGTCAATCGGAGCCAAAGTTATAGGTGTATAAAACATTTCTCTGGCCACTAGGTGGCGCTGCAACGAAACTATGCATGCACCCTCGGTTCCTGACTGGCATCTCAAGTACCAAGTGTCGTGTCAATAGGCCTAAGTTTGACGAAGATACAGCCTAAAATCTGTTTTTTTGCGCTCTACGTAAAATTCGTTAAGGCGGTATACGACAACGGATTGGTGTATCGAAATTCTTTTGATAACTTTTTGCCTTAAGTGTCTCAAGATGATACATACCAATTTTCGTGGCAATTGGACAAAAGCTCTAGGACGAGTTCGAAAAAGTAGGTTTTACGAATAATTCAAAATGGCGGAAAATTTTCATGTTGAAAAAAGACGCCATAGGGTCCAATCGAATCGTCTTGAGCCAAGGAATCAGAGGGAACAAGAATTTTGTTTCTAGGACTTACGGATCAGAAGTTATAAGCAAAAACATAAGTGCAACTTTGGACTGTTGGTGGCGCTAGCGGGTTAGAGATAGAGACTCCAAATTTGCTGTGGGGACACATTGGACTGTCCTTTATCAGTGTGCCAAATTTCATAACTTTCCTATGTACGGTTCTATGGGCTGCCATAGACCGCAATGGCGGAAGAAGAATAACTAATAATAAATATAGCTGCAAGCAGCGATACCGGGGTCAAGCCAAACATGGCAAAAAATTATTCATACGTGATGACTGTCATGATTTAAGATCTAAGTTTGCATTAGTTTTATGAAAAAATAGCAATTTTTTGTATCTTGAGACCACTAGGTGGCGCGGTGCAGAATTAATAGATGGTGCCTCAGGTCATGACTGTGATGACACACACCAAATTTAGTGTAAATACGATAAAGCAATACAGAGATATAGCCTTAAATGACTTGACCACTAGGGGGCACTAACCAAACAATAAATTGTGACTCAGGTCTTGATTGTGATGACACCCACCAAATTTGGTGTAAATACAATAAAGAGATGCAGAGATATAGCCTTAAATGACTTGACCACTAGGGGGCACTAACCAAACAATAAATTGTGACTCAGGTCTTGATTGTGATGACACCCACCAAATTTGGTGTAAATACAATAAAGAGATGCAGAGATATAGCCTTAAATGACTTGACCACTAGGGGGCACTGACCAAAAAATAAATTGTGACTTAGGTCTTGATTGTGATGACACCCACCAAATTTGGTGTAAATACGATAAAGAGATGCAGAGATATAGCTTCAAATCTCTTGACCACTAGGGGGCACCGAAAAGTTTACAAGTCCTCCCAGAACATGTAGGTAATGAACCATACCAAGTTTCATAACAATACACAGTTGCGTTTCTGAAATACTTGAACTTAAAGAAAAATTCAAAATGGCCGACACACAAAATGGCCGACCAAAAACCATTTGGTATCGTTTGACTCGGCATGCCTCACGTAATCTAACAAGACTAATCTCATAATTTTACATTCAATTTTGAAGTAGTTATAAGCAAAAATAGACATTTTTTATATCTCGTGACCAGTAGGGGGCAGTATGACGAAATGGTGCATGCACCCTCAGGTCATCACTGTTATGACATATACCAAGTCTCATATTAATACGCAAAAGTTTTGCAAAGATACAGGCTCAAACACATTTTGGCGTGCTCGCCCTCGCATTCTTTGATGCGTTATACGACAATGGATAGGTCTACCGAAAATCTTTTGATAACTTTTTGTCTAGAGTGTCTCTAGATGATGCATACCAAAAATCAAGCCAATCACACGAGCGCTCTAGGAGGAGTTCGAAAAAGTAGGTGTTCAATATAATTCAAAATGGCCGACAGGAAGTAGGTTTGACTCAGACATATTTGGTACAGTCGGACTCAGCATGAGCCAAGGAATCAATAGAGTGAAGTCTTATGTCATAGTGGCAATTTAATCAAATGATATAAAGATTTTAAACAATTTATTTACATATCCTGACCACTAGGTGGCGCCGTCCTAAAGATTTATAGGTGCGCTCAGAACATGTCACCGATGAACCATGCCAAATTTCGTAGCGATACGCCATTCGGTTTGTGAAATACTGAACTTAATGAGAAAATTCAAAATGGCCGACACCCAATTTGGCCGACCGAAAACGGTTTGGTATCGTTTGACTCGGCATGCCTCAAGGAATCTAACAAGACCTCCTTCATGATTTTAGACTTAAGTTTGAAGTAGTTATAAGCGAAAATAGGCATTTTTCGAATCTCGTGACCACTAGGTGGCGCTGTGACGAAACGTTGCAGGCACCCTCAGGTCATGACTGTTATGACATATACCAAGTTTCGTGTCGATACACAAAAGTTTTGCGAAGATACGGCCTCACGTCCGTTTTGGCGTGCTCGCCGCCATATATGTTGTCAATTTATATGAGAACGCATTGGTCTATCAAAAAGCTTTTGATAACTTTTTGTCTTGGGTGTCTCTAGATGCTACATACCAAAGGACATGCAAATCGGACAAACGGTCTAGGAGGAGTTCGAAAAAGTAGGTTTTACGAAAAATTCAAAATGGCGGAAAGATGTGCATGACACAAATGACATCAATGTGTGCAATTGAATCATCATGAGCCAAGGATTCAGAGGAAACAAGAATTTAGTTTCTAGGACTCACGGGTCAGAAGTTGTGAGCATGAACATAAGTGGATTTTTGGACTGTTGGTGGCGCTAGAGGGTTTGAGTCAGACACACCAATGTTGCTATAGTAACTTCTGAGACTGTCCTCTACATGTGTGCCAAATTTCATAACTTTCCTACATACGGTTCTATGGGCTGCCATTGACTTCAATGGCGGAAGAACAAGAAACAGAAATATAGCTGCAAGCAGCGATACCGGGGTCAAGCCAAACATGGCAAAAAATGATTCATACGTGATGACTGTCATGATTTAAGATCTAAGTTTGCATTAGTTTTATGAAAAAATAGCAATTTTTTCATATCTTGAGACCACTAGGGGGCGCTGTGCCAAAACAATAGATGGTGCCTCAGGGAATGACTGTGATGACACATACCAAATTTAGTGTAAATACAATAAAGCGATACAGAGATATAGCCTTAGATGGCTTGACCACTAGGGGGCACTGACCAAACAATAAATTGTGACTCAGGTCTTGATTGTGATGACACCCACCAAATTTGGTGTAAATACGATAAAGAGATGCAGAGATATAGCTTCAAATCTCTTGACCACTAGGGGGCGCCGAAAAGTTTACAAGTCCTCCCGGAACATGTTGCTGATGAACCATACCAAGTTTCATAACAATACGCAATTGCGTTTCTGAAATACTTGAACTTAAAGAAAAAATTCAAAATGGCCGACACACAAAATGGCCGACCAAAAACCATTTGGTATCGTTTGACTCGGCATGCCTCACGAAATCTAACAAGACCAGTCTCATAATTTTACATTCAAGTTTGCAGTAGTTATAAGCAAAATTAGAAATGTTTAATATCTCATGACCAGTAGGGGGCAGTGTGACGAAATGGTGCATGCACCCTCAGGTCATCACTGTTATGACATATACCAAGTCTCATATTAATACGCAAAAGTTTTGCGAAGATACAGGCTCAAACACATTTTGGCGTGCTCGCCCTCGCATTCTTTGATGCGTTATACGACAACGGATAGGTCTACCGAAAAGCTTTTGATAACTTTTTGTCTAGAGTGTCACTAGAAGATGCATACCAAAAATCAAGCCAATCAGACGAGCGCTCTAGGAGGAGTTTGAAAAAGTAGGTGTTCAATATAATTCAAAATGGCCGACAGGAAGTAGGTTTGACTCAGATATATTTGGTACAGTCGGACTCAGCATGAGCCAAGGAATCAATAGAGTGAAGTCTTATGTCATAGTGGCAATTTAATCAAATGATATAAAGATTTTAAACAATTTATTTACATATCCTGACCACTAGGTGGCGCTGTCCTAAAGATTTATAGGTGAGCTCAGAACATGTCACTGATGAACCATGCCAAATTTCGTAGCGATACGCCATTCTGTTTGTGAAATACTGAACTTAATGAGAAAATTCAAAATGGCCGACACCCAAAATGGCCGACCGAAAACCGTTTGGTATCGTTTGACTCGGCATGCCTCAAGGAATCTTACAAGACCACCTTCATGATTTTAGACTCAAGTTTGAAGTAGTTATAAGCGAAAATAGGCATTTTTCGAATCTCGTGACCACTAGGTGGCGCTGTGACGAAACGTTGCAGGCACCCTCAGGTCATGACTGTAATGACATATACCAAGTTTCGTGTCGATACACCAAAGTGTTGGGAAGATACGCCCTCACGTCCGTTTTGGCGTGCTCGCCGCCATATATGTTGTTAATTTATACGAGAACGCATTGGTCTATCAAAAAGCTTTTGATAACTTTTTGTCTGGGGTGTCTCTAGATGATACATACCAAAGGACATGCAAATCGGACGGACGGTCTAGGAGGAGTTCGAAAAAGTAGGTTTTACGGAAAATTCAAAATGGCGGAAAGATGTGCATGACACAAATGACATCAACATGTGCAATTGAATCATCATGAGCCAAGGATTCAAAGGAAACAAGAATTTATTTTCTAGGACTAACGGGTCAGAAGTTGTGAGCATGAACATAAGTGGATTTTTGGACTGTTGGTGGCGCTAGAGGGTTTGAGTCAGACACACCAATGTTGCTATAGTAACTTCTGAGACTGTCCTCTACATGTGTGCCAAATTTCATAACTTTCCTACGTACGGTTCTATGGGCTGCCATTGACTTCAATGGCGGAAGAACAAGAAACTGAATAATAATAAGAAAACTAACAGAAACAATAGGTGTCTACGCCACTTCGTGGCTTGACCCCTAATAATAAGAAAACTAACAGAAACAATAGGTGTCTACGCCACTTCGTGGCTTGACCCCTAACAATAGGTGTCTACGCCACTTCGTGGCTTGACCCCTAATAAGAAAACTAACAATAACAATACCAAGTTTCATAACAATAAGCAATTGCGTTTCTGAAATACTTGAACTTAAAGAAAAAATTCAAAATGGCCGACACACAAAATGGCCGACCAAAAACCATTTGGTATCGTTTGACTCGGCATGCCTCAGTTTGACTGGCTTGATTTTTGGTACGCATCATCTAGAGACACTCCAGACAAAAAGTTATCAAAAGCTTTTCAGTAGACCTATCCGTTGTCGTATAACGCATCAAAGAATGCGAGGGCGAGCACGCCAAAATGTGTTTGAGCCTGTATCTTCGCAAAACTTTTGCGTATTGATATGAGACTTGGTATATGTCATAACAGTGATGACGTAAGGGTGCATGCACCGTTTCATCACAGTGCCCCCTAGTGGTCACGAGATATAAAAAATGTCTATTTTTGCTTATAACTACTGCAAACTTGAATGTAAAATTATGAGACTGGTCTTGTTAGATTTCGTGAGGCATGCCGAGTCAAACGATACCAAATGGTTTTTGGTCGGCCCTTTTGTGTGTCGGCCATTTTGATTTTTTTCTTTTAGTTCAAGTATTTCAAAAAAGGATGTAAAATTGAGATTGGATAAGCAGATTGAAGATTCTAGGTAAACCTAATAATTTTAGATGAAAAAACAAAAAAGTTATCAACAAAAATAATCTAAGTTCTTGTCTACTGCAATCGTCCTTCTGTTATTGACAATCATGGAACATTAGAGCACTGAAAGACATGTGAGTGGTGTTTGCAGTGGCAAAACATGGGTCACATCATGTTACAACAAGTTTAACTAGTCAAAAGAGACTATCCCCGTGTCTCTACGATGTTCTGATGCAGAGATATAGTTTTTGCAAAAACGGTTGATAAGGTATTCTCAATGGTTGAAGGGGAGTGAATTGGCAACCACCAGTGATTATAGTCAAAGCTATGAAAGGAATAATCCATGATGACTCATGGTTTTAGATGTGTTGTTGCAGTAGTTTTAGGCAAAAATACCATATTCTATCTAAAAACCAGTAGGTAGCGCAATGACAAAATTGTGCATGCAACATTAGGTCATGATTGTGTTACATCTAGCTAGTTTAATGACTATACACTTTAGTTTAGTTAAGAAACAGTTGTATGACCATAAGGCTGGCTTGTTATCAAAGGTTTTGTTCAATTTTAAGGCCATCTAGTGGTGAAAGCATACAATTATTTTTGTGTGGCCTCAGACTGTGCTCATACATCAGCGTATCAAATCTGGTGAAAAAATCTCTTTTCATCACAAAGTTACAACCATTTATGTATAAAAAACACAAAATTTAAAGGTAATTTTTTGTTTTTTGCAATTTTCGGCCATTTCTGATGAAAATTTTAATATAACGCCAATAGAACTTTTTGTTCAGAAGGTAAGGTTAGTTTCTTCCTATGGTGTTTTCGAGTCGATCGGAAAAACACTCGCGGAGATATTCACGCGTGTTTTTTAAGCGCTATTTTGCTGCACAGGGTTAACCGTAAGGCGAATTCTAGCATGTTTGGTATCGTTGGACTCGGCAACTATTCATAACTCCAAGAAAATAAGTCCCGTGAAAAAAAGTTGCTCACAGCCAAAGTTATAGGCGTATAAAACATTCGTCTGGCCACTAGGTGGCGCTGCAACGAAACTGTGCATGCACCCTCAGTTCCTGACTGGCATCACAAGTACCAAGTATCGTGTCAATAGTCCTAAGTTTAACGAAGATACAGCCTAAAATCAGTTTTTTTGCGCTCTACGTAAACTTCGTTAAGGTGGTATACGACAACGGATTGCTGTATCGAAATTCTTTTGATAACTTTTTGCCATGACTGTCTCAAGATGATACATACCAATTTTCGTGGCAATCGGGCAAAAGCTCTAGGACGAGTTCGCAAAAGTAGGTTTCACGAATAATTCAAAATGGCGGAAATTTTTTCATGACGGAAAATGACGACATAGGGTCCATTCGAATCGTCTTGAGCCAAGGAATCAGAGGAAACAAGAATTTCGATTCTAGGACTTACGGGTCAGAAGTTATAAGCAAAAACATAAGTGCAACTTTGGACTGTTGGTGGCGCTAGCGGGTTAGACATAGAGACTCCAAATTTGCTGTGGGGACACATTGTACTGTCCTTTATCAGTGTGCCAAATTTCATAACTTTCCTACGTACGGTTCTATGGGCTGCCATAGACCGCAATGGCGGAAGAAGAATAACTAATAATAAATATAGCTGCAAGCAGCAATGCCGGGGTCAAGCCAAAAAGGGCACAGAAGAAGGTAAACTTGAGTCCGGATGAGCAGTTTAAAAAACCTAGCAAAACCTCCTGATTTCAGACAAATTAATATAACAGTAATCAGCAAAAAAGCTGTGTTCTTATTCAGTGAAATCTCTCCCTCACGTCTTGAGGAGCATTGACAACTAGAACACTGAAGGAAATGTGAGTGGTGCTTGCAGTGGTAATACTCAGCTCACAAAATGTTACTGTGGTGTTAATGAGTCAAAAGAGCCCACCCCCATGTCTCTACGCTGTTCTGATGAAGAGATATAGCTCTTGCAAAAACAGTTGATAAGGTATTCTCATTGGTTGCTAGACAGTAAATTGACATCCACCAGTGATTATAATCCAAGCCATGAAATGAATAATCCATGATGACTTGTGGTTTTAGATGTGTTGTTGCAGTAGTTTTAGGCAAAATTTTCAATTTTCTATCTCAAAACCACTAGGTGGCGCTGTGACAAAATTGTGCATGCAACTTCAGGTCATGATTACGTTACATCGAGCTAGTTTTATGACTATACACTTTAGTTTAGTGAAGAAACAGTTGTATGACCATAGGGCTGGCTTGATATCACAGGTTTTGTTCAATTATAACGCCAACTAGTGGTGCAAGCAAGCAATTTTTTTTGTGTAGCCTCAGACTGTGGTCGTACATCAGCGTATCAAATCTGGTGAAAAAATCTCTTTTCGTTGCGAAGTTATAACCATTTATGTGTAAAAAATACAAAATTTAAAAGGTAATTTTTCGTTTTTTGCATTTTTCGGTCATTTCTGATGAAAATTTTAATATAACGCCAATAGAACTTTTTGTTCAGAAGGTAAGGTTAGTTTCTTCCTATGGTGTTTTTGAGTCGATCAGAATTACGGTCGCGGAGATATTCGCGCGTGTTTTTTAAGCACTATTTTGCCGCACAGGGTTAACCGTAAGGCGAATCCTGGCATGTTTGGTATCGTTGGACTCGGCAACTATTCAAAACTCCAAGGAAACCAGTCCCTTGTAAATATGATGATCATAGCCAAAGTTATAGGCCTATAAAACATTCGTCTGGCCACTAGGTGGCGCTGCAACGAAACTGTGCATGCTCCCTCAGTTCCTGACTGGCATCTCAAGTACCAAGATTTGTGTCAATAGGCCTAAGTTTGGAGAAGATACAGCCTAAAATCTGTTTTTTTGCGCTCTATGTAAAATTTGTTGACGCGCTATACGACAACGGATTGGTTTATCGAAATTCTTTTAATAACTTTTTGCCTTGAGTGTCTCTAGATGCTGCATACCAATTTTCGTGGAAATCGGGGAAAAGCTCTAGGACGAGTTCGCAAAAGTAGGTTTTACGAATAATTCAAAATGGCGGAAAAATTTCATGACGGAAAATGATGTCATAGGGTCCAATCGAATCGTCTTGAGCCAAGGAATCAGAAGAAGCAAGAATTTTGTTTCTAGGGCTTACAGATCAGAAGTTATAAGCAAAAACATAAGTCCAACTTTGGACTGTTGGTGGCGCTAGTGGGTTAGACATAGAGACTCCAAATTGGCTGTGTGGACACATTGGAGTGTCCTTTATCAGTATGCCAAATTTCATAACTTTCCTACGTACGGTTCTATGGGCTGCCATAGACCGCAATGGCGGAAGAAGAATAACTAATAAATATAGCTGCAAGCAGCAATGCCGGGGTCAAGCCGAAAAGGGCACAAAAGGATGTAAAATTGAGATTGGATAAGCAGATTGAAGAACATAAGTAAACCTAATAATTTTAGATGAAAAAACAAAAAAGTTATCAACAAAAATAATCTATGTTCTTGTCTACTGCAATCGTCCTTCTGTTATTGACAATCATGGAACATTAGAGCACTGAAGGACATGTGAGTGGTGTTTGCAGTGGTCACATCATGTTACAACAAGTTTAATTAGTCAAAAGAGACCATCCCCATGTCTCTACGATGTTCTGATGCAGAGATATAGCTTTTGCAAAAACGGCTGATAAGGTATTCTCAATGGTTGCTAGGGAGTGAATTGGCAACCACCAGTGATCATAGTCAAAGCCATGAAAGGAATAATCCATGATGACTCATGGTTTTAGATGTGTTGTTGCATTAGTTTTAGGCAAAAATACCATATTCCATCTCAAAACCAGTAGGTGGCGCAATGAAAAAATTGTGCATGCAACATCACGTCATGATTGTGTTACATCTAGCTAGTTTTATGACTATACACTTTAGTTTAGTTAAGAAACAGTTGTATGACCATAGGGCTGGCTTGTTATCAAAGGTTTTGTTCAATTATAAGGCCATCTAGTGGTGCAAGCATACAATTTTTTTTGTGTAGCCTCAGAATGTGCTCATGCATCAGCGTATCAAATCTGGTGAAAAAATCTATTTTCGTTACGAAGTTACAACCATTTATGTGTAAAAAACACAAAATTTGAAGGTAATTTTTCGTTTTTTGCAATTTTCGGCCATTTCTGATGAAAATTTTAATAAAACGCCAATAGAACTTTTTGTTCAGAAGGTAAGGTTAGTTTCTTCCTATGGTGTTTTCGAGTCGATCTAAATATAGCTGCAAGCAGCGATACCGGGGTCAAGCCAAAAAGGGCACAGAAGAAGGTAAACTTGAGTCCGGATGAGCAGTTTAAAAAACCTAGCAAAACCTCCTAATTTCAGACAAATTAATATAACAATAATCAGCAAAAAAGCTGTGTTCTTATTTAGTGAAATCTCTCCC
Source organism: Misgurnus anguillicaudatus (assembly GCF_027580225.2). Lineage (NCBI taxonomy): Eukaryota > Metazoa > Chordata > Actinopteri > Cypriniformes > Cobitidae > Misgurnus > Misgurnus anguillicaudatus. The sequence continues at coordinate 1,081,193 of NC_073344.2, forward strand.
ACACGTCTTGAGGAGCATTGACAACTAGAACACTGAAGGAAATGTGAGTGGTGCTTGCAGTGGTAATACTCAGCTCACAAAATGTTACTGTGGTGTTAATGAGTCGAAAGAGCCCACCCCCATGTCTCTACGCTGTTCTGATGAAGAGATATAGCTCTTGCAAAAACAGTTGATAAGGTATTCTCATTGGTTGCTAGACAGTGAATTGACATCCACCAGTGATTATAATCCAAGCCATGAAATGAATAATCCATGATGATTTATGGTTTTAGATGTGTTTGTTGCAGTAGTTTTAGGCAAAAATTACCATTTCTATCTCAAAACCACTAGGTGGCGCTGTGACAAAATTGTGCATGCAACTTCAGGTCATGATTACGTTACATCGAGCTAGTTTTATGACTATACACTTTAGTTTAGTGAAGAAACAGTTGTATGACCATAGGGCTGGCTTGATATCACAGGTTTTGTTCAATTATAACGCCAACTAGTGGTGCAAGCAAGCAATTTTTTTTGTGTAGCCTCAGACTGTGGTCGTACATCAGCGTATCAAATCTGGTGAAAAAATCTCTTTTCGTTGCGAAGTTATAACCATTTATGTGTAAAAAATACAAAATTTAAAGGTAATTTTTCGTTTTTTGCATTTTTCGGCCATTTCTGATGAAAATTTTAATATAACGCCAATAGAACTTTTTGTTCAGAAGGTAAGGTTAATTTCTTCCTATGGTGTTTTTGAGTCGATCAGAATTACGCTCGCGGAGATATTCGCGCGTGTTTTTTAAGCGCTATTTTGCCACACAGGGTTAACCGTAAGGCAAATCCTGGCATGTTTGGTATCGTTGGACTCTGCAACTATTCAAAACTCCAAGGAAATAGGTCCCTTGTAAATACGATGATCATAGCCAAAGTTATAGGCCTATAAAACATTCGTCTGGCCACTAGGTGGCGCTGCAACGAAACTGTGCATGCTCCCTCAGTTCCTGACTGGCATCTCACGTACCAAGATTTGTGTCAATAGGCCTAAGTTTGGAGAAGATACAGCCTAAAATCTGTTTTTTTGCGCTCTATGTAAAATTCGTTGACGCGCTATACGACAACGGATTGGTTTATCGAAATTCTTTTAATAACTTTTTGCCTTGAGTGTCTCTAGATGCTGCATACCAATTTTCGTGGAAATCGGGCAAAAGCTCTAGGACGAGTTCGCAAAAGTAGGTTTTACGAATAATTCAAAATGGCGGAAAATTTTTCATGACGGATAATGACGTCATAGGGTCCATTCGAATCGTCTTGAGCCAAGGAATCAGAGGAAACAAGAATTTCGTTTCTAGGACTTACGGATCAGAAGTTATAAGCAAAAAGGTAAGTGCAATTTTGGACTGTTGGTGGCGCTAGTGGGTTTGAGATAGAGACTCCAAAATTGCTGTGGATACTATTTGGACTGTCCTCTGTCAGTGTGCCAAATTTCATAACTTTCCTACGTACGGTTCTATGGGCTGCCATAGACCGCAATGGCGGAAGAAGAAAAATTTACTAACAGAAACAATTGCCAATATAGCTGCAAGCAGCAATGCCGGGGTCAAGCCGAAAAGGGCACAAAAGGATGTAAAATTGAGATTGGATGAGCAGATTGAAGAACCCAAGTAAACCTAATAATTGTAGATGAAAAAACAAAAAAGTTATCCACAAAAATAATCTATGTTCTTGTCTACTGCAATCGTCCTTCTGTTATTGACAATTATGGAACATTAGAGCACTGAAGGACATGTGAGTGGTGTTTGCAGTGGCAAAACATCACATCATGTTATAACAAGTTTAATTAGTCAAAAGAAACCATCTCCGTGTCTCTACGATGTTCTGATGCAGAGATATAGCTTTTGCAAAAACGGTTAATAAGGTATTCTCAATGGTTGCTAGGGAGTGAATTGGCAACCACCAGTGATCATAGTCAAAGCCATGAAAGGAATAATCCATGATGACTCATGGTTTTAGATATGTTATTGCAGTAGTTTTAAGCAAAAATACCATATTTCTATCTCAAAACCACTAGGTGGTGCAATGACAAAATTGTGCATGCAACATCGGGTCATGATTGTGTTACATCTAGCTAGTTTTATGACTATACACTTTAGTTTAGTGAAGAAACAGTTGTAAGACCATAGGGATGGCTTGTTATCAAAGGTTTTGTTCAATTATAAGGCCATCTAGTGGTGCAAGCATACAATTTTTTTTGTGCAGCCTCAGAATATGCTCATGCATCAGTGTATCAAATCTGGTGAAAAAATATATTTTCGTTACGAAGTTACAACCATTTATGTGTAATAAACACAAATTTTGAAGGAAATTTTTCGTTTTTTTGCAATTTTCGGCCATTTCTGATAAAAATTTTAATATAACGTCAATATAACTTTTTGTTCAGAAGGTAAGGTTAGTTTCTTCCTATGGTGTTTTCGAGTCGATCGGAAAAACGTTCGCGGAGATATTCATGCGTGTTTCTTAAGCGCTATTTTGCTGCGCAGGGTTAACCGTAAGGCGGATTCTGGCATGTTTGGTATCGTTGGACTCGACAACTATTCAGAACTCCAAAGCAACAAGTCCCGTGAAAATACGTCAATCGGAGCCAAAGTTATAGGTGTATAAAACATTTCTCTGGCCACTAGGTGGCGCTGCGACGAAACTGTGCATGCACCCTCAGTTCCTGACTGGCATCACAAGTACCAAGTGTCGTGTCAATAGGCCAAAGTTTGACGAAGATACAGCCTAAAATCCGTTTTTTTTGCGCTCTACGTAAAATTCGTTAAGGAGGTATATGACAACGGATTGCTGTATCAAAATTCTTTTGATAACTTTTTGCCATGAGTGTCTCAAGATGATACATACCAATTTTCGTGGAAATCGGACAAAAGCTCTAGGACGAGTTCGAAAAAGTAGGTTTTTTAAACAATTCAAAATGGCGGAAAAATTTAATGACGGAAAATGACGTCATAGGGTCCAATCGAATTGTCTTGAGCCAAGGAATCAGAAGAACCAAGAATTTTGTTTCTGGGACTTACGGATCAGAAGTTATAACCAAAAACATAAGTGCAACTTTGGACTGTTGGTGGCGCTAGCGGGTTAGAGATAGAGACTCCAAATTTGCTGTGGGGACACATTGGACTGTCCTCTATCAGTGTGCCAAATTTCATAACTTTCCTATGTACGGTTCTATGGGCTGCCATAGACCGCAATGGCGGAAGAAGAACCAGAATAATAATTATTATAATAGGAAAACTAACAAATACAATAGGGTTCTACGCCCCTTCGGGGCTTGACCCCTAAATATAGCTGCAAGCAGCAATTACCGGGGTCAAGCCAAAAAGGGCACAGAAGAAAGTAAAGTTGAGTTCGGATGAGCAGTTTAAAAAACCTAGGAACATCTTTTGATTTCAGACAAAACAATATAACAGTTATCAGCAAAAGAGCTGTGTTCTCCTTTAGTGAAATCTCCCCCTCTCTTCTCAACTAGCATTGATAACTAGAACACTGAAGGAAATGTGAGTGGTGCTTGCAGTGGTAATACTCAGCTTACAAAATGTTACAGTGGTGTTAATGAGTCAAAAGAGCCCATCCCCATGTCTCTACGATAATCTGATGCAGAGATATAGCTCTTGCAAAAACGGTTGATAAGGTATTCTCATTGGTTGCTAGAGAGTAAATTGACATCCACCAGTGATTATAATCCAAGCCATGAAATGAAAAATTCATGATGACTTATGGTTTTAGATGTGTTGTTGCAGTAGTTTTAGGCAAAAATTACCATTTTCTATCTCAAAACTACTAGGTGGCACACTGACAAAATTATGCATGCAACCTCAAATCATAACTGTGTTGTATCTAGCTAGTTTAATGACTATACACTTTAGTTTAGTGAAGAAACAGTTGTATGACCATAGGATTGGCTTGATATCACAGGTTTTGTTCAATTATAACGCCATCTAGTGGTGGAAGCATACAATTTTTTTTGTGTGGCCTCATACTGTGGTCATACATCAGCGTATCAAATATGGTGAAAAAATCTCTTTTCGTTGCGAAGTTATAACCATTTATGTGTAAAAAATACAAAATGTAAAGGTAATTTTTCGTTTTTTGCATTTTTCGGCCATTTCTGATGAAAATTTTAATATAACGCCAATAGAACTTTTTGTTCAGAAGGTAAGGTTAGTTTCTTCCTATGGTGTTTTCGAGTCGATCGGAATTACGCTCGCGGAGATATTCGCATGTGTTTTTTAATTGCTGTTTTGCTGCGCAGGGTTAACCGTAAGGCGAAATCTGGCATGTTTGGTATCGTTGGACTCGGCAATTATTCAGGACTTCAATGAAACAAGTCCCGTGAAAAAACGTCGATCATGTCCAAAGTTATAGGCATGTAAAGCATAAGTCTGACCACTAGGTGGCGCTGCGACGAAACGGTGCATGCACACTCAGTTCCTGACTGGCATCTCAATTACCAAGTTTTGTGTCAATAGGCCTAAGTTTGGCGAAGATACAGCCTAAAATCTGTTTTTTTGCGCTCTACCTAAAATTCGTTGACGCGCTATACGACAATGGATTGGTTTATCAAAATTCTTTTGATAACTTTTTGCCGTGAGTGTCTGTAGATGCTACATACCGATTTTCTTGGCAATCGGGCAAAAGCTCTAGGACGAGTTCGCAAAAGTAGGTTTTACGAATAATTTAAAATGGCGGAAAAATTTTCATGACGGAAAATGATGTCATAGGGTCCAGTCGAATCGGCTTGAGCCAAGGAATCAGAAGAATCAAGAAATTCGTTTCTAGGACTTACGGGTCAGAAGTTATAAGTGAAAACGTAAGTGCAACTTTGGACTGTTGGTGGCGCTAGAGGGTTGGAGATAGAGACTCCAAATTTGCTGTGGAGACACATTGGACTGTCCTTTATCAGTGTGCCAAATTTCATAACTTTCCTACGTACGGTTCTATGGGCTGCCATAGACCGCAATGGCGGAAGAAGAAACGGAAGAAGAATAACTAATAAATATAGCTGCAAGCAGCGATACCGGGGTCAAGCCAAACATGGCAAATAATGATTCATACGTGATGACTGTCATGATTTAAGATCTAAGTTTGCATTAGTTTTAGGAAAAAAATATCATTTTTTTGTATCTTGAGACCACTAGGTGGCACTGTGCCGAAACAATAGATGGTGCCTCAGGTCATGACTGTGATGACACATACCAAATTTAGTGTAAATACGATAAAGCGATACGGAGATATAGCCTTAAATGACTTGACCACTAGGGGACACTGACCAAACAATAAATTGTGACTCAGGTCTTGATTGTGATGACACCCACCAAATTTGGTGTAAATACAATAAAGAGATGCAGAGATTTAGCCTTAAATGACTTGACCACTAGGGGGCACTGACCAAAAAATAAATTGTGACTCAGGTCTTGATTGTGATGACACCCACCAAATTTGGTGTAAATACGATAAAGAGATGCAGAGATATAGCTTCAAATCTCTTGACCACTAGGGGGCACCGAAAAGTTTACAAGTCCTCCCAGAACATGTAGGTAATGAACCATACCAAGTTTCATAACAATACACAGTTGCGTTTCTGAAATACTTGAACTTAAAGAAAAATTCAAAATGGCCGACACACAAAATGGCCGACCAAAAACTATTTGGTATCGTTTGACTCGGCATGCCTCACGAAATCTAACAAGACCAGTCTCATAATTTTACATTCAAGTTTGCAGTAGTTATAAGCAAAAATAGACATTTTTTATATCTCGTGACCAGTAGGGGGCAGTGTGACGAAATGGTGCATGCACCCTCAGGTCATCACTGTTATGACATATACCAAGTCTCATATTAATACGCAAAAGTTTTGCGAAGATACAGGCTCAAACACATTTTGGCGTGCTCGCCGCCGCATTCTTTGATGCGTTATACGACAACGGATAGGTCTACCGAAAAGCTTTTGATAACTTTTTGTCTAGAGTGTCTCTAGATGATGCATACCAAAAATCAAGCCAATCACACGAGCGCTCTAGGAGGAGTTCGAAAAAGTAGGTGTTCAATATAATTCAAAATGGCCGACAGGAAGTAGGTTTGACTCAGACATATTTGATACCGTCGGACTCAGCATGAGCCAAGGAATCAATAGAGTGAAGTCTTATGTCATAGTGGCAATTTAATCAAATGATATAAAGATTTTAAACAATTTATTTACATATCCTGACCACTAGGTGGCGCCGTCCTAAAGATTTATAGGTGCGCTCAGAACATGTCACCGATGAACCATGCCATATTTCGTAGCGATACGCCATTCTGTTTGTGAAATACTGAACTTAATGAGAAAATTCAAAATGGCCGACACCCAAAATGGCCGACCAAAAACGGTTTGGTATCGTTTGACTCGGCATGCCTCAAGGAATCTAACAAGACCTCCTTCATGATTTTAGACTCAAGTTTGTAGTAGTTATAAGCGAAAATAGGCATTTTTCGAATCTCGTGACCACTAGGTGGCGCTGTGACGAAACGTTGCAGGCACCCTCAGGTCATGACTGTTATGACATATACCAAGTTTCGTGTCGATACAATAAAGTTTTGCGAAGATACGGCCTCACGTCCGTTTTGGCGTGCTCGCCGCCATATATGTTGTCAATTTATACGAGAACGCATTGGTCTATCAAAAAGCTTTTGATAACTTTTTGTCACGGGTGTCTCTAGATGCTACATACCAAAGGACATGCAAATCGGACAAACGGTCTAGGAGGAGTTCGAAAAAGTAGGTTTTACGAAAAATTCAAAATGGCGGAAAGATGTGCATGACACAAATGACATCAATGTGTGCAATTGAATCATCATGAGCCAAGGATTCAGAGGAAACAAGAATTTAGTTTCTAGGACTCACGGGTCAGAAGTTGTGAGCATGAACATAAGTGGATTTTTGGACTGTTGGTGGCGCTAGAGGGTTTGAGTCAGACACACCAATGTTGCTATAGTAACTTCTGAGACTGTCCTCTACATGTGTGCCAAATTTCATAACTTTCCTATGTACGGTTCTATGGGCTGCCATTGACTTCAATGGCGGAAGAGGAAGAATAATAATAATAATAATAAGAAAACTAACAATAACAATAGGGTTCTACGCCCCTTCGGGGCTTGACCCCTAATAATTATTATAAAAAGAAAACTAACAAATACAATAGGGTTCTACGCCCCTTCGGGGCTTGACCCCTAATTAAGAAAACTAACGGATACAATAGGGTTCTACGCCCCTTCGGGGCTTGACCCCTAATAATAATTATTATAAAAAGAAAACTAACAAACACAATAGGGTTCTACGCCCCTTCGGGGCTTGACCCCTAACTAATAATAATAATAAGAAAACTAACAAATACAATAGGGTTCTACGCCCCTTCGGGGCTTGACCCCTAAATATAGCTGCAAGCAGCAATACCGGGGTCAAGCCAAAAAGGGCACAAAAGGATGTAAAATTGAGATTGGATAAGCAGATTGAAGAACCTAGGTAAACCTAATAATTTTAGATGAAAAAACAAAAAAGTTACCAACAAAAATAATCTATGTTCTTGTCTACTGCAATCGTCCTTCTGTTATTGACCATCATGGAACATTAGAGCACTGAAGGACATGTGAGTGGTGTTTGCAGTGGCAAAACATGGGTCACATCATGTTACAACAAGTTTAATTAGTCAAAAGAGACCGTCCCTGTGTCTCTACGATGTTCTGATGCAGAGATATAGCTTTTGCAAAAACGGTTGATAAGGTATTCTCATTGGTTGCTAGGGAGTGAATTGGCAACCACCAGTGATTATAGTCAAAGCCATGAAAGGAATAATCAATGATGACTCATGGTTTTAGATGTGTTGTTGCAGTAATTTTAGGCAAAATACCATATTCTATCTCAAAACCAGTAGGTGGCGCAATGACAAAATTGTGCATGCAACATCAGGTCATGATTGTGTTACATCTAGCTAGTTTTATGACTATACACTTTAGTTTAGTTAAGAAACAGTTGTATGACCGTAGGGCTGGCTTGTTATCAAAGGTTTTGTTCAATTATAAGGCCAACTAGTGGTGCAAGCATACAAATTTTTTTGTGTGGTCTCAGAATGTGCTCATGCATCAGCGTATCAAATCTGGTGAAAAAATATATTTTCGTTACAAAGTTACAACCATTTATGTGTAAAAAACACAAAATTTGAAGGTAATTTTTCGTTTTTTGCAATTTTCGACCATTTCTGATGAAAATTTTAATATAACGCCAATAGAACTTTTTGTTCAGAAGGTAAAGTTAGTTTCTTCCTATGGTGTTTTCGAGTCGATCGGAAAAACGCTCGCGGAGATATTCGCGTATGTTTTTTAAACGTTATTTTGATGCACAGGGCTAACCATAGAACAAATCCTGGCATGTTTGGTATCGTTGGACTCGGCAACTATTCAAAACTCCAAGGAAACAAGTCCCGTGAAAATACATAATTCACAGCCAAAGTTATAGGCGTATAAAACATTCGTCTGGCCACTAGGTGGCGCTGCAACGAAACTGTGCATGCACCCTCAGTTCTTGACTGGCAGCTCACGTACCAAGTTTCGTGTCAATAAGTCTAAGTTTGGCAAAGATACAGCCTAATATCAGTTTTTTTGCGCTCTGCGTAAAATTCGTTAAGGCGGTATACGACAACGGATTGGTGTATCAAAATTCTTTTGATAACTTTTTGCCGTGAGCGTCTCTACATGACACATACCGTTTTTCGTGGGAATCGGACAAAAGCTCTAGGACGAGTTCGAAAAAGTAGGTTTTACGAATAATTCAAAATGGCGGGTAATTTTTCATGACGGAAAATGATGTCATAGGGTCCAATCGAATCGTCTTGAGCCAAGGAATCAGAGGAAGCAAGAATTTTGTTTCTAGGACTTACGGACCAGAAGTTATAAGCAAAAACATAAGTGCAACTTTGGACTGTTGGTGGCGCTAGCGGGTTAGACATAGAGACTCCAAAATTGCTGTGGATACTATTTGGACTGTCCTCTGTCAGTGTGCCAAATTTCATAACTTTCCTACGTACGGTTCTATGGGCTGCCATAGACCGCAATGGCGGAAGAAGAAACGGAAGAATAACTAATAATAAGAAAACTAACAAATACAATAGGGTTCTACGCCCCTTCGGGGCTTGACCCCTAATTATTATAAAAAGAAAACTAACAAATACAATAGGGTTCTACGCCCCTTCGGGGCTTGACCCCTAATAAGTATTATAAAAAGAAAACTAACAAATACAATAGGGGTCTTCGCCCCTTCGGGGCTTGACCCCTAAATATAGCTGCAAGCAGCACTACCGGGGTCAAGCCGAAAAGGGCACAGAAGGATGTAAAGATGAGTTTGGAAAAGCAGACATAAGAACCTAGGTAAACCTAATGATTTCAGATGAAGAACGCAAAAGTAAACAACCAAAATAATCTATGTTCTTGTCTACTGCAATTGTCCTTCTGTTATTGACAATCATGGAACATTAGTGCACTGAAAGACACGTGAGTGATGTTTGCAGTGGCAAAACATGGTTCACAAAATGTTACAACAAGTTAAATGAGTCAAAAGAGACCATCCCCATGTCTTTACGATGTTCTGATGCAGAGATATAGCTCTAGAAAAAAACGGTTGATAAGGTATTCTCATTGGTTCCTAGGGAGTGAATTGGCAACCACAAGTGATTATAGTCAAAGCCATGAAAGGAATAATCCATGATGACTTATGGTTTTAGATGTGTTGTTGCAGTAGTTTTAGGCAAAAAATCTCAAAACCAGTAGGTGGCGCAATGACAAAATTGTGCATGCAACATCAGGTCATGATTGTGTTACATCTAGCTAGTTTTATGACTATACACTTTAGTTTAGTTAAGAAACAGTTGTATGACCATAGGGCTGGCCTGTTATCAAAGGTTTTGTTAAATTATAAGGCCATCTAGTGGTGAAAGCATACCATTTTTTTTGTGTAGCCTCAGAATGTGCTCATGCATCAGCGTATCAAATCTGGTGAAAAAATATATTTTCGTTACGAAGTTACAACCATTTATGTGTAAAAAACAAAAAATTTGAAGGTAATTTTTCGTTTTTTGCAATTTTCGGCCATTTCTGATGAAAATTTTAATATAACGCCAATAGAACTTTTTTATTTATGATTTATTTATTAAATTTTCCACAGCAACAAAAGTAAACAATCATTGTAGGTAACAAAAATTAGGAATAATGCTATAGTAAAAAGCACAAAAACAGACATTACAGAAAAAAAAGAAAAGAAAAAAAAAAACACCAACACAAAATCCCTCACAGTGTTAACAGGTTAGAGTAAAACAAATAATGTGTGCTGCTAACGATGATAACAATTTAAAACTGCAAAACCACTTAGAGTGCAGGGTTAGGTGTACAGTCAATCAACTGAAACTGCATCCAGCTGCAGAGACTTAACATGCTCAAAAAATGGTAACCAGATTTTGGAAAATTTTATCATTGAACCACGAAGGCAGTGTTTAATTTTTTCCAATTTAACAAAAAATAAGGCATCCTTTACCCACCGAGAATGAGAAGGGACTCGAGGTCCCTTCCAGTTCATCAGAATGCAACGTCTTGCTAGCAGTGTAAGAAAAGCTACCAGCTCAGCGAAATGAGACGGCAATGGGTAATTAGGAGTTAAAACTCCAAACAGGCCAATAAGTGGAGAGGGATGGATAGTGATAGAAGTAATAGCAGAAAGTGAGTCAAAAACCGACTCCCAGAAAGGGGACAAGGCAGGGCAGGACCAGAACATATGGGTTAGATTAGCCGGTTCAAGATGACACTTGTCGCAGCTTGGATCAATGTCAGGGAACATACGGGCTAATTTACTTTTAGACCAATGTACCTTGTGGACCACTTTACATTGTAAAACCCCATGACGAGCGCATATAGAAGACGTGTGAATACGTTTTAAAATCGAATGCCATGTATCTGTCTCTATCTCAATATTAAGATCCCTAGCCCAGGTAATCCGCAGAATATCAGAATCCAAAGGGCAACATGTGAAAAGGGTATTATAAATCGTAGAGATGCTCCCTCTTTGATAAGGATTGATATTTGATATAGTATCGACAGTGGTAGAGGGTGGGGTCGCGGGAAATCCTGGAAAATGCTTACGTACAAAGTCACGGACTTGCAAGTACCTGAAAAAGTGGGACCTAGGTAAGTTAAAAACTTGAATCAATTGTTCAAACGAAGCGAATGTACCGTCAATGTAAAGGTGTTTAATAGAAATTATCCCGTGGTCCACCCAGACCGCAAAAGCCTTATCAATAAGAGAGGGAGGAAAGAGGGGGTTAGAATCTACAGGGCAAAAAAGAGGTGTTGACTGTAAAGAAAAATGCAGCCTGAGTTGACGCCAGATCTTAAGACAATTTTTAACTATAACATTACATGAAAAGGTTAAAGGTGATATTGAGAGAGGAAGACACAAAAGAGAGGTAAGCGAAGAGCTGCCACAAGCAGCCTCCTCAATCCTTAACCAGGGTAGAGGCTGATCGTTAGGCCGGTGCCAGATTAGCATATTACGAACATTTGCAGCCCAGTAATAGAACAAGAAGTTAGGTAGTGCTAAACCCCCTTGCTCCTTAGGTTTTTGTAAAATGCCTTTCTGTATTCTAGGAGTTTTTCCATTCCAAATAAATTGAGAAATAGTGCTATCTAAAGAGTGAAAGAAACGCTTTGGAATGAAAACAGGTATGCATTGAAAAAGATACAGAAATTTAGGTAGTACATTCATTTTAATACAATTTATCCTACCCGCAAGAGAAAGAGGCAGTAGAGACCAGCGATGGAGATCTGCGGTTAATCGCTCCAAAAGGGGAGAAAAGTTACAGTTAAACAGGTCAGAGTAGTTCTTGGTTACACAGATGCCCAAATAGTTGAATTGATTTAATGATGTCTTAAATGGCAAATTTGAAAGAGGGTAAGCTATTGCTGCGGAATTTATAGGCAAAAGTTCACTCTTATGAAGATTCAGTTTGTACCCCGAGACCTGCCCAAATTCCTTCAGTAGATCTAAGACGAGGGGAATAGATCTGTCTGGATCAGATACGAACAGTAAAAGGTCGTCAGCATATAAAGACAGCTTGTGCACAGCGCCCCCTCTTATAATGCCCATCATATGACTAGATCTCAGGGCCACTGCCAGTGGTTCAATTGCGATGGCGAACAATAGTGGGGAAAGGGGACAGCCCTGCCGAGTACCACGTCCAAGGGGAAAGTAATCAGAGTAATCATTGTTTGTGCGGACACGGGCCAGAGGAGAAGCATAAAGAAGTTTAATCCACGAAATAAATTTACAGCCAAATCCAAACTTTATTAATGTGTGGAACAAATAAGGCCACTCCACACGATCAAATGCCTTTTCTGCATCCATCGAAATAACCAACTCAGGGGAGGTAAAAGTTGAGGGAGAGTACAATATGTCAAATAAACGTCTGACATTGTGAAAGGAGTGTCTTCCCTTGACAAACCCTGTTTGGTCTGTAGAAATGACTGAAGGCAGAACAGCCTCTAGGCGCCTTGCTAGCAATTTAGCCAATAATTTAACGTCCGCACATAGTAAGGAAATAGGGCGATAGTTGCTACACAAAAGGGGGTCTTTGCCTTTCTTCAATAAGAGTGAAATGGTGGCCTGTCTTAAAGTAGGAGGGAGTATGCCATGTTTTAGAGATTCGTTAAACATATTTAGAAGTAGTGGGGAAAGTTTATCTGTAAATGCTTTAAAAAATTCGATAGGAAAACCATCAGGCCCCGGACATTTCCCATTCTGCATGGAGTGTAGCGCCTCTTTAATTTCGTCTACTGTAAAAGGCTCATCCATCCTAGAAGATGTTTCGGGGTCAATGGAAGGGATGTTCAGGGGCCTAAGAAAACTTTCCAATTCAGCCTCATCAGATGAACACTCAGAAGTGTATAACAAAGTATAAAAATTTCTGAATTGGTCATTAATAATTTGAGGGTTAATAGTTGTGCCATTGACCGTATTGATTTTTAAGATATGTTGAGCCGAAGTAGATTGTCGGATTTGGTGAGCTAATATTTTGCCCGGCTTATCACCAGATTCATAATAGCTATGACGGGACTTAAGTAATGCTTCTATTGCCCCATCGGAAGCCAATATATCAAATTCAGACTTTTTAGTAAGCAATTCTTTTATAAGTTCAGGTTCTGGTGTAGCCTCGCACCTAGACTGCAGGTCAGCCAATTCCCTAGAGATAGAGATACTCCTTTCAACAGTGCTTTTCTTCCGAAAGGCAGAGTAAGAAATTATCTCACCACGTAAATAAGCTTTGCACGTCTCCCAAATTGTTGATGCTGACACATCTGAATTAACATTAGTGGAAATAAAAAGATTGATGCGATCATCAATGTATTTTATAAAATCCGGGTCAGTGAGAAGAAACGAGTTAAAACGCCACGGGGATCGTGTGACGGACACACCAGGAAAAGAGATATCAATTATGATAGTGGCGTGATCCGAAATAACTATGGGACTGTAGAAACAGGTGTTAACAGACGAAAGCAGCTTATTATCAATGAGAAAGAGGTCAATTCGAGTAAATGTACCATGTACGGGAGAAAAAAAAGAAAACTGCTTGTCCCTGGGATTGAAGAAGCGCCATACATCCGAGACTGCATACTGCTCCATGAACAGTTTAATAATTTTAGATGATTTAGATGGAGAGATGGGCTTAGTGGATGAACGATCGAGTGAGGGGTCCAGACAACAATTAAAGTCTCCGCCGAGAATAAGGTGACTAGATGCTATATCGGGAATTGAAAATAGAAATTTTTTATAGAAATCCTCATTATCCCAGTTAGGGCCATAAACATTAGCTAGTGTCAAAGAGACGCCAAAAATTTTACCTGTAACAATGATAAAACGACCATTGGGATCCGATATGATTTTAGAGACAGACAGAGGTACTGACTTATGCACTAATATTGCAGCCCCACGAGCCTTACTTAAAAAAGAAGAGTGGTAAAGTTGGCCTACCCACCCTCTACGAAGTTTAAGATGATCAGATGGTTTAAGGTGGGTTTCCTGCAAAAAAGCAATTTTAGCATTTACATGTTTTAAGTGGTCAATCACTTTATTGCGTTTAACAGGTGAATTAAGCCCCTTCACATTCCAGCTGACATACCTTAACCCACCACTAGGAGCCAACCTGGCATTAAAGTTTAACATAGAAAGGATATGCTAAAGGTGAAACAAACCAGCAGCTCTGCACCCATGATAAATTTGCAGCAGCAGAAAAGAGGGAGGGGCAGGCAGCACACAAATTAAAGAAAAAAGAAAAGAGGGAAAACACACAAAGCACAAAAAACAAACTACACACTTAAACTCAAAAAAAAGAAAAAAGGGCATACTAACCCCAACACGATTGCCGTAAAGAACAAAACCAGCAATGTGCACACCTCTGATACAACGATCAGCGAGTATTGCTACTTCCCTAAAACAAACGCACTGCTCCCACAAACAGTGCAAATAAACCTTAAAAGAACAAGTTAAACCATATCAAACAGCTCGAATAGAACACATTATAAGAAACAAGGCCAGGACTAATAAGACCCGTGAGGCCAAATATATATATATATATATATATATATATATATATATATATATATATATATATATAAATATATATATATATATGTATGTATTTATATATAGTTAACAGAAAATATACCAGAACAGCATTCCCTTTAAAGCCCGTATACGGTGCAATCGACCGTAATAAGGCAGGAAAAAGTCAGTCACGTTTAAGCATCATCAGCCGCAGGTAGAAAGAGACGATTTGCTAGCTTACGAGTTCTTGTCTTGGTCCTGGATGAATTTAACAGCATCTGAGACGGACTGGAGCCATTTTTTATCTCCGTTGGGAAGAGTGATGCGCAACTTGGCCGGGTAAAGCAGAGCCGGCTTGAACCCGCGCTTGTATAGCTCCGACATGGGACCTCTATACTCGCTGCGCTGCTTCACCACGTCAGGACTGTAGTCATCAAACAGACGAATCGTATGGCCTTTATACACCAGGACACCCCGTTTACGAGCCTCGCGAATTACGACATCTTTAACTTGGAATCGATGGAAACGCAAGATAACAGGCCGCGGTCTTCCTCCCGGAGCCGGCTTAGGAGCAAGACTCCGGTGCGCACGATCTAACTCGGGGGGCGAAGTGAGGATCTCCGTACCAAGAACATCAACAAGTAGTTGAGAAAAGAACGTTGATGGACGAGGACCCTCAATCGATTCAGGTAGGCCTAAAATCCGAATGTTTTGACGTCTGCTACGACCTTCTAAATCAGCTACTTTGAGTTTGAGCAGCTCGTTGTCTTTCTGCAAAGCGGAGTAGGCACCCTCGAGATGCTGAAGTTGTTGGTCAACTGAAGTGGCGTTAACTTCCAGAGAAACAATGCGTTGCCCATGATCAGTAATGGTGGAATTAATGCCCTCCAGTGTAGACGCAAGAGACTCGAATGAAGATTTAAACTGCGCCGAAAGGGCCTCTCTGTGTTCGTCCAGCAGCGCGCTGATGTCAGCCATGGAAATGCTAGCCGATGAAGAACCTTCCTTTTCTTTTTCTGCGTGCTTTCCTTTAGCCTTAGACATGATGAAGTGGACCGAGCACTTACAAACAGATTGTTAAACTTTTGTTGACAGTAAAAATTAAAATTCGAACGTTTGGCAGGAAAATTAAAAATGAAACTGTGGGAGCAGGCTGAGCGCGCGACTACTCTGCACACCTCATAACCGGAAGTCCAACGCCAATAGAACTTTTTGTTCAGAAGGTAAGGTTAGTTTCTTCCTATGGTGTTTTCGAGTCGAACGGAAAAACGCTCGCGGAGATATTCACGCGTGTTTTTTAAGTGCTATTTTGCTGCGCAGGGTTAACCGTAAGGCGAATTCTGGCATGTTTGGTATCGTTGGACTCGGCAACTATTCAGAATTCCAAAGAAACAAGTCCCATGAAAATACATCAATCACAGCCAAAGTTATAGGCATATAAATCATTCGTCTGGCCACTAGGTGGCGCTGCGACGAAACTGTGCATGCACCCTCAGTTCCTGACTGGCATCACAATTACCAAGTGTCGTGTCAATAGGCCTAAGTTTGACGAAGATACAGCCTAAAATCTGTTTTTTTGCGCTCTACGTAAACTTCGTTAAGGTGGTATACGACAACGGATTGATGTATCGAAATTCTTTTGATAACTTTTTGCCATGACTGTCTCAAGATGATACATACCAATTTTCGTGGCAATCGGGCAAAAGCTCTAGGACGAGTTCGCAAAAGTAGGTTTCACGAATAATTCAAAATGGCGGAAATTTTTTCATGACGGAAAATGACGACATAGGGTCCATTCGAATCGTCTTGAGCCAAGGAATCAGAGTAAACAAGAATTTCGATTCTAGGACTTACGGGTCAGAAGTTATAAGCAAAAACATAAGTGCAACTTTGGACTGTTGGTGGCGCTAGAGGGTTAGACATAGAGACTCCAAATTTGCTGTGGCGACACATTGTACTGTCCTTTATCAGTGTGCAAAATTTCATAACTTTCCTACGTACGGTTCTATGGGCTGCCATAGACCGCAATGGCGGAAGAAGAATAACTAATAATAATAATTATTATAAAAAGAAAACTAACAAATACAATAGGGGTCTTCGCCCCTTCGGGGCTTGACCCCTAAATATAGCTGCAAGCAGCAATACCGGGGTCAAGCCGAAAAGGGCACAGAAGGATGTAAAGATGAGTTTGGAAAAGCAGACATAAGAACCTAGGTAAACCTAATGATTTCAGATGAAGAACGCAAAAGTAAACAACCAAAATAATCTATGTTCTTGTCTACTGCAATTGTCCTTCTGTTATTGACAATCATGGAACATTAGTGCACTGAAAGACACGTGAGTGATGTTTGCAGTGGCAAAACATGGTTCACAAAATGTTACAACAAGTTAAATGAGTCAAAAGAGACCATCCCCATGTCTTTACGATGTTCTGATGCAGAGAAAAAGCTCTTGCAAAGAACGGTTGATAAGGTATTGTCATTGGTTGCTAGGGATTGAATTGGAAACCACCAATGATTATACTCCAAGCCATGGAGGAATAATCAAGGAATAATCCATGAAGACTCATGGTTTTAGATGTGTTGTTGCAGTAGTTTTAGGCAAAAATAGCCATTTTCTATCTCAAAACCACTAGGTGGCGCTATGACAAAACTGTGCATGCAACCTTAAGTCATGACTGCGTTACATCTAGCTATTTTCATGACTATACACTTTAGTTTAGCTATAAAATAGTTGTATGACCATAGGGCTTGCCTGATATGAAAGATTTTGTTCAATTATAGGGCCACCTAGTGGTGCAGGCATACAATTTTTTTTGTGTGGCCTCAGAATGTGCTCATACATCAGTGTATCAAATCTGGTGAAAAAATATTGTTTCGTTGCGAAGTTATAAACATTTATGTGTAAAAAACACAAAATTTAAAGGTAATTTTTCGTTATTTGCAATTTTCAGCCATTTCTGATGGAAATTATAATATAATGCCTATGGAACTTTTTGTTCAGAAGGTAAGGTTAGTTTCTTCCTATGGTGTTTTCGAGTCGATCGGAAAAACGCTCACGGAGATATTCACGCGTGTTTTTTAAGCGCTATTTTGCTGCCCAGGGTTAACCGTAAGGCAAATTCTGGCATGTTTGGTATCGTTGGAATCGGCAACTATTCAGAACACCAAAGAAACAAGTCCCGTGAAAATACGTCAATCGGGGCCAAAGTTATAGGCCTATAA
The DNA here is from genome assembly GCF_027580225.2 of Misgurnus anguillicaudatus. Classification (NCBI taxonomy): domain Eukaryota; kingdom Metazoa; phylum Chordata; class Actinopteri; order Cypriniformes; family Cobitidae; genus Misgurnus; species Misgurnus anguillicaudatus. The sequence continues at coordinate 1,099,064 of NC_073344.2, forward strand.
AACATTCGTCTGGCCACTAGGTGGCGCTGCGACAAAACTGTGCATGCACCCTCAGCTCCTGACTGACATCACAAGTATCAAGTGTCGTGTCAATAGGGCTAAGTTTCACGAAGATACAGCCTAAAATCTGTTTTTTTGTGCTCTACGTTAAATTCGTTAAGGCGGTATACGACAACGGATTGCTGTATCAAAATTCTTTTGATAATTTTTTGCCATGAGTGTCTCAAGATGATACATACCAATTTTCGTGGCAATCGGACAAAAGCTCTAGGACGAGTTCGAAAAAGTAGGTTTTACGAATAATTTAAAATGGCGGAAAAATTTTCATGACGGAAAATGACGACATAGGGTCCAATCGAATCGCCTTGAGCCAAGGAATCAGAAGAATCAAGAATTTTGTTTCTAGGGCTTAGGGATCAGAAGTTATAAGCAAAAACATAAGTGCAATTTTGGACTGTTGGTGGCGCTAGCGGGTTAGACATAGAGACTCCAAATTTGCTGTGGGGACACATTGGACTGTCCTCTATCAGTGTGCCAAATTTCATAACTTTCCTACGTACGGTTCTATGGGCTGCCATAGACCGCAATGGCGGAAGAAGAAGAATAACTAATAATTAAAGCTGCAAGCAGCATTTACCGGGTTTCGAGCATTAAAGCACGTCAAATACGTCAGACATCGCCGACCAGGCTGATCCAGCATCCACAAAAACAAAAGAGGTGGTCAGAAACGGTTCATACAGACTATGTATGCTTAAACACACATGCACCTATAGGACAAACATGTCACGTCCTTAATGTGAAGTCATCCGCAGCTACCAGACACACGTGTTCTAAGTTGTCAGCAAAAAAGGTGTTATCATTCAGTGAAAGTGGTGCTTGCAGTGGCAAAACTTGGGTCACAAAATGTTAAAATAGTGTTAATGAGTCAAAAGAGCCGAACCCCATGTCTCTACGATGTTCTGATACAGAGATACAGCTCTTGTAAATGGTTGCTAGGGTATTCTCATCGGTTGCTAGGGAGTGAATTGTAATCCACCAATGATTATACTCAAAGCCATGAAAGACATAATCCATGATGACTCATGATTTTAGATGTAATTTTGCAGTATTTTTAAGTGAAAAAAACAAATAACCACTAGGTGGCGCTATGACAGACTCGTGCATGCAACCGCAGGTCATGACTGTGTTACTTGTAGCTAGAATCACGGCTATTCACTTTAGTTTAGTACAGTTGTCACCAGTCAACAGTTGTACGACCATTGGGCTTACTCAATGTCAAAGGTTTTGTTCAATTATGAGGCCAACTAGTGGTGCAGGCATACCATTTTTTTTGTATTGCCTCAGACTCTGCTCAGACATCAGCGTATCAAATTTGGTGAAAAAATGTCATTTCGTTGCAGAGTTATAAGCATTTATATCTAAAAAACACAAAAAAATGAATGTAATTTTTCGTTTTTTGCAATTTTCGGCCATTTCTGATGGAAATTTTAACATAACACCAATAGAACTTTTTGTTCAGAAGGTAAAGTTAATTTCTTCCTATGGTTGTTTTGAGTCGATCAGAATAACCCTCGCGGAGTTATTCGCGCATGTTTTTTAAGCGCTATTTTGCTGCGCAGGGCTAACCCTAAGGCGAAACCTGGCATGTTTGGTATCGTTGGACTCGGCAACAATTCAAAACTCTTAGTAAAAAAGTCCCATGAAAATACGTCAAACTTAGCCTAAGTTATAAGCATTTAAATGATTCGTCTGACCACTAGGTGGCGCGGTGACGAAACGAGGCACGCAACCTCAGGCCATGACTCTCATCACAAATACCAAGTGTCGTGTTGATACTTCATTTCTGTCCCCAGTTATAGCCAAAAAAGTCCAATTGGCTGCTCACACTTCAGACGTTTGGGCGTGGCATGTCGACCGTAAGTCGAAAGTTCAACTTTTTTTTAATAATTATTGATATTCGAACTCCAAGGAACATTTTAGCACTGGAACGATTCCGATCGAGCGAAAAACCTAGGACTAGTTCGTTTTTATTTTTTTCGACAAAATCAGAAATAGCGGAAAATTTTTAATGACGGCAATGAAATCGGAGATATACATTTTTTAAGTTTGGAGCCAGGGATTACAATGATACCAAACACTTGAGTGTCTGATGTTTGGTTTAGGAGTTATGAGGTCCAACGCGTCGGGCATTGCTATAGCGCCACCTATGGGCCGATTTGGCTGATTCACTGTATCTGAGTAGCCTGCTAATATACAACCAGTTGACCAAGTGGCAAGTTTCTACGACTTACGGTTTGGGCTGGGCGACGCGTTTTAAGGCGGAAAAATAATAATAATAATTAAAGCTGCAAGCAGCATTTACCGGGTTTCGAGCATTAAAGCACGTCAAAGACGTCAGACATCGTCGACCAGGCTGATCCAGCATCCACAAAAACAAAAGAGGTAGTCAGAAACGGTTCATACAGACTATGTATGCTTAAACACACGTGCGCCTATAGGACAAACATGTCACGTCCTTAATGTGAAGTCATTCGCAGCTACCAGACACACGTGTTCAAAGTTGTCAGCAAAAAAGGTGTTATCATTCAGTGAAATGTCTCCCTCTCTTCTCACGGAACATTGACAAACAGAACACTGAAGGAAATGTTTGTGGTGCTTGCAGTGGTAAAACTTGGGTCACAAAATGTTAAAATAGTGTTAATGAGTCAAAAGAGCCGAACCCCATGTCTCTACGATGTTCTGATACAGAGATACAGCTCTTGTTAAATGGTTGCTAGGGTATTCTCATTGGTTGCTAGTGACTGAATTGCAATCCACCAATGATTATACTCAAAGTGAAAAAAACAAATAACCACTAGGTGGCGCTAAGACAGACTCGTGCATGCAACCTCAGGTCATGACTGTGTTACTTGTAGCTAGAATCACGGCTATTCACTTTAGTTTAGTAAAGAAACAGTTGTATGACCATTGGGCTTACTCAATGTCAAAGGTTTTGTTCAATTATGAGGCCAACTAGTGGTGCAGGCATACCAATTTTTTTTGTATTGCCTCAGACTCTGCTCAGAGATCAGCGTATCAAATTTGGTGAAAAAATGTCATTTCGTTGCAGAGTTATAAGCATTTATATCTAAAAAACACAAAAAATGAATGTAATTTTTCGTTTTTTGCAATTTTCGGCCATTTCTGATAGAAATTTTAACATAACACCAATAGAACTTTTTGTTCAGAAGTTCAAGTTAATTTCTTCCTATGGTTATTTCGAGTCGATCGGAATAACCCTCGCGGAGTTATTCACGCATGTTGTTTAAGCGCTATTTTGCTGTGCAGGGCTAACCGTAAGGCGAAACCTGGCATGTTTGGTATCGTTGGACTCGGTAACAATTCAAAACTCTTAGTAAAAAAGTCCCATGAAAATACGTCAAACTCAGCCTAAGTTATAAGCATTTACATGATTTGTCTGGCCACTAGGTGGCGCTGTGACGAAACGAGGCACGCAACCTCAAGCCATGACTGTCATCACAAATACCAAGTGTCGTGTTGATACTTCATTTCTGTCCCCAGTTATAGCCAAAAAAGTCCAATTGGCTGCGCACACTTCAGACGTTTGGGCTTGGCATATCGATCGTGAGTCGAAAGTTCAACTTTTTTTTAATAATTATTGATATTCGAACTCAAAGGAACATTTTAGCACTGGAACGATTCTGATCGAGCGAAAAACCTAGGACTAGATCGTTTTTATTTTTTTCGACAAAATCGAAAATACAGAAAAATTTTTATGGCGGAAATAAAATCGGAGATATACATTTTTTAAGTTTGGAACCAGGGATTACAATGATACCAAACACTTGACTGTCTGATGTCCGGTTTAGGAGTTATGAGCACCAACGCGTCGGGCATTGCTATAGCGCCACCTATGGGCCGATTTGGCTGATTCACTGTATCTGAGTAGCCTGCTAATATACAACCAGTTGACCAAGTGGCAAGTTTCTACGACTTACGGTTTAGGCTGGGCAACGCGTTTTACCGTGGAAAAATAATAATAATAAAACAGACAAATACAATAGGTTTTCAGCACTTCGTGCTCGAAACCCTAATAAAACAGACAAATACAATAGGTTTTCAGCACTTCGTGCTCGAAACCCTAATAATAATAATTGTTATAAGAAAACTAACAAATACAATAGGGTTCTACGCCCCTTCGGGGCTTGACCCCTAATAATAATAATAAGAAGAAAACTAACAAATACAATAGGGGTCTTCGCCCCTTCGGGGCTTGACCCCTAAATATAGCTGCAAGCAGCAATGCCGGGGTCAAGCCGAAAAGGGCACAAAAGGATGTAAAATTGAGATTGGATAAGCAGATTGAAGAACCTAGGTAACAAAATGTTACAGTGGTGTTAATGAATCAAAAGAGACCATCCCCGTGTCTCTACGATGTTCTAATGCAGAGATATAGCTTTTGCAAAAACGGTTGATAAGGTATTCTCAATGGTTGCTAGGGAGTGAATTGGCAACCACCAGTGATTATAGTCAAAGCCATGAAAGGAATAATCCATGATGACTCCTGGTTTTAGATGTGTTGTTGCAGTAGTTTTAGGCAAAAATACCATATTCTATCTCAAAACCAGTAGGTGGCGCAATGAAAAAATTGTGCATGCAACATCAGGTCATGATTGTGTTACATCTAGCTAGTTTTTTGACTATACACTTTAGTTTAGTTAAGAAACAGTTGTATGACCATAGGGCTGGCTTGTTATCAAAGGTTTTGTTCAATTATAAGGCCATCTAGTGGTGAAAGCAAACAATTTTTTTTGTGTAGACTCAGACTGTGGTCGTACATCAGCGTATCAAATCTGGTGAAAAAATCTCTTTTCGTTACGAAGTTACAACCATTTATGTGTAAAAAACACAAAATTTGAAGGTAATTTTTCGTTTTTTGCCATTTTCGGCCATTTCTGATGAAAATTTTAATATAACGCCAATAGAACTTTTTGTTCAGTAGGTAAGGTTAGTTTCTTCCTATGGTGTTTTCGACTCGATCGGAATAACGCTCGCGGAGATATTTGCGCATGTTTTTTAAGTGCTGTTTTGCTGCGCAGGGTTAACCGTAAGGCGAATTCTGGCATGTTTGGTATCGTTGGACTCTGCAACTATTCAGAACTCCAAAGAAACACGTCCCGAGAAAATACGTCAATCGGAGCCAAAGTTATAGGCATATAAAACATTTCTCTGGCCACTAGGTGGCGCTGAGACGAAACTGTGCTTGCACCCTCAGTTCCTGACTGGCATCAGAAGTACCAAGTGTTGTGTCAATAGGCCTAGGTTTGACGAAGATACAGCCTAAAATCTGTTTTTTTGCGCTCTACCTAAAATTCGTTAAGGCGGTATACGACAACGGGTTGCTGTATCGAAATTCTTTTGATAACTTTTTGCCATGAGCGTCTCAAGATGATACATACAAATTTTCGTGGCAATCGGACAAAAGCTCTAGGACGAGTTCGAAAAAGTAGGTTTTACGAATAATTCAAAATGGCGGGAAATTTTTCATGACGGAAAATGATGTCATAGGGTCAATTCAAATCGTCTTGAGCCAAGGAATCAGAGGAAGCAAGAATTATGTTTCTAGGACTTACGGATCAGAAGTTATAAGCAAAAACATAGGTGCAACTTTGGACTGTTGGTGGCGCTAGCGGGTTAGACATAGAGACTCCAAATTTGCTGTGGGGACACATTGGACTGTCCTCTATCAGTGTGCCAAATTTCATAACTTTCCTACGTACGGTTCTATGGGCTGCCATAGACCGCAATGGCGGAAGAAGAAGAAGAAGAAGAAGCAGAATAATTATTATAATAATAATAATAAGAAGAAAACTAACAAATACAATAGGGGTCTTCGCCCCTTCGGGGCTTGACCCCTAAATATAGCTGCAAGCAGCAATGCCGGGGTCAAGCCGAAAAGGGCACAAAAGGATGTAAAATTGAGATTGGATAAGCAGATTGAAGAATCTAGGTAAACCTAATTATTTTAGATGAAAAAACAAAAAAGTTATCAACAAAAATAATCTCAGTTCTTGTCTACTGCAATCGTCCTTCTGTTATTGACAATCATGGAACATTAGAGAACTGAAGGACATGTGAGTGGTGTTTGCAGTGGCAAAACATGGGTCACATCATGTTACAACAAGTTTAATTAGTCAAAAGAGATCATCCCCGTGTCTCTACGATGTTCTGATGCAGAGATATAGCTCTTGCAAAAACGGTTGATAAGGTATTCTCAATGGTTGCTAGGGAGTGAATTGGCAACCACCAGTGATTATAGTCAAAGCCATGAAAGGAATAATCCATGATGACTCATGGTTTTAGATGTGTTGTTGCAGTAGTTTTAGGCAAAAATACCATATTCTATCTCAAAACCAGTAGGTGGCGCAATGAAAAAATTGTGCATGCAACATCAGGTCATGATTGTGTTACATCTAGCTAGTTTTTTGACTATACACTTTAGTTTAGTTAAGAAACAGTTGTATGACCATAGGGCTGGCTTGTTATCAAAGGTTTTGTTCAATTATAAGGCCATCTAGTGGTGAAAGCAAACAATTTTTTTGTGTAGCCTCAGACTGTGGTCGTACATCAGCGTATCAAATCTGGTGAAAAAATCTCTTTTCGTTACGAAGTTACAACCATTTATGTGTAAAAAACACAAAATTTGAAGGTAATTTTTCGTTTTTTGCCATTTTCGGCCATTTCTGATGAAAATTTTAATATAACGCCAATAGAACTTTTTGTTCAGTAGGTAAGGTTAGTTTCTTCCTATGGTGTTTTCGACTCGATCGGAATAACGCTCGCGGAGATATTTGCGCATGTTTTTTAAGTGCTGTTTTGCTGCGCAGGGTTAACCGTAAGGCAAATTCTGGCATGTTTGGTATCATTGGACTCTGCAACTATTCAGAACTCCAAAGAAACACGTCCCGAGAAAATACGTCAATCGGAGCCACAGTTATAGGCATATAAAACATTTCTCTGGCCACTAGGTGGCGCTGAGACGAAACTGTGCATGCACCCTCAGTTCCTGACTGGCATCAGAAGTACCAAGTGTTGTGTCAATAGGCCTAGGTTTGACGAAGATACAGCCTAAAATCTGTTTTTTTGCGCTCTACCTAAAATTCGTTAAGGCGGTATACGACAACGGGTTGCTGTATCGAAATTCTTTTGATAACTTTTTGCCATGAGCGTCTCAAGATGATACATACAAATTTTCGTGGCAATCGGACAAAAGCTCTAGGACGAGTTCGAAAAAGTAGGTTTTACGAATAATTCAAAATGGCGGGAAATTTTTCATGACGGAAAATGATGTCATAGGGTCAATTCAAATCGTCTTGAGCCAAGGAATCAGAGGAAGCAAGAATTATGTTTCTAGGACTTACGGATCAGAAGTTATAAGCAAAAACATAGGTGCAACTTTGGACTGTTGGTGGCGCTAGCGGGTTAGACATAGAGACTCCAAATTTGCTGTGGGGACACATTGGACTGTCCTCTATCAGTGTGCCAAATTTCATAACTTTCCTACGTACGGTTCTATGGGCTGCCATAGACCGCAATGGCGGAAGAAGAACCAGAATAACAAATATAGCTGCAAGCAGCAATGCCGGGGTCAAGCCGAAAAGGGCACAAAAGGATGTAAAATTGAAATAGGATAAGCAGATTGAAGAACCTAGGTAAACCTAATTATTTTAGATGAAAAAAACAAAAAAGTTATCAACAAAAATAATCTCAGTTCTTATCTACTGCAATCGTCCTTCTGTTATTGACAATCATGGAACATTAGAGAACTGAAGGACATGTGAGTGGTGTTTGCAGTGGCAAAACATGGGTCACATCATGTTACAACAAGTTTAATTAGTCAAAAGAGATCATCCCCGTGTCTCTACGATGTTCTGATGCAGAGATATAGCTCTTGCAAAAACGGTTGATAAGGTATTCTCAATGGTTGCTAGGGAGTGAATTGGCAACCACCAGTGATTATAGTCAAAGCCATGAAAGGAATAATCCATGATGACTCATGGTTTTAGATGTGTTGTTGCAGTAGTTTTAGGCAAAAATACCATATTCTATCTCAAAACCAGTAGGTGGCGCAATGACAAAATTGTGCATGCAACATCAGGTCATGATTGTGTTACATCTAGCTAGTTTTATGACTATACACTTTAGTTTAGTGAAGAAACAGTTGTATGACCATAGAGCTGGCTTGATATAAAAGGTTTTGTTCAATTATAAGGCCATCTAGTGGTGAAAGCAAACAATTTTTTTTGTGTAGCCTCAGACTGTGGTCGTACATCAGCGTATCAAATCTGGTGAAAAAACTCTTTCGTTACGAAGTTAAAACCATTTATGTGTAAAAAACACAAAATTTGAAGGTAATTTTTCGTTTTTTGCCATTTTCGGCCATTTCTGATGAAAATTTTAATATAACGCCAATAGAACTTTTTGTTCAGTAGGTAAGGTTAGTTTCTTCCTATGGTGTTTTCGACTCGATCGGAATAACGCTCGCGAAGATATTTGCGCATGTTTTTTAAGTGCTGTTTTGCTGCGCAGGGTTAACCGTAAGGCGAATTCTGGCATGTTTGGTATCGTTGGACTCTGCAACTATTCAGAACTCCAAAGAAACAAGTCCTGAGAAAATACGTCAATCGGAGCCAAAGTTATAGGCATATAAAACATTTCTCTGGCCACTAGGTGGCGCTGCGACGAAACTGTGCATGCACCCTCAGTTCCTGACTGGCATCAGAAGTACCAAGTGTTGTGTCAATATGCCTAGGTTTGACGAAGATACAGCCTAAAATCTGTTTTTTTGCGCTCTACGTAAAATTCATTAAGGCGGTATACGACAACGGGTTGCTGTATCGAAATTCTTTTGATAACTTTTTGCCATGAGCGTCTCAAGATGATACATACACATTTTCGTGGCAATCGGACAAAAGCTCTAGGACGAGTTCGAAAAAGTAGGTTTTACGAATAATTCAAAATGACGGGAAATTTTTCATGACGGAAAATGATGTCATAGGGTCTATTCAAATTGTCTTGAGCCAAGGAATCAGAGGAAGCAAGAATTATGTATCTAGGACTTACGGATCAGAAGTTATAAGCAAAAACATAGGTGCAACTTTGGACTGTTGGTGGCGCTAGCGGGTTAGACATAGAGACTCCAAATTTGCTGTGGGGACACATTGGACTGTCCTCTATCAGTGTGCCAAATTTCATAACTTCCCTACGTACGGTTCTATGGGCTGCCATAGACCGCAATGGCGGAAGAAGAACCAGAATAATAAATATAGCTGCAAGCAGCAATGCCGGGGTCAAGCCGAAAAGGGCAAAAAAGGATGTAAAATTGAGATTGGATAAGCAGATTGAAGATTCTAGGTAAACCTAATAATTTTAGATGAAAAAACAAAAAAGTTATCAACAAAAATAATCTAAGTTCTTGTCTACTGCAATCGTCCTTCTGTTATTGACAATCATGGAACATTAGAGCACTGAAAGACATGTGAGTGGTGTTTGCAGTGGCAAAACATGGGTCACATCATGTTACAACAAGTTTAACTAGTCAAAAGAGACTATCCCCGTGTCTCTACGATGTTCTGATGCAGAGATATAGTTTTTGCAAAAACGGTTGATAAGGTATTCTCAATGGTTGAAGGGGAGTGAATTGGCAACCACCAGTGATTATAGTCAAAGCTATGAAAGGCATAATCCACGATGACTCATGGTTTTAGATGTGTTGTTGCAGTAGTTTTAGGCAAAAATACCATATTCTATCTAAAAACCAGTAGGTGGCGCAATGACAAAATTGTGCATGCAACATTAGGTCATGATTGTGTTACATCTAGCTAGTTTAATGACTATACACTTTAGTTTAGTTAAGAAACAGTTGTATGACCATAAGGCTGGCTTGTTATCAAAGGTTTTGTTCAATTTTAAGGCCATCTAGTGGTGAAAGCATACAATTATTTTTGTGTGGCCTCAGACTGTGCTCATACATCAGCGTATCAAATCTGGTGAAAAAATCTCTTTTCATCACAAAGTTACAACCATTTATGTATAAAAAACACAAAATGTAAAGGTAATTTTTCGTTTTTTGCAATTTTCGGCCATTTCTGATGGAAATTTTAATATAACGCCAATAGAACTTTTTGTTCAGAAGGTAAGGTTAGTTTCTTCCTATGGTGTTTTCGAGTCGATCGGAAAAACGCTCGCGGAGATATTCACGCGTGTTTTTTAAGTGCTATTTTGCTGCACAGGGTTAACCGTAAGGCGAATTCTGGCATGTTTGGTATCGTTGGACTCGGCAACTATTCATAACTCCAAGAAAATAAGTCCCGTGAAAAAAAGTTGCTCACAGCCAAAGTTATAGGCGTATAAAACATTCGTCTGGCCACTAGGTGGCGCTGCAACGAAACTGTGCATGCACCCTCAGTTCCTGACTGGCATCACAAGTACCAAGTATCGTGTCAATAGTCCTAAGTTTAACGAAGATACAGCCTAAAATCTGTTTTTTTGCGCTCTACGTAAACTTCGTTAAGGTGGTATACGACAACGGATTGCTGTATCGAAATTCTTTTGATAACTTTTTGCCATGACTGTCTCAAGATGATACATACCAATTTTCGTGGCAATCGGGCAAAAGTTCTAGGACGAGTTCGCAAAAGTAGGTTTCACGAATAATTCAAAATGGCGGAAATTTTTTCATGACGGAAAATGACGAGATAGGGTCCATTCGAATCGTCTTGAGCCAAGGAATCAGAGGAAACAAGAATTTCGATTCTAGGACTTACGGGTCAGAAGTTATAAGCAAAAACATAAGTGCAACTTTGGACTGTTGGTGGCGCTAGCGGGTTAGACATAGAGACTCCAAATTTGCTGTGGGGACACATTGTACTGTCCTTTATCAGTGTGCAAAATTTCATAACTTTCCTACGTACGGTTCTATGGGCTGCCATAGACCGCAATGGCGGAAGAAGAATAACTAATAATAAATATAGCTGCAAGCAGCAATGCCGGGGTCAAGCCGAAAAGGGCACAAAAGGATGTAAAATTGAGATTGGATAAGCAGATTGAAGAACCTAGGTAAATCTAATAATTTTAGATGAAAAAACAAAAAAGTTATCAACAAAATTAATCTAAGTTCTTGTCTACTGCAATCGTCCTTCTGTTATTGACAATCATGGAACATTAGAACACTGAAGGACATGTGAGTGGTGTTTGCAGTGGTCACATCATGTTACAACAAGTTTAATTAGTCAAAAGAGACCATCCCCATGTCTCTACGATGTTCTGATGCAGAGATATAGCTTTTGCAAAAACGGTTGATAAGGTATTCTCAATGGTTGCTAGGGAGTAAATTGGCAACCACCAGTGATTATAGTCAAAGCCATGAAAGGAATAATCCATGATGACTCATGGTTTTAGATGTGTTGTTGCAGTAGTTTTAGGCAAAAATACCATATTCCATCTCAAAACCAGTAGGTGGCGCAATGAAAAAATTGTGCATGCAACATCAGGTCATGATTGTGTTACATCTAGCTAGTTTCATGACTATACACTTTAGTTTAGTTAAGAAACAGTTGTATGACCATAGGGCTGGCTTGTTATCAAAGGTTTTGTTCAATTATAAGGCCATCTAGTGGTGCAAGCATACAATTTTTTTTGTGTGGCCTCAGAATGTGCTCATGCATCATCGTATCAAATCTGGTGAAAAAATCTCTTTTCGTTACAAAGTTACAACCATTTATGTGTAAAAAACACAGAATTTGAAGGTAATTTTTCGTTTTTTGCAATTTTCGGCCATTTCTGATGAAAATTTTAATATAACGCCAATAGAACTTTTTGTTCAGAAGGTAAGGTTAGTTTCTTCCTATGGTGTTTTCGAGTCGATCGGAAAAACGTTCGCGGAGATATTTACGCGTGTTTCTTAAGTGCTATTTTGCTGCGCAGGGTTAACCGTAAGGCGAATTCGGGTATGTTTGGTATCGTTGGACTCGGCAACTATTTAGAACTCAAAGGAAACAAGTCCTGTGAAAATATGTCAATCGGAGCCAAAGTTATAGGCATGTAAAACATAAGTCTGACCACTAGGTGGCGCTGTGACGAAACTCTGCATGCACCCTTAGTTCCTGACTGGCATCACAAATACAAAGTATCGTGTCAATAGGCTTAAGTTTGGCGAAGATACAGCCTCAAATCCGTTTTTTTGAGCTCTACGTAAAATTTGTTGACGCGCTATACGACAACGGATTGGTTTATCAAAATTCTTTTAATAACTTTTTGCCTTGAGTGTCTCTAGATGGTGCATACCGATTTTCAAGGCAATCCGGCAAAAGCTCTAGGACGAGTTCGCAAAAGTAGGTTTTATGAATATTTAAAAATGGCGGGAAAATTTTCATGACGGAAAATGACGTCATAGGGTCCAATCGAATCGTCTTGAGCCAAGGAATCAGAGGAAACAAGAATTTAATTTCTAGGACGTACGGGTCAGAAGTTATAGGCAAAAACATAAGTGCAATTTTGGACTGTTGGTGGCGCTAGTGGGTTAGATATAGAGACTCCAAATTTGCTGTGGGGACACATTGGACTGTCGTTTATCAGTGTGCCAAATTTCATAACTTTCCTACGTACGGTTCTATGGGCTGCCATAGACCGCAATGGCGGAAGAAGAATAACTAATAATAATAATAATAAAATTAAGAAAACTAACAAATACAATAGGGTTCTACGCCCCTTCGGGGCTTGACCCCTAAATATAGCTGCAAGCAGCAATGCCGGGGTCAAGCCGAAAAGGGCACAAAAGGATTTAAAATTGAGATTGGATAAGCAGATTGAAGAACCTAGGTAAACCTAATTATTTTAGATGAAAAAATAAAAAAGTTATCAACAAAAATAATCTAAGTTCTTGTCTACTGCAATCGTCCTTTTGTTATTGACAATCATGGAACATTAGAGCACTGAAGGACATGCGAGTGGTGTTTGCAGTGGCAAAACATGGGTCACATTATGTTATAACAAGTTTAATTAGTAAAAAAAGAGACCATCCCCGTGTCTCTACGATGTTCTGATGCAGAGATATAGCTTTTGCAAAAACGTTAAATAAGGTATTCTCAATGGTTGCTAGGGAGTGAATTGGCAACCACCAGTGATCATAGTCAAAGCCATGAAAGGAATAATCCATGATGACTCATGGTTTTAGATGTGTTGTTGCAGTAGTTTTAGGCAAAAATGCCATATTTCCATCTCAGAACCATTAGGTGGCGCAATGACAAAATTGTGCATGCAACATCAGGTCAAGATTGTGTTACATCTAGCTACTTTTATGACTATACACTTTAGTTTAGTGAAGAAACAGTTGTATGACCATAGGACTGACTTGATATCAAAGATTTTGTTCAATTATAAGGCCATCTAGTGGTGCAAGCATACAATTTTTTTTGTGTGGTCTCAGAATGTGCTCATGCATCAGCGTATCAAATCTGGTGTAAAAATCTCATTTTGTTGCAGAGTTATAACCATTTATGTGTAAAAATCACCAAATTAAAAGGTAATTTTTCGTTTTTTGCAATTTTCGGCCATTTCTGATGAAAATTTTAATATAACTCCAATAGAACTTTTTGTTCAGAAGGTAAGGTTAGTTTCTTCCTATGGTGTTTTCGAGTCGAACGGAAAAACGCTCGCGGAGATATTCACGCGTGTTTTTTAAGTGCTATTTTGCTGCGCAGGGTTAACCGTAAGGCGAATTCTGGCATGTTTGGTATCGTTGGACTCGGCAACTATTCAGAATTCCAAAGAAACAAGTCCCATGAAAATACATCAATCACAGCCAAAGTTATAGGCATATAAATCATTCGTCTGGCCACTAGGTGGCGCTGCGACGAAACTGTGCATGCACCCTCAGTTCCTGACTGGCATCTCAAGTACCAAGTGTCGTGTCAATAGGCCTAAGTTTGACGAAGATACAGCCTAAAATCTGTTTTTTTGCGCTCTACGTAAACTTCGTTAAGGTGGTATACGACAACGGATTGCTGTATCGAAATTCTTTTGATAACTTTTTGCCATGACTGTCTCAAGATGATACATACCAATTTTCGTGGCAATCGGGCAAAAGCTCTAGGACGAGTTCGCAAAAGTAGGTTTCACGAATAATTCAAAATGGCGGAAATTTTTTCATGACGGAAAATGACGACATAGGGTCCATTCGAATCGTCTTGAGCCAAGGAATCAGAGTAAACAAGAATTTCGATTCTAGGACTTACGGGTCAGAAGTTATAAGCAAAAACATAAGTGCAACTTTGGACTGTTGGTGGCGCTAGCGGGTTAGACATAGAGACTCCAAATTTGCTGTGGGGACACATTGTACTGTCCTTTATCAGTGTGCAAAATTTCATAACTTTCCTACGTACGGTTCTATGGGCTGCCATAGACCGCAATGGCGGAAGAAGAATAACTAATAACGAGGAACAAGAATAACAATAATAATAATAATAATAAGAAAACTAACAATAACAATAGGGTTCTACGCCCCTTCGGGGCTTGACCCCTAATAATAATTATTATAAATATAGCTGCAAGCAGCGATACCGGGGTCAAGCCAAACATGGCAAAAAATGATTCATACGTGATGACTGTCATGATTTAAGATCTAAGTTTGCATTAGTTTTATGAAAAAAAGAGCAATTTTTTGTATCTTGAGACCACTAGGTGGCGCGGTGCAGAAACAATAGATGGTGTCTTAGGTCATGACTGTGATGACACATACCAAATTTAGTGTAAATACGATAAAGCAATACAGAGATATAGCCTTAAATGACTTGACCACTAGGGGGCACTAACCAAACAATAAATTGTGACTCAGGTCTTGATTGTGATGACACCCACCAAATTTGGTGTAAATACAATAAAGAGATGCAGAGATATAGCCTTAAATGACTTGACCACTAGGGGGCACTAACCAAACAATAAATTGTGACTCAGGTCTTGATTGTGATGACACCCACCAAATTTGGTGTAAATACAATAAAGAGATGCAGAGATATAGCCTTAAATGACTTGACCACTAGGGGGCACTGACCAAAAAATAAATTGTGACTCAGGTCTTGATTGTGATGACACCCACCAAATTTGGTGTAAATACGATAAAGAGATGCAGAGATATAGCTTCAAATCTCTTGACCACTAGGGGGCACCGAAAAGTTTACAAGTCCTCCCAGAACATGTAGGTAATGAACCATACCAAGTTTCATAACAATACACAGTTGCGTTTCTGAAATACTTGAACTTAAAGAAAAATTCAAAATGGCCGACACACAAAATGGCCGACCAAAAACCATTTGGTATCGTTTGACTCGCCATGCCTCACGAAATCTAACAAGACCAGTCTCATAATTTTACATTCAAATTTGCAGTAGTTATAAGCAAAAATAGACATTTTTTATATCTCGTGACCAGTAGGGGGCAGTGTGACGAAATGGTGCATGCACCCTCAGGTCATCACTGTTATGACATATACCAAGTCTCATATTAATACGCAAAAGTTTTGCGAAGATACAGGCTCAAACACATTTTGGCGTGCTCGCCCTCGCATTCTTTGATGCGTTATACGACAACGGATAGGTCTACCGAAAATCTTTTGATAACTTTTTGTCTAGAGTGTCTCTAGATGATGCATACCAAAAATCAAGCCAATCACACGAGCGCTCTAGGAGGAGTTCGAAAAAGTAGGTGTTCAATATAATTCAAAATGGCCGACAGGAAGTAGGTTTGACTCAGACATATTTGATACCGTCGGACTCAGCATGACCCAAGGAATCAATTGAGTGAAGTCTTATGTCATAGTGGCAATTTAATCAAATGATATAAAGATTTTAAACAATTTATTTACATATCCTGACCACTAGGTGGCGCCGTCCTAAAGATTTATAGGTGCGCTCAGAACATGTCACCGATGAACCATGCCAAATTTAGTAGCGATACGCCATTTGGTTTGTGAAATACTGAACTTAATGAGAAAATTCAAAATGGCCGACACCCAAAATGGCCGACCGAAAACGGTTGGGTATCGTTTGACTCGCCATGCCTCAAGGAATCTAACAAGACCTCCTTCATGATTTTAGACTCAAGTTTGAAGTAGTTATAAGCGAAAATAGGCATTTTTCGAATCTCGTGACCACTAGGTGGCGCTGTGACGAAACGTTGCAGGCACCCTCAGGTCATGACTGTTATGACATATACCAAGTTTCGTGTCGATACACAAAAGTTTTGCGAAGATACGGCCTCACGTCCGTTTTGGCGTGCTCGCCGCCATATATGTTGTCAGTTTATATGAGAACGCATTGGTCTATCAAAAACCTTTTGATAACTTTTTGTCTTGGGTGTCTCTAGATGCTACATACCAAAGGACATGCAAATCGGACAAACGGTCTAGGAGGAGTTCGAAAAACTATGTTTTACGAAAAATTCAAAATGGCGGAAAGATGTGCATGACACAAATGACATCAATGTGTGCAATTGAATCATCATGAGCCAAGGATTCAGAGGAAACAAGAATTTAGTTTCTAGGTCTCACGGGTCAGAAGTTGTGAGCATGAACATTAGTGGATTTTTGGACTGTTGGTGGCGCTAGAGGGTTTGAGTCAGACACACCAATGTAGCTATAGTAACTTCTGAGACTGTCCTCTACATGTGTGCCAAATTTCATAACTTTCCTATGTACGGTTCTATGGGCTGTCATTGACTTCAATGGCGGAAGAGGAAGAATAATAATAATAATAATAATAAGAAAACTAACAATAACAATAGGGTTCTACGCCCCTTCGGGGCTTGACCCCTAAATATAGCTGCAAGCAGCGATACCGGGGTCAAGCCAAACATGGCAAAAAATGATTCATACGTGATGACTGTCATGATTTAAGATCTAAGTTTGCATTAGTTTTATGAAAAAAATAGCAATTTTTTGTATCTTGAGACCACTAGGTGGCGCGGTGCAGAAACAATAGATGGTGCCTCAGGTCATGACTGTGATTACACATACCAAATTTAGTGTAAATATGATAAAGCAATACAGAGATATAGCCTTAAATGACTTGACCACTAGGGGGCACTAACCAAACAATAAATTGTGACTCAGGTCTTGATTGTGATGACACCCACCAAATTTGGTGTAAATACAATAAAGAGATGCAGAGATATAGCCTTAAATGACTTGACCACTAGGGGGCACTGACCAAAAAATAAATTGTGACTCAGGTCTTGATTGTGATGACACCCACCAAATTTGGTGTAAATACGATAAAGAGATGCAGAGATATAGCTTCAAATCTCTTGACCACTAGGGGGCACCCAAAAGTTTACAAGTCCTCCCAGAACATGTAGGTAATGAACCATACCAAGTTTCATAACAATACACAGCTGCGTTTCTGAAATACTTGAGCTTAAAGAAAAATTCAAAATGGCCGACACACAAAATGGCCGACCAAAAACCATTTGGTATCATTTGACTCGCCATGCCTCACGAAATCTAACAAGACCAGTCTCATAATTTTACATTCAAATTTGCAGTAGTTATAAGCAAAAATAGACATTTTTTATATCTCGTGACCAGTAGGGGGCAGTGTGACGAAATGGTGCATGCACCCTCAGGTCATCACTGTTATGACATATACCAAGTCTCATATTAATACGCAAAAGTTTTGCGAAGATACAGGCTCAAACACATTTTGGCGTGCTCGCCCTCGCATTCTTTGATGCGTTATACGACAACGGATAGGTCTACCGAAAAGCTTTTGATAACTTTTTGTCTGGAGTGTCTCTAGATGATGCATACCAAAAATCAAGCCAATCACACGAGCGCTCTAGGAGAAGTTCGAAAAAGTAGGTGTTCAATATAATTCAAAATGGCCGACAGGAAGTAGGTTTGACTCAGACATATTTGGTACAGTCGGACTCAGCATGAGCCAAGGAATCAATAGAGTGAAGTCTTATGTCATAGTGGCAATTTAATCAAATGATATAAAGATTTTAAACAATTTATTTACATATCCTGACCACTAGGTGGCGCCGTCCTAAAGATTTATAGGTGCGCTCAGAACATGTCACTGATGAACCATGCCAAATTTCGTAGCGATACGCCATTCTGTTTGTGAAATACTGAACTTAATGAGAAAATTCAAAATGGCCGACACCCAAAATGGCCGACCGAAAACCGTTTGGTATCGTTTGAGTCGGCATGTCTCAAGGAATCTAACAAGACCAACTTCATGATTTTAGACTCAACTTTGAAGTAGTTATCAGCGAAAATAGGCATTTTTCGAATCTCGTGACCACTAGGTGGCGCTGTGACGAAACGTTGCAGGCACCCTCAGGTCATGACTGTAATGACATATACCAAGTTTCGTGTCGATACAATAAAGTTTTGCGAAGATACGGCCTCACGTCCGTTTTGGCGTGCTCGCCGCCATATATGTTGGCAATTTGTACGAGAACGCATTGGTCTATCAAAAAGCTTTTGATAACTTTTTGTCTGGGGTGCCTCTAGATGCTACATACCAAAGGACATGAAAATCGGACAAACGGTCTAGGAGGAGTTCGAAAAAGTAGGTTTTACGACAAATTCAAAATGGCGGAAAGATGTGCATGACACAAATGACATCAATGTGTGCATTTGAATCATCATGAGCCAAGGATTCAGAGGAAACAAGAATTTAGTTTCTAGGACTCATGGGTCAGAAGTTATGAGCATGAACATAAGTGGATTTTTGGACTGTTGGTGGCGCTAGAGGGTTTGAGTCAGACACACCAATGTTGCTATAGTAACTTCTGAGACTGTCCTCTACATGTGTGCCAAATTTCATAACTTTCCTATGTACGGTTCTATGGGCTGCCATTGACTTTCGGCGGAAGAACGAGGAAGATAAATAATAATAATAAGAAAACTAACAATAACAATAGGGTTCTACGCCCCTTCGGGGCTTGACCCCTAAATATAGCTGCAAGCAGCAATGCCGGGGTCAAGCCGAAAAGGGCACAAAAGGATGTAAAATTGAGATTGGATAAGCAGACTAAAGAACCTAGGGAAACCTTATGATTTCAGATGAAAAAAACGCAAAAGTAATCAACAAAAATAATCTATGTTCTTGTCTACTGCAATCGTCCTTTTGTTATTGACAATCATGGAACATTAGAGCACTGAAAGACATGTATGTGATGTTTGCAGTGGCAAAACATGGCTCACAACATGTTACAGCAAGTTAAATGAGTCAAAAGAGATCATCCCCATGTCTCTACGCTGTTCTGATGCAGAGAAAAAGCTGTTGCAAAAACAGTTGATAAGGTATTCTCATTGGTTGCTAGACAGTAAATTGACATCCACCAGTGATTATAATCCAAGCCATGAAATTAATAATCCATGATGATTTATGGTTTTAGATGTGTTTGTTGCAGTAGTTTTAGGCAAAAATTACCATTTTCTATCTCAAAACCACTAGGTGGCGCTGTGACAAAATTGTGCATGCAACTTCAGGTCATGATTACGTTACATTGAGCTAGTTTTATGTCTATACACTTTAGTTTAGTGAAGAAACAGTTGTATGACCATATTGCTGGCTTGATATCACAGGTTTTGTTCAATTATAACGCCAACTAGTGGTGCAAGCAAGCAATTTTTTTTGTGTAGCCTCAGACTTTGGTCGTACATCAGCGTATCAAATCTGGTGAAAAAATCTCTTTTCGTTGCGAAGTTATAACCATTTATGTGTAAAAAATACAAAATTTAAAGGTAATTTTTCGTTTTTTGCATTTTTCGGTCATTTCTGATGAAAATTTTAATATAATGCCAATAGAACTTTTTGTTCAGAAGGTAAGGTTAGTTTCTTCCTATGGTGTTTTTGAGTCGATCAGAATTACGCTCGCGGAGATATTCGCGCGTGTTTTTTAAGCGCTATTTTGCTGTGCAGGGTTAACCGTAAGGCGAATTCTGGCAAGTTTGGTATCGTTGGACTCAGCAACTATTCAAAACTCCAAGGAAACAAGTCCCGTGACAATACATTGACCGCATATAAAGTTATAGGCGTGTAATACATTAATCTGACCACTAGGTGGCGCTGCGACGAAACTGTGCATGCACCCTCAGTTCCTGACTGGCATCACAAGTACCAAGTGTCATGTCAATAGGCCTAAGTTTGACGAAAATACAGCCTAAACTCAGTTTTTTTGCACTCTACGTAAAATTTGTTAAGGCGGTATACGACAACGGATTGGTGTATTGAAATTCTTTTGATAACTTTTTGCCATGAGTGTCTCTAGATGCTACGTGCCGATTTTCGTGGCAATCGGACAAAAGCTCTAGGACAAGTTCGAAAAAGTAGGTTTTACGAATAATTCAAAATAGTGGAAAAATTTTCATGACGGAAAATGACATCATAGGGTCCTTTCGAATCGTCTTGAGCCAAGGAATCAGAGGAAATGAAAATTGTGTTTCTAGGACATACGGACCAGAAGTTATAGGCAAAAACATAAGTGCAACTTTGGACTGTTGGTGGCGCTAGCGGGTTAGACATAGAGACTCCAAATTTGCTGTGGGGACACACTGGAGTGTCCTTTATCAGTGTGCCAAATTTCATAACTTTCCTACGTACGGTTCTATGGGCTGCCATAGACCGCAATGGCGGAAGAAGAATAACTAATAATAATTGTAAAAAGAAAACTAACAAATACAATAGGGGTCTTCGCCCCTTCGGGGCTTGACCCCTAAATATAGCTGCAAGCAGCGATACCGGGGTCAAGCCAAACATGGCAAAAAATGATTCATACGTGATGACTGTCATGATTTAAGATCTAAGTTTGCATTAGTTTTATGAAAAAAATAGCAATTTTTTGTATCTTGAGACCACTAGGTGGCACTGTGCCGAAACAATAGATGGTGCCTCAGGTCATGACTGTGATGACACATACCAAATTTAGTGTAAATACGATAAAGCAATACAGAGATATAGCCTTAAATGACTTGACCACTAGGGGGCACTGACCAAAAAATAAATTGTGATTCAGGTCTTGATTGTGATGACACCCACCAAATTTGGTGTAAATACAATAAAGGGATGCAGAGATATAGCTTCAAATCTCTTGACCACTCGGGGGCACCGAAAAGTTTACAAGTCCTCCCAGAACATGTTGCTGATGAACCATACCAAGTTTCATAACAATACGCAATTGCGTTTCTGAAATACTTGAACTTAAAGAAAAAATTCAAAATGGCCGACACACAAAATGGCCGACCAAAAACCATTTGGTATCGTTTGACTCGGCATGCCTCAAGAAATCTAACAAGACCAGTCTCATAATTTTACATTCAAGTTTGCAGTAGTTATAAGCAAAAATAGACATTTTTTATATCTCGTGACCAGTAGGGGGCAGTGTGACGAAATGGTGCATGCACCCTCAGGTCATCACTGTTATGACATATACCAAGTCTCATATTAATACGCAAAAGTTTTGCGAAGATACAGGCTCAAACACATATTGGCGTGCTCGCCCTCGCGTTCTTTGATGCGTTATACGACAACTGATAGGTCTACCGAAAAGCTTTTGATAACTTTTTGTCTAGAGTGTCTCTAGACGATGCATACCAAAAATCAAGCCAATCACACGAGCGCTCTAGGAGGAGTTCGAAAAAGTAGGTGTTCAATATAATTCAAAATGGCCGACAGGAAGTAGGTTTGACTCAGACATATTTGGTACAGTCGGACTCAGCATGAGCCCAGGAATCAATAAAGTGAATTCTTATGTCATAGTGGCAATTTAATCAAATGAAATAAAGATTTTAAACAATTTATTTACATATCCTGACCACTAGGTGGCGCTGTCTTAAAGATTTATAAGTGCGCTCAGAACATGTCACTGATGAACCATGCCAAATTTCGTAGTGATACGCCATTCTGTTTGTGAAATACTGAACTTAATGAGAAAATTCAAAATGGCCGACACCCAAAATGGCCGACCGAAAACCGTTTGGTATCGTTTGACTCGGCATGCCTCAAGGAATCTAACAAGACCACCTTCATGATTTTAGACTCAAGTTTGAAGTAGTTATAAGCAAAAATAGGCATTTTTCGAATCTCGTGACCACTAGGTGGCGCTGTGACGAAACGTTGCAGGCACCCTCAGGTCATGACTGTAATGACATATACCAAGTTTCGTGTCGATACATTAAAGTTTTGCGAAGATACGGCCTCACGTCCGTTTTTGCGTGCTCGCCGCCTTGTATGTTGTCACTGTATACGAGAACGCATTGGTCTATCAAAAAGCTTTTGATAACTTTTTGTCTGGGGTGTCTCTAGATGCTATATACCAAAGGACATGCAAATCGGACAAACGCTCTAGGAGGAGTTCGAAAAAGTAGGTTTTACGGAAAATTCAAAATGGCGGAAAGATTTGCATGACACAAATGACATCAATGTGTGCATTTGAATCATCATGAGCCAAGGATTCAGAGGAAACAAGAATTTAGTTTCTAGGACTCATGGGTCAGAAGTTATGAGCATGAACATAAGTGGATTTTTGGACTGTTGGTGGCGCTAGAGGGTTTGAGTCAGACACACCAAAGTTGCTATAGTAACTTCTGAGACTGTCCTCTACATGTGTGCCAAATTTCATAACTTTCCTACGTACGGTTCTATGGGCTGCCATTGACTTTTGGGTGGAAGAACGAGGAAGATAAATAATAATAATAAGAAAACTAACAATAAAAATAGCTGCAAGCAGCAATGCCGGGGTCAAGCCGAAAAGGGCACAAAAGGATGTAAAATTGAGATTGGATAAGCAGATTGAAGAACCTAGGTAAACCTAATAATTTTAGATGAAAACACAAAAAAGTTATCAACAAAAATAATCTAAGTTCTTGTCTACTGCAATCGTCCTTCTGTTATTGACAATCATGAAACATTAGAGCACTGATGGACATGTGAGTGGTGTTTGCAGTGGCAAAACATGGGTCACATCATGTTATAACAAGTTTAATAACTCAAAAGAGTATCCCCGTGTCTTTACAATGTTCTGATGCAGAGATATAGCTTTTGCAAAAACGGTTGATAAGGTGTTCTCAATGGTTGCTAGGGAGTAAATTGGCAACCACCAGTGATCATAGTCAAAGCCATGAAAGGAATAATCCATAATGACTCATGGTTTTAGATGTGTTGTTGCAGTAGTTTTAGGCAAAAATACCATATTCTATCTCAAAACCAGTAGGTGGCGGAATGAAAAAATTGTGCATGCAACATCAGCTCATGATTGTGTTACATCTAGCTAGTTTTATGACAATACACTTTAGTTTAGTTAAGAAACAGTTGTATGACCATAAGGCTGGCTTGTTATCAAAGGTTTTGTTCAATTATAAGGCCATCTAGTGGTGCAAGCACACAATTTTTTTTGTGTAGCCTCAGAATGTGCTCATGCATCAGCGTATCAAATCTGGTGAAAAAATATATTTACGTTACGAAGTTACAACCATTTATGTGTAAAAAACACAAAATTTGAATGTAATTTTTCGTTTTTTGCAATTTTCGGCCATTTCTGATGAAAATTTTAATATAATGCCAATAGAACTTTTTGTTCAGAAGGTAAGGTTAGTTTCTTCCTATGGTGTTTTCGAGTCGATCGGATAAACGCTCGGAGAGATATTCACGCGTGTTTTTTAAGCGCTATTTTACTGTGCAGGGTTAACCGTAAGGCGAATTCTGCCATGTTTGGTATCGTTGGACTCGGCAACTATTCAGAACTCCAAAGAAACAAGTCCCGTGAAAACACTTCAATCAGAGCCAAAGTTATAGGCGTGTAAAGCATATGTCTGACCACTAGGTGGCGCTGTGACGAAACTCTGCATGCACCCTTAGTTCCTGACTGGCATTACAAGTACCAAGTGTCATGTCAATAGGCCCAAGTTTGACGAAAATACAGCCTAAAATCTGTTTTTTTGCGCTCTACATAAAATTCGTTAAGGCAGTTTACGAGAACGGATTGATGTATCGAAATTCTTTTGATAACTTTTTGCCATGAGTGTCTCTAGATAATACATACCAATTTTTGTGGCAATCGGACAAAAGCCCTAGGACGAGTTCGAAAAAGTAGGGTTTACAAATAATTCAAAATGGCGGAAAATTTTCATGACGGAAAATGACGGCATAGGGTCCAATCGAATCGTCTTGAGCCAATGAATAAGAGAAAGCAAGAATTTTGTTTCTAGGACTTACGGATCAGAAGTTATAAGCAAAAACATAAGTGCAACTTTGGACTGTTGGTGGCGCTAGCGGGTTAGAGATAGAGACTCCAAATTTGCTGTGGGGACACATTGGACTGTCCTTTATCAGTGTGCCAAATTTCATAACTTTCCTACGTACGGTTCTATGGGCTGCCATAGACCGCAATGGCGGAAGAAGAATAACTAATAATAATAATTATTATAAAAAGAAAACTAACAAATACAATAGGGGTCTTCGCCCCTTCGGGGCTTGACCCCTAACAATAGGTGTCTACGCCACTTCGTGGCTTGACCCCTAAAAAGAAAACTAACAAATACAATAGGGGTCTTCGCCCCTTCGGGGCTTGACCCCTAAATATAGCTGCAAGCAGCAATGCCGGGGTCAAGCCAAAAAGGGCACAGAAGAAGGTAAACTTGAGTCCGGATGAGCAGTTTAAAAAACCTAGCAAAACCTCCTGATTTCAGACAAATTAATATAACAGTAATCAGCAAAAAAGCTGTGTTCTTATTCAGTGAAATCTCTCCCTCACGTCTTGAGGAGCATTGACAACTAGAACACTGAAGGAAATGTGAGTGGTGCTTGCAGTGGTAATACTCAGCTCACAAAATGTTACTGTGGTGTTAATGAGTCAAAAGAGCCCACCCCCATGTCTCTACGCTGTTCTGATGAAGAGATATAGCTCTTGCAAAAACAGTTGATAAGGTATTCTCATTGGTTGCTAGACAGTAAATTGACATCCACCAGTGATTATAATCCAAGCCATGAAATGAATAATCCATGATGACTTGTGGTTTTAGATGTGTTGTTGCAGTAGTTTTAGGCAAAATTTTCAATTTTCTATCTCAAAACCACTAGGTGGCGCTGTGACAAAATTGTGCATGCAACTTCAGGTCATGATTACGTTACATCGAGCTAGTTTTATGACTATACACTTTAGTTTAGTGAAGAAACAGTTGTATGACCATAGGGCTGGCTTGATATCACAGGTTTTGTTCAATTATAACGCCAACTAGTGGTGCAAGCAAGCAATTTTTTTTGTGTAGCCTCAGACTGTGGTCGTACATCAGCGTATCAAATCTGGTGAAAAAATCTCTTTTCGTTGCGAAGTTATAACCATTTATGTGTAAAAAATACAAAATTTAAAAGGTAATTTTTCGTTTTTTGCATTTTTCGGTCATTTCTGATGAAAATTTTAATATAACGCCAATAGAACTTTTTGTTCAGAAGGTAAGGTTAGTTTCTTCCTATGGTGTTTTTGAGTCGATCAGAATTACGGTCGCGGAGATATTCGCGCGTGTTTTTTAAGCACTATTTTGCCGCACAGGGTTAACCGTAAGGCGAATCCTGGCATGTTTGGTATCGTTGGACTCGGCAACTATTCAAAACTCCAAGGAAACCAGTCCCTTGTAAATATGATGATCATAGCCAAAGTTATAGGCCTATAAAACATTCGTCTGGCCACTAGGTGGCGCTGCAACGAAACTGTGCATGCTCCCTCAGTTCCTGACTGGCATCTCAAGTACCAAGATTTGTGTCAATAGGCCTAAGTTTGGAGAAGATACAGCCTAAAATCTGTTTTTTTGCGCTCTATGTAAAATTTGTTGACGCGCTATACGACAACGGATTGGTTTATCGAAATTCTTTTAATAACTTTTTGCCTTGAGTGTCTCTAGATGCTGCATACCAATTTTCGTGGAAATCGGGGAAAAGCTCTAGGACGAGTTCGCAAAAGTAGGTTTTACGAATAATTCAAAATGGCGGAAAAATTTCATGACGGAAAATGATGTCATAGGGTCCAATCGAATCGTCTTGAGCCAAGGAATCAGAAGAAGCAAGAATTTTGTTTCTAGGGCTTACAGATCAGAAGTTATAAGCAAAAACATAAGTCCAACTTTGGACTGTTGGTGGCGCTAGTGGGTTAGACATAGAGACTCCAAATTGGCTGTGTGGACACATTGGAGTGTCCTTTATCAGTATGCCAAATTTCATAACTTTCCTACGTACGGTTCTATGGGCTGCCATAGACCGCAATGGCGGAAGAAGAATAACTAATAAATATAGCTGCAAGCAGCAATGCCGGGGTCAAGCCGAAAAGGGCACAAAAGGATGTAAAATTGAGATTGGATAAGCAGATTGAAGAACATAAGTAAACCTAATAATTTTAGATGAAAAAACAAAAAAGTTATCAACAAAAATAATCTATGTTCTTGTCTACTGCAATCGTCCTTCTGTTATTGACAATCATGGAACATTAGAGCACTGAAGGACATGTGAGTGGTGTTTGCAGTGGTCACATCATGTTACAACAAGTTTAATTAGTCAAAAGAGACCATCCCCATGTCTCTACGATGTTCTGATGCAGAGATATAGCTTTTGCAAAAACGGCTGATAAGGTATTCTCAATGGTTGCTAGGGAGTGAATTGGCAACCACCAGTGATCATAGTCAAAGCCATGAAAGGAATAATCCATGATGACTCATGGTTTTAGATGTGTTGTTGCATTAGTTTTAGGCAAAAATACCATATTCCATCTCAAAACCAGTAGGTGGCGCAATGAAAAAATTGTGCATGCAACATCACGTCATGATTGTGTTACATCTAGCTAGTTTTATGACTATACACTTTAGTTTAGTTAAGAAACAGTTGTATGACCATAGGGCTGGCTTGTTATCAAAGGTTTTGTTCAATTATAAGGCCATCTAGTGGTGCAAGCATACAATTTTTTTTGTGTAGCCTCAGAATGTGCTCATGCATCAGCGTATCAAATCTGGTGAAAAAATCTATTTTCGTTACGAAGTTACAACCATTTATGTGTAAAAAACACAAAATTTGAAGGTAATTTTTCGTTTTTTGCAATTTTCGGCCATTTCTGATGAAAATTTTAATAAAACGCCAATAGAACTTTTTGTTCAGAAGGTAAGGTTAGTTTCTTCCTATGGTGTTTTCGAGTCGATCGGAAAAACGTTCGCGGAGATATTTACGCGTGTTTCTTAAGCGCTATTTTGCTGCGCAGGGTTAACCGTAAGGCGAATTCTGGTATGTTTGGTATCGTTGGACTCGGCAACTATTCAGAACTCCAACGAAACAAGTCCCGTGAAAATACGTCAATCGGAGCCAAAGTTATAGGCGTGTAAAACATAAGTCTGACCACTAGGTGGCGCTGTGACGAAACTCTGCATGCACGCTTAGTTCCTGACTGGCATCACAAATACAAAGTATTGTGTCAATAGGCTTAAGTTTGGCGAAGATACAGCCTCAAATCCGTTTTTTTGAGCTCTACGTAAAATTTGTTGACGCGCTATGCGACAACAGATTGGTTTATCGAAATTCTTTTAATAACTTTTTGCCTTGAGTGTCTCTAGATGGTGCATACCGATTTTCAAGGCAATCCGGCAAAAGCTCTAGGACGAGTTCGCAAAAGTAGGTTTTATGAATATTTCAAAATGGCGGGAAAATTTTCATGACGGAAAATGACGTCATAGGGTCCAATCGAATCGTCTTGAGCCAAGGAATCAGAGGAAACAAGAATTTTATTTCTAGGACGTGCGGGTCAGAAGTTATAAGCAAAAATGTAAGTGCAACTTTGGACTGTTGGTGGCGCTAGCGGGTTTGAGATAGAGACTCCAAATTTGCTGTGGATATTATTTGGACTGTCCTCTATCAGTGTGCCAAATTTCATAACTTTCCTATGTACGGTTCTATGGGCTGCCATAGACCGCAAGGTGACAGGAAGAATAATAAATAAGAATAAATAATAATAAGAAAACTAACAAATACAATAGGGGTCTTCGCCCATTCTGGGCTTGACCCCTAATAAATATAGCTGCAAGCAGCGATACCGGGGTCAAGCCAAACATGGCAAAAAATGATTCATACATGATGACTGTCATGATTTAAGATCTAAGTTTGCATTAGTTTTATGAAAAAAATAGCAATTTTTTCGTATCTTGAGACCACTAGGTGGCGCTGTGCCGAAACAATAGATGGTGCTTCAGGTCATGACTGTGATGACACATACCAAATTTAGTGTAAATACGATAAAGCGATACAGAGATATAGCCTTAAATGACTTGACCACTAGGAGGCACTGACCAAACAATAAATTGTGACTCAGGTCTTGATTGTGATGACACCCACCAAATTTGGTGTATATACGATAAAGAGATGCAGAGATATAGCTTCAAATTTCTTGACCACTAGGGGGCGCCGAAAAGTTTACAAGCCCTCTCAGAACATGTTGCTGATGAACCATACCTAGTTTCATAACAATACGCAATTGCGTTTATGAAATACTTGAACTTAAAGAAAAAATTCAAAATGGCCGACACACAAAATGGCCGACCAAAAACCATGTGGTATCGTTTGACTCTGCATGCCTCACGAAATCTAACAAGACCAGTCTCATAATTTTACATTCAAGTTTGGAGTAGTTATAAGCAAAAATAGACATTTTTTATATCTCGTGACCAGTAGGGGGCAGTGTGACGAAATGGTGCATGCACCCTCAGGTCATCACTGTTATGACATATACCAAATCTCATATTAATACGCAAACGTTTTGCGAAGATACAGGCTCAAACACATTTTGGCGTGCTCGCCCTCGCATTCTTTGATGCGTTATACGACAACGGATAGGTCTACCGAAAAGCTTTTGATAACTTTTTGTCTAGAGTGTCTCTAGATGATGCATACCAAAAATCAAGCCAATCACATGAGCGCTCTAGGAGGAGTTCGAAAAAGAAGGT
Source organism: Misgurnus anguillicaudatus (assembly GCF_027580225.2). Classification (NCBI taxonomy): domain Eukaryota; kingdom Metazoa; phylum Chordata; class Actinopteri; order Cypriniformes; family Cobitidae; genus Misgurnus; species Misgurnus anguillicaudatus. The sequence goes on from NC_073344.2 coordinate 1,128,096, forward strand.
GTTCAATATAATTCAAAATGGCCGACAGGAAGTAGGTTTGACTCGGACATAATTGGTACAGTCAGACTCAACATGAGCCAAGGAATCAATAGAGTGAAGACTTATGTCAGTGTGGCAATTTAATCAAATGATATAAAGATTTTAAACAATTTATTTACATATCCTGACCACTAGGTGGCGCCGTCCTAAAGATTTATAGGTGCGCTCAGAACATGTCACTGATGAACCATGCCAAATTTTGTAGCGATACGCCAATCTGTTTGTGAAATACTGAACTTAATGAGAAAATTCAAAATGGCCGACACCCAAAATGGCCGACCGAAAACCGTTTGGTATCGTTTGACTCGGCATGCCTCAAGGAATCTAACAAGACCACCTTCATGATTTTAGACTTAAGTTTTAAGTAGTTATAAGCGAAAATAGGCATTTTTCGAATCTCGTGACCACTAGGTGGCGCTGTGACGAAACGTTGCAGGCACCCTCAGGACATCACTGTAATGACATATACCAAGTTTCATGTCGATACAATAAAGTCTTGCGAAGATACGGCCTCACGTCTGTTTTGGCGTGCTCGCCGCCTTGTATGTTGTCACTGTATACGAGAACGCATTGGTCTATCAAAAAGCTTTTGATAATTTTTTGTCTTGGATGTCTCTAGATGCTACATACCAAAGGACATGCAAATCGGACAAACGGTCTAGGAGGAGTTCGAAAAAGTAGGTTTTACGAAAAATTCAAAATGGCGGAAAGATGTGCATGACACAAATGACATCAATGTGTGCATTTGAATCATCATGAGCCAAGGATTCAGAGGAAACAAGAATTTAGTTTCTAGGACTCATGGGTCAGAAGTTATGAGCATGAACATAAGTGGATTTTTGGACTGTTGGTGGCGCTAGAGGGTTTGAGTCAGACACACCAATGTTGCTATAGTAACTTCTGAGACTGTCCTCTACATGTGTGCCAAATTTCATAACTTTCCTATGTACGGTTCTATGGGCTGCCATTGACTTTCGGCGGAAGAACGAGGAAGATAAATAATAATAATAATAATAAGAAAACTAACAATAACAATAGGGTTCTACGCCCCTTCGGGGCTTGACCCCTAAATATAGCTGCAAGCAGCGATACCGGGGTCAAGCCAAAAAGGGCACAGAAGAAGGTAAACTTGAGTCCGGATGAGCAGTTTAAAAAACCTAGCAAAACCTCCTAATTTCAGACAAATTAATATAACAATAATCAGCAAAAAAGCTGTGTTCTTATTTAGTGAAATCTCTCCCACACGTCTTGAGGAGCATTGACAACTAGAACACTGAAGGAAATGTGAGTGGTGCTTGCAGTGGTAATACTCAGCTCACAAAATGTTACTGTGGTGTTAATGAGTCGAAAGAGCCCACCCCCATGTCTCTACGCTGTTCTGATGAAGAGATATAGCTCTTGCAAAAACAGTTGATAAGGTATTCTCATTGGTTGCTAGACAGTGAATTGACATCCACCAGTGATTATAATCCAAGCCATGAAATGAATAATCCATGATGATTTATGGTTTTAGATGTGTTTGTTGCAGTAGTTTTAGGCAAAAATTACCATTTCTATCTCAAAACCACTAGGTGGCGCTGTGACAAAATTGTGCATGCAACTTCAGGTCATGATTACGTTACATCGAGCTAGTTTTATGACTATACACTTTAGTTTAGTGAAGAAACAGTTGTATGACCATAGGGCTGGCTTGATATCACAGGTTTTGTTCAATTATAACGCCAACTAGTGGTGCAAGCAAGCAATTTTTTTTGTGTAGCCTCAGACTGTGGTCGTACATCAGCGTATCAAATCTGGTGAAAAAATCTCTTTTCGTTGCGAAGTTATAACCATTTATGTGTAAAAAATACAAAATTTAAAGGTAATTTTTCGTTTTTTGCATTTTTCGGCCATTTCTGATGAAAATTTTAATATAACGCCAATAGAACTTTTTGTTCAGAAGGTAAGGTTAATTTCTTCCTATGGTGTTTTTGAGTCGATCAGAATTACGCTCGCGGAGATATTCGCGCGTGTTTTTTAAGCGCTATTTTGCCACACAGGGTTAACCGTAAGGCAAATCCTGGCATGTTTGGTATCGTTGGACTCTGCAACTATTCAAAACTCCAAGGAAATAGGTCCCTTGTAAATACGATGATCATAGCCAAAGTTATAGGCCTATAAAACATTCGTCTGGCCACTAGGTGGCGCTGCAACGAAACTGTGCATGCTCCCTCAGTTCCTGACTGGCATCTCACGTACCAAGATTTGTGTCAATAGGCCTAAGTTTGGAGAAGATACAGCCTAAAATCTGTTTTTTTGCGCTCTATGTAAAATTCGTTGACGCGCTATACGACAACGGATTGGTTTATCGAAATTCTTTTAATAACTTTTTGCCTTGAGTGTCTCTAGATGCTGCATACCAATTTTCGTGGAAATCGGGCAAAAGCTCTAGGACGAGTTCGCAAAAGTAGGTTTTACGAATAATTCAAAATGGCGGAAAATTTTTCATGACGGATAATGACGTCATAGGGTCCATTCGAATCGTCTTGAGCCAAGGAATCAGAGGAAACAAGAATTTCGTTTCTAGGACTTACGGATCAGAAGTTATAAGCAAAAAGGTAAGTGCAATTTTGGACTGTTGGTGGCGCTAGTGGGTTTGAGATAGAGACTCCAAAATTGCTGTGGATACTATTTGGACTGTCCTCTGTCAGTGTGCCAAATTTCATAACTTTCCTACGTACGGTTCTATGGGCTGCCATAGACCGCAATGGCGGAAGAAGAAAAATTTACTAACAGAAACAATTGCCAATATAGCTGCAAGCAGCAATGCCGGGGTCAAGCCGAAAAGGGCACAAAAGGATGTAAAATTGAGATTGGATAAGCAGATTGAAGAACCTAGGTAAACCTAATAATTTTAGATGAAAAAACAAAAAAGTTATTAACAAAAATAGTCTAAGTTCTTGTCTACTGCAATCGTCCTTCTGTTATTGACAATCATGGAACATTAGAGCACTGAAGGACATGTGAGTGGTGTTTGCAGTGGCAAAACATGGGTCACATCATGTTACAACAATTTTAATTAGTCAAAAGAGACCATCCCCGTGTCTCTACGATGTTCTGATACAGAGATATAGCTTTTGCAAAAACGGTTGATAAGGTATTCTCAATGGTTGCTAGGGAGTGAATTGGCAACCACCAGTGATTATAGTCAAAGCCATGAAAGGAATAATCCATAATGACTCATGGTTTTAGATGTGTTGTTGCAGTAGTTTTAGGCAAATACCATATTCTATCTCAAAACCAGTAGGTGGCGCAATGGAAAAATTGTGCATGGAACATCAGGTCATGATTGTGTTACATCTAGCTAGTTTTATGACTATAGACTTTAGTTTAGTTAAGAAACAGTTGTATGACCATAAGGCTGGCTTGTTATCAAAGGTTTTGTTCAATTATAAGGCCATCTAGTGGTGCAAGCATACAATTTTTTTTGTGTAGCCTCATAATGTGCTCATAAATCAGCGTATCAAATCTGGTGAAAAAATCTCTTTTTGTTACGCAATTACAATCATTTATGTGTAAAAAACACAAAATTTGAAGGTAATTTTTCGTTTTTTGCAATTTTCGGCCATTTCTGATAAAAATTTTAATATAACGCCAATAGAACTTTTTGTTCAGAAGGTAAGGTTAATTTCTTCCTATGGTGTTTTTGAGTCGATCGGAATAATGCTCGCGGAGATATTCGCGCATGTTTTTTAAGCGCTATTTTGATGCACAGGGCTAACCGTAAGACGAATCCTAGCATGTTTGGTATCGTTGGACTCGGCAACTATTCAAAACTCCAAGGAATCAAGTCCCGTGAAAATACGTCATTCACAGCCAAAGTTATAGGCGTATAAAACATTCGTCTGGCCACTAGGTGGCGCTGCAACGAAACTGTGCATCCACCCTCAGTTCTTGACTGGCATCTCACGTACCAAGTTTTGTGTCAATAGGTCTAAGTTTGGCGAAGATACAGCCTCAAATCGTTTTTTTTGCGCTCTACATAAAATTTGTTGACGCGCTATACGACAACGGATTGGTTTATCGAAATTCTTTTAATAACTTTTTGCCGTGAGGGTCTCTAGATGCTACATACCAATTTTCGCGGCAATCGGTTAAAAACTCTAGGACGAGTTCGCAAAAGTAGGTTTTACGAATAATTCAAAATGGCGGAAAAATTTTCATGACGGAAAATGACGTCATGGGGTCTAATCGAATCGTCTTGAACCAAGGAATCAGAGGAAACAAGAATTTCGATTCTAGGACTTACGGGTCAGAAGTTATAAGCAAAAACATAAGTGCAACTTTGGACTGTTGGTGGCGCTAGCGGGTTAGACATAGAGACTCCAAATTTGCTGTGGGGACACATTGTACTGTCCTTTATCAGTGTGCCAAATTTCATAACTTTCCTACGTACGGTTCTATGGGCTGCCATAGACCGCAATGGCGGAAGAAGAATAACTAATAATAATAATTATTATAAAAAGAAAACTAACAAATACAATAGGGTTCTACGCCCCTTCGGGGCTTGACCCCTAAATATAGCTGCAAGCAGCAATGCCGGGGTCAAGCCGAAAAGGGCACAAAAGGATGTAAAATTGAGATTGGATAAGCAGATTGAAGAACCTAGGTAAACCTAATAATTTTAGATGAAAACACAAAAAAGTTATCAACAAAAATAATCTAAGTTCTTGTCTACTGCAATCGTCCTTCTGTTATTGACAATCATGAAACATTAGAGCACTGATGGACATGTGAGTGGTGTTTGCAGTGGCAAAACATGGGTCACATCATGTTATAACAAGTTTAATAACTCAAAAGAGTATCCCCGTGTCTTTACAATGTTCTGATGCAGAGATATAGCTTTTGCAAAAACGGTTGATAAGGTGTTCTCAATGGTTGCTAGGGAGTAAATTGGCAACCACCAGTGATCATAGTCAAAGCCATGAAAGGAATAATCCATAATGACTCATGGTTTTAGATGTGTTGTTGCAGTAGTTTTAGGCAAAAATACCATATTCTATCTCAAAACCAGTAGGTGGCGCAATGAAAAAATTGTGCATGCAACATCAGGTCATGATTGTGTTACATCTAGCTAGTTTTATGACAATACACTTTAGTTTAGTTAAGAAACAGTTGTATGACCATAAGGCTGGCTTGTTATCAAAGGTTTTGTTCAATTATAAGGCCATCTAGTGGTGCAAGAATACAATTTTTTTTGTGTAGCCTCAGAATGTGCTCATGCATCAGCGTTTCAATTCTGGTGAAAAAATATATTTTCGTTACGAAGTTACAACCATTTATGTGCAAAAAACACAAAATTTGAGGGTAATTTTTCGTTTTTTGCAATTTTCGGCCATTTCTGATGAAAATTTTAATATAATGCCAATAGAACTTTTTGTTCAGAAGGTAAGGTTAGTTTCTTCCTATGGTGTTTTCGAGTCGATCGGAAAAACCCTCGCGGAGATATTCACGCGTGTTTTTTAAGCGCTATTTTGCTGCGCAGGGTTAACAGTAAGGCGAATTCTGGCATGTTTGGTATCGTTGGACTCGGCAACTATTCAGAACTCCAAAGAAACAAGTCCCGTGAAAATACGTCAATCGGAGCCAAAGTTATAGGCGTGTAAAGCATAAGTCTGACCAATAGGTGGCGCTGTGACAAAACTCTGCATGCATCCATAGTTCCAGACTGGCATCACAAGTACCATGTGTCGTGTTAATAGGCCTAAGTTTGACGAAGATACAGCCTAAAATCTGTTTTTTTGCGCTCTACGTAAAATTCGTTAAGGCGGTATACGACAACGGATTGCTGTATCGAAATTCTTTTGATAACTTTTTGCCATGAGTGTCTCAAGATGATGCATACCAATTTTCTTAGCAATCGGACAAAAGCTCTAGGACGAGTTTGCAAAAGTAGGTTTCACGAATAATTCAAAATGGCGGAAAATTATCATAACGGAAAATGACGTCATAGGGTCCAATCGAATCGTCTTGAGCCAAGGAATCAGATGAAGCAAGATTTTTGTTTCTAGGGCTTACGGTTCAGAAGTTATAAACAAAAACATAAGTGCAACTTTGGACTGTTGGTGGCGCTAGCGGGTTAGACATAGGGACTCCAAATTTGCTGTGGGGACACATTGGACTGTCCTTTATCAGTGTGCCAAATTTCATAACTTTCCTACGTACGGTTCTATGGGCTGCCATAGACCGCAATGGCGGAAGAAGAATAACTAATAATAATAATAATTATTATAAAAAGAAAACTAACAAATACAATAGGGTTCTACGCCCCTTCGGGGCTTGACCCCTAAATATAGCTGCAAGCAGCAATTACCGGGGTCAAGCCAAAAAGGGCACAGAAGAAAGTAAAGTTGAGTTCGGATGAGCAGTTTAAAAAACCTAGGAACATCTTTTGATTTCAGACAAAACAATATAACAGTTATCAGCAAAAGAGCTGTGTTCTCCTTTAGTGAAATCTCCCCCTCTCTTCTCAACTAGCATTGATAACTAGAACACTGAAGGAAATGTGAGTGGTGCTTGCAGTGGTAATACTCAGCTTACAAAATGTTACAGTGGTGTTAATGAGTCAAAAGAGCCCATCCCCATGTCTCTACGATAATCTGATGCAGAGATATAGCTCTTGCAAAAACGGTTGATAAGGTATTCTCATTGGTTGCTAGAGAGTAAATTGACATCCACCAGTGATTATAATCCAAGCCATGAAATGAAAAATTCATGATGACTTATGGTTTTAGATGTGTTGTTGCAGTAGTTTTAGGCAAAAATTACCATTTTCTATCTCAAAACTACTAGGTGGCACACTGACAAAATTATGCATGCAACCTCAAATCATAACTGTGTTGTATCTAGCTAGTTTAATGACTATACACTTTAGTTTAGTGAAGAAACAGTTGTATGACCATAGGATTGGCTTGATATCACAGGTTTTGTTCAATTATAACGCCATCTAGTGGTGGAAGCATACAATTTTTTTGTGTGGCCTCATACTGTGGTCATACATCAGCGTATCAAATATGGTGAAAAAATCTCTTTTCGTTGCGAAGTTATAACCATTTATGTGTAAAAAATACAAAATGTAAAGGTAATTTTTCGTTTTTTGCATTTTTCGGCCATTTCTGATGAAAATTTTAATATAACGCCAATAGAACTTTTTGTTCAGAAGGTAAGGTTAGTTTCTTCCTATGGTGTTTTCGAGTCGATCGGAATTACGCTCGCGGAGATATTCGCATGTGTTTTTTAATTGCTGTTTTGCTGCGCAGGGTTAACCGTAAGGCGAAATCTGGCATGTTTGGTATCGTTGGACTCGGCAATTATTCAGGACTTCAATGAAACAAGTCCCGTGAAAAAACGTCGATCATGTCCAAAGTTATAGGCATGTAAAGCATAAGTCTGACCACTAGGTGGCGCTGCGACGAAACGGTGCATGCACACTCAGTTCCTGACTGGCATCTCAATTACCAAGTTTTGTGTCAATAGGCCTAAGTTTGGCGAAGATACAGCCTAAAATCTGTTTTTTTGCGCTCTACCTAAAATTCGTTGACGCGCTATACGACAATGGATTGGTTTATCAAAATTCTTTTGATAACTTTTTGCCGTGAGTGTCTGTAGATGCTACATACCGATTTTCTTGGCAATCGGGCAAAAGCTCTAGGACGAGTTCGCAAAAGTAGGTTTTACGAATAATTTAAAATGGCGGAAAAATTTTCATGACGGAAAATGATGTCATAGGGTCCAGTCGAATCGGCTTGAGCCAAGGAATCAGAAGAATCAAGAAATTCGTTTCTAGGACTTACGGGTCAGAAGTTATAAGTGAAAACGTAAGTGCAACTTTGGACTGTTGGTGGCGCTAGAGGGTTGGAGATAAAGACTCCAAATTTGCTGTGGAGACACATTGGACTGTCCTTTATCAGTGTGCCAAATTTCATAACTTTCCTACGTACGGTTCTATGGGCTGCCATAGACCGCAATGGCGGAAGAAGAAACGGAAGAAGAATAACTAATAAATATAGCTGCAAGCAGCGATACCGGGGTCAAGCCAAACATGGCAAATAATGATTCATACGTGATGACTGTCATGATTTAAGATCTAAGTTTGCATTAGTTTTAGGAAAAAAATATCATTTTTTTGTATCTTGAGACCACTAGGTGGCACTGTGCCGAAACAATAGATGGTGCCTCAGGTCATGACTGTGATGACACATACCAAATTTAGTGTAAATACGATAAAGCGATACGGAGATATAGCCTTAAATGACTTGACCACTAGGGGACACTGACCAAACAATAAATTGTGACTCAGGTCTTGATTGTGATGACACCCACCAAATTTGGTGTAAATACAATAAAGAGATGCAGAGATTTAGCCTTAAATGACTTGACCACTAGGGGGCACTGACCAAAAAATAAATTGTGACTCAGGTCTTGATTGTGATGACACCCACCAAATTTGGTGTAAATACGATAAAGAGATGCAGAGATATAGCTTCAAATCTCTTAACCACTAGGGGGCACCGAAAAGTTTACAAGTCCTCCCAGAACATGTAGGTAATGAACCATACCAAGTTTCATAACAATACACAGTTGCGTTTCTGAAATACTTGAACTTAAAGAAAAATTCAAAATGGCCGACACACAAAATGGCCGACCAAAAACTATTTGGTATCGTTTGACTCGCCATGCCTCAGGAAATCTAACAAGACCAGTCTCATAATTTTACATTCAAATTTGCAGTAGTTATAAGCAAAAATAGACATTTTTTATATCTCGTGACCAGTAGGGGGCAGTGTGACGAAATGGTGCATGCACCCTCAGGTCATCACTGTTATGACATATACCAAGTCTCATATTAATACGCAAAAGTTTTGCGAAGATACAGGCTCAAACACATTTTGGCGTGCTCGCCGCCGCATTCTTTGATGCGTTATACGACAACGGATAGGTCTACCGAAAATCTTTTGATAACTTTTTGTCTAGAGTATATCTAGATGATGCATACCAAAAATCAAGCCAATCACACGAGCGCTCTAGGAGGAGTTCGAAAAAGTAGGTGTTCAATATAATTCAAAATGGCCGACAGGAAGTAGGTTTGACTCAGACATATTTGATACCGTCGGACTCAGCATGAGCCAAGGAATCAATAGAGTGAAGTCTTATGTCATAGTGGCAATTTAATCAAATGATATAAAGATTTTAAACAATTTATTTACATATCCTGACCACTAGGTGGCGCCGTCCTAAAGATTTATAGGTGCGCTCAGAACATGTCACCGATGAACCATGCCATATTTCGTAGCGATACGCCATTCGGTTTGTGAAATACTGAACTTAATGAGAAAATTCAAAATGGCCGACAACCAAAATGGCCGACCAAAAACGGTTTGGTATCGTTTGACTCGGCATGCCTCAAGGAATCTAACAAGACCTCCTTCATGATTTTAGACTCAAGTTTGTAGTAGTTATAAGCGAAAATAGGCATTTTTCGAATCTCGTGACCACTAGGTGGCGCTGTGACGAAACGTTGCAGGCACCCTCAGGTCATGACTGTTATGACATATACCAAGTTTCGTGTCGATACAATAAAGTTTTGCGAAGATACGGCCTCACGTCCGTTTTGGCGTGCTCGCCGCCATATATGTTGTCAATTTATACGAGAACGCATTGGTCTATCAAAAAGCTTTTGATAACTTTTTGTCACGGGTGTCTCTAGATGCTACATACCAAAGGACATGCAAATCGGACAAACGGTCTAGGAGGAGTTCGAAAAAGTAGGTTTTACGAAAAATTCAAAATGGCGGAAAGATGTGCATGACACAAATGACATCAATGTGTGCAATTGAATCATCATGAGCCAAGGATTCAGAGGAAACAAGAATTTAGTTTCTAGGTCTCACGGGTCAGAAGTTGTGAGCATGAACATTAGTGGATTTTTGGACTGTTGGTGGCGCTAGAGGGTTTGAGTCAGACACACCAATGTTGCTATAGTAACTTCTGAGACTGTCCTCTACATGTGTGCCAAATTTCATAACTTTCCTATGTACGGTTCTATGGGCTGCCATTGACTTCAATGGCGGAAGAGGAAGAATAATAATAATAATAATAAGAAAACTAACAATAACAATAGGGTTCTACGCCCCTTCGGGGCTTGACCCCTAATTATAATAAGAAAACTAACAGATACAATAGGGGTCTTCGCCCATTCTGGGCTTGACCCCTAATAATAAGAAGAAAACTAACAATAACAATAGGGTTCTACGCCCCTTCGGGGCTTGACCCCTAATAATAAGAAAACTAACAATAACAATAGGGTTCTACGCCCCTTCGGGGCTTGACCCCTAATAATTATTATTATTATAAAAAGAAAACTAACGGATACAATAGGGGTCTTCGCCCCTTCGGGGCTTGACCCCTAATAAATATAGCTGCAAGCAGCAATGCCGGGGTCAAGCCGAAAAGGGCAAAGAAGGATGTAAAATTGAGATTGGATAAGCAGATTGAAGAACCTAGGTAAACCTAATGATTTCAGATGAAGAACGCAAAAGTAAGCAACAAAAATAATCTATGTTCTTGTCTACTGCAATTGTCCTTCTGTTATTGACAATCATGGAACATTAGAGCACTGAAAGACACGTGAGTGATGTTTGCAGTGGCAAAACATGGGTCACCACATGTTACAACAAGTCAAATGAGTCAAAAGAGACCATCCCTGTGTCTCTACGATGTTCTGATGCAAAGAAAAAGCTCTTGCAAAAAAGTTGATATGGTATTCTCATCGGTTGCTAGAGAGTAAATTGACTTCCACCAGTGATTATAGTCCAAGCCATGAAAGGAATAATCCATGATGACTCATGGTTTTAGATGTGTTGTTGCAGTAGTTTTCTCAAAACCATTAGGTGGCGCTATGACAAAATCGTGCATGCAACCTCAGGTCATGACTGCGTTACATCTAGCTAGTTTCATGACTATACACTTTAGTTTAGTTAAGAAATAGTTGTATGACCATAGGGCTGGCTTGTTATCAAAGGTTTTGTTCAATTATAAGGCCATCTAGTGGTGCAGGCATACCAATTTTATTGTGTGGCCTCAGACTCTGCTCATACATCAGCGTATCAAATCTGGTGAAAAAATATATTTTTGTTACGAAGTTACAATCATTCATGTGTAAAAAACACAAAATTTGAAGGTAATTTTTCGTTTTTTGCAATTTTCGGCCATTTCTGATGAAAATTTTATTATAACGCCAATAGAACTTTTTGTTCAGAAGGTAAGGTTAGTTTCTTCCTATGGTGTTTTCGAGTCAATCGGAAAAACGCTCGCGGAGATATTCACGCGTGTTTTTTAAGGGTTGTTTTGCTGCGCAGGGTTAACCGTAAGGCGAATTCTGGCATGTTTGGTATCGTTGGACTCGGCAACTATTCAGAACTCCAAAGAAACAAGTCCCGTGAAAATACGTCAATTGAAGCCAAAGTTATAGGCGTGTAAAGCATAAGTCTGGCCACTAGGTGGCGCTGTGACAAAACTCAGCATGCACCCTCAGTTCCTGACTGGCATCTCAAGTACCAAGTTTCGTGTCAATAGGTTTAAGTTTGGCGAAGATACAGCCTAAAATCTGTTTTTTTGCGCTCTACGTAAAATTCAATAAGGTGGTATACGACAACGGATTGCTGTATCGAAATTCTTTTGATAACTTTTTGCCATGAGTGTCTCAAGATGATGCATACCATTTTTGGGGGCAATCGGACAAAAGCTCTAGGACGAGTTCGAAAAAGTAGGTTTTATGAATAATTCAAAATGGCAGAAAGATTTTCATGACGGAAAATGACATCATAGGGTCCAATCAAATCGTCTTGAGCCAAGGAATCAGAGGAAACAAGAATTTTGTTTCTAGGCCTCACGGATCAGAAGTTATAAGCAAAAACATAAGTGCAAATTTGGACTGTTGGTGGCGCTAGCGGGTTAGACATAGAGACTCCAAATTTGCTGTGGGGACACATTGGAGTGTCCTTTATCAGTGTGCCAAATTTCATAACTTTCCTAAGTACGGTTCTATGGGCTGCCATAGACCGCAATGGCGGAAGAAGAATAACTAATAATAAATATAGCTGCAAGCAGCGATACCGGGGTCAAGCCAAACATGGCAAAAAATGATTCATACGTGATGACTGTCATGATTTAAGATCTAAGTTTGCATTAGTTTTAGGAAAAAAATATAATTTGTTTTGTATCTTGAGACCACTAGGTGGCACTGTGCTGAAACAATAGATGGTGCCTCAGGTCATGACTGTGATGACACATACCAAATTTAGTGTAAATACGATAAAGCTATACGGAGATATAGCCTTAAATGACTTGACCACTAGGGGGCACTGACCAAAACAATAGATTGTGACTCAGGTCTTGATTGTGATGACACCCACCAAATTTGGTGTAAATACGATAAAGAGATGCAGAGATATAGCCTCAAATCGTTTTCACCACTAGGGGGCACCAAAAAGTTTACAAGTGCTTTCAGAACATGTTGCTGATGAACCATACCAAGTTTAATAACAATACGCAGTTGCGTTTATGAAATACTTGACTTAAAGAAAAAATTCAAAATGGCCGACACCCAAAATGGCCGACCGAAAACCATTTGGTATCATTTGACTCGACATGCTTCAGGAAATATAACAAAACCACTCTCATAATTTTACACACATGCTTGCAGTAGTTATAAGCAAAAATAGTCAATTTTCATATCTCGTGACCACTAGGGGGCGCTGTGACGAAACGGTGCATGCACCCTTACATCATCACTGTTATGACATATACCAAGTCTCATATCAATACGCAAAAGTTTTGCGAAGATACAGGCTCAAACACATTTTGGGGTGCTCGCCCTTGCATTCTTTGATGCGTTATACGACAACGGATAGGTCTACCGAAAAGCTTTTGATAACTTTTTGTTTGGAGTGTCTCTAGATGATGCCTACCAAAAATCAAGCCAATCAAACGCGCGCTCTAGGAGGAGTTCGAAAAAGTAGGTGTTCAATATAATTCAAAATGGCCGACAGGAAGTAGGTTTGACTCAGACATATTTGGTACAGTCAGACTCAGCACGAGCCAAGGAATCAATAGAGTGAAATCTCATGTCAGTGTGGCAATATAATCAAATGATATAAAGATTTTAAACAATTTCTTTACATATCCTGACCACTAGGTGGCGCCGTCCTAAAGATTTATAGGTGCGCTCAGAACATGTCTCTGATGAACCATGCCAAATTTCGTAGCGATACGCCATTCTGTTTGTGAAATACTGAACTTAATGGGAAAATTCAAAATGGCCGACACCCAAAATGGCCAACCGAAAACCGTTTGATATCGTTTGACTCGGCATGCCTCAAGGAATCTAACAAGACCACCTTCATGATTTTAGACTCAAGTTTGAAGTAGTTATAAGCGAAAATAGGCATTTTTCGAATCTCGTGACCACTAGGTGGCGCTGTGACGAAATGTTGCAGGCACCCTCAGGTCATGACTGTAATGACATATACCAAGTTTCGTGTCGATACAATGAAGTTTTGCGAAGATATGGCCTCACGTCCGTTTTGGCGTGCTCGCCGCCATATATGTTGTCAATTTATACAAGAACGCATTGGTCTATCAAAAAGCTTTTGATAACTTTTTGTCTGGGGTGTCTCTAGATGCTACATACCAAAGGACATGCAAATCGGACGGACGCTCTAGGAGGAGTTCGAAAAAGTAGGTTTTACGGAAAATTCAAAATGGAGGAAAGATTTGCATGACACAAATGATATCAACGTGTGCAATTGAATCATCATGAGCAAAGGATTCAGAGGAAACAGGAATTTAGTTTCTAGGACTCACGGGTCAGAAGTTATGAGCATGAACATAAGTGGATTTTTTGACTGTTGGTGGCGCTAGAGGGTTTGAGTCAGACACACCAATGTTGCTATAGTAACTTCTGAGACTGTCCTCTACATGTGTGCCAAATTTCATAACTTTCCTACATACGGTTCTATGGGCTGCCATTGACTTCAATGGCGGAAGAGGAAACATAATAATAATAAGAAAACTAACAATAACAATAGGTGTCTACGCCACTTCGTGGCTTGACCCCTAATAATAAATATAGCTGCAAGCAGCGATACCGGGGTCAAGCCAAACATGGCAAAAAATGATTCATACGTGATGACTGTCATGATTTCACATCTAAGTTTGCAATATTTTTATGAAAAAATAGCAATTTGTTTGTATCTTGAAACCACTAGGTGGCGCTGTGCCGAAACAATAGATGGTGCCTTAGGTCATGACTGTGATGACACATACCAAATTTGGTGTAAATACGATAAAGCGATATGGAGATATAGCCTTAAATTACTTGACCACTAGGGGACACTGACCAAACCATAAATTATGACTCAGGTCTTGATTGTGATGACACCCACCAAATTTGGTGTAAATACGATAAAGCGATACGGAGATATAGCCTTAAATGACTTGACCACTAGGGGGCACTGACCAAACCATAAATTATGACTCAGGTCTTGATTGTGATGACACCCACCAAATTTGGTGTAAATACGATAAAGACATGCAGAGATATAGCTTCAAATCTCTTGACCACTAGGGGGTGCCAAAAGGTTTACAAGTTCTGCCAGAACATGTTGCTGATGAACCGTACCAAGTTTCATAACTATACGCAATTGCGTTTCTGAAATACTTGAATTTAAAGAAAAAATTCAAAATGGCCGACACACAAAATGGCCGACCAAAAACCATTTGTTATCGTTTGACTCGGCATGCCTCACGAAATCTAACAAGACCAGTCTCATAATTTTACATTCAAATTTGCAGTAGTTATAAGCAAAAATAGACATTTTTTATATCTCGTGACCAGTAGGGGGCAGTGTGACAAAATGGTGCATGCACCCTCAGGTCATCACTGTTATGACATTTACCAAGTCTCATATTAATACGCAAAAGTTTTGCGAAGATACAGGCTCAAACACATTTTGGCGTGCTCGCCCTCGCATTCTTTGATGCGTTATACGACAACGGATAGGTCTACCGAAAATCTTTTGATAACTTTTTGTCTAGAGTGTCTCTAGATGATGCATACCAAAAATCAAGCCAATCACACGAGCGCTCTAGGAGGAGTTCGAAAAAGTAGGTGTTCAATATAATTCAAAATGGCCGACAGGAAGTAGGTTTGACTCTATCATATTTGGTACAGTCGGACTCAGCACGAGCCAAGGAATCAATAGAGTGAAGTCTCATTTCAGTGTGGCAAATGAATCAAATGCTATAAAGATTTTAAACAATTTATTTATATATCCTGACCACTAGGTGGCGCTGTCCTAAAGATTTATAGGTGCGCTCAGAACATGTCACTGATGAACCATGCCAAATTTCGTAGCGATACGTCATTCTGTTTGTGAAATACTGAACTTAATGAGAAAATTCAAAATGGCCGACACCCAAAATGGCCGACCGAAAACCGTTTGTTATCGTTTGACTCGGCATGCCTCAAGGAATCTTACAAGACCACCTTCATGATTTTAGACTCAAGTTTGAAGTAGTTATAAGCAAAAATAGGCATTTTTCGAATCTCGTGACCACTAGGTGGCGCTGTGACGAAACGTTGCAGGCACCCTCAGGTCATGACTGTAATGACATATACCAAGTTTCGTGTCGATACAATAAAGTTTTGCGAAGATACGGCCTCACGTCCGTTTTGGCGTGCTCGCCGCCATATATGTTGTCACTGTATACGAGAACGCATTGGTCTATCAAAAAGCTTTTGATAACTTTTTGTCTGGGGTGTCTCTAGATGCTACATACCAAAGGACATGCAAATCGGACGAACGGTCTAGGAGGAGTTCGAAAAAGTAGGTTTTACGGAAAATTCAAAATGGCGGAAAGATGTGCATGACACAAATGACATCAATGTGTGCAATTGAATCATCATGAGCAAAGGATTCAGAGGAAAGAAGAATTTAGTTTCTAGGTCTCACGGGTCAGAAGTTATGAGCATGAACATAAGTGGATTTTTGGACTGTTGGTGGCGCTAGAGGGTTTGAGTCAGACACACCAATGTTGCTATAGTAACTTCTGAGACTGTCCTCTACATGTGTGCCAAATTTCATAACTTTCCTACGTACGGTTCTATGGGCTGCCATTGACTTTTGGGTGGAAGAACGCGGATTGACCCCTAATAATAAGAAGAAAACTAACAATAACAATAGGGTTCTACGCCCCTTCGGGGCTTGACCCCTAATAATAAGAAAACTAACAATAACAATAGGGTTCTACGCCCCTTCGGGGCTTGACCCCTAATAATTATTATTATTATGAAAAGAAAACTAACGGATACAATAGGGGTCTTCGCCCCTTCGGGGCTTGACCCCTAATAAATATAGCTGCAAGCAGCAATGCCGGGGTCAAGCCGAAAAGGGCACAAAAGGATGTAAAATTGAGATTGGATAAGCAGATTGAAGAACCTAGGTAAACCTAATGATTTCAGATGAAGAACGCAAAAGTAAGCAACAAAAATAATCTATGTTCTTGTCTACTGCAATTGTCCTTCTGTTATTGACAATCATGGAACATTAGAGCACTGAAAGACACGTGAGTGATGTTTGCAGTGGCAAAACATGGGTCACCACATGTTACAACAAGTCAAATGAGTCAAAAGAGACCATCCCTGTGTCTCTACGATGTTCTGATGCAAAGAAAAAGCTCTTGCAAAAAAGTTGATATGGTATTCTCATCGGTTGCTAGAGAGTAAATTGACTTCCACCAGTGATTATAGTCCAAGCCATGAAAGGAATAATCCATGATGACTCATGGTTTTAGATGTGTTGTTGCAGTAGTTTTAGGCAAAAATAGCCATTTTCTATCTCAAAACCAGTAGGTGGCGCTATGACAAAATCGTGCATGCAACCTCAGGTCATGACTGCGTTACATCTAGCTAGTTTCATGACTATACACTTTAGTTTAGTTAAGAAATAGTTGTATGACCATAGGGCTGGCTTGTTATCAAAGGTTTTGTTCAATTATAAGGCCATCTAGTGGTGCAGGCATACCAATTTTATTGTGTGGCCTCAGACTCTGCTCATACATCAGCGTATCAAATCTGGTGAAAAAATATATTTTTGTTACGAAGTTACAATCATTCATGTGTAAAAAACACAAAATTTGAAGGTAATTTTTCGTTTTTTGCAATTTTCGGCCATTTCTGATGAAAATTTTATTATAACGCCAATAGAACTTTTTGTTCAGAAGGTAAGGTTAGTTTCTTCCTATGGTGTTTTCGAGTCAATCGGAAAAACGCTCGCGGAGATATTCACGCGTGTTTTTTAAGGGTTGTTTTGCTGCGCAGGGTTAACCGTAAGGCGAATTCTGGCATGTTTGGTATCGTTGGACTCGGCAACTATTCAGAACTCCAAAGAAACAAGTCCCGTGAAAATACGTCAATTGAAGCCAAAGTTATAGGCGTGTAAAGCATAAGTCTGGCCACTAGGTGGCACTGTGACAAAACTCAGCATGCACCCTCAGTTCCTGACTGGCATCTCAAGTACCAAGTTTCGTGTCAATAGGTTTAAGTTTGGCGAAGATACAGCCTAAAATCTGTTTTTTTGCGCTCTACGTAAAATTCAATAAGGTGGTATACGACAACGGATTGCTGTATCAAAATTCTTTTGATAACTTTTTGCCATGAGTGTCTCAAGATGATGCATACCATTTTTGGGGGCAATCGGACAAAAGCTCTAGGACGAGTTCGAAAAAGTAGGTTTTATGAATAATTCAAAATGGCAGAAAGATTTTCATGACGGAAAATGACATCATAGGGTCCAATCAAATCGTCTTGAGCCAAGGAATCAGAGGAAACAAGAATTTTGTTTCTAGGCCTCACGGATCAGAAGTTATAAGCAAAAACATAAGTGCAAATTTGGACTGTTGGTGGCGCTAGCGGGTTAGACATAGAGACTCCAAATTTGCTGTGGGGACACATTGGAGTGTCCTTTATCAGTGTGCCAAATTTCATAACTTTCCTAAGTACGGTTCTATGGGCTGCCATAGACCGCAATGGCGGAAGAAGAATAACTAATAATAAATATAGCTGCAAGCAGCAATGCCGGGGTCAAGCCGAAAAGGGCACAGAAGGGTGTAATTAGTCAAAAGAGACCACCCCCGTGTCTCTACGATGTTCTAATGCAGAGATATAGCTTTTGCAAAAACGGTTGATAAGGTATTCTCAATGGTTGCTGGGGATTGAATTGGCAACCACCAGTGATTATAGTCAAAGCCATGGAAGGAATAATAGTCATGATTGTGTTACATCTAGCTAGTTTTATGACAATACACTTTAGTTTAGTGAAGAAACAGTTGTATGACCATAAGGCTGGCTTGTTATCAAAGGTTTTGTTCAATTATAAGGCCATCTAGTGGTGAAAGCATACACATTTTTTTGTGTAGCCTCAGAATGTGCTCATGCATCAGCGTATCAAATCTTGTGAAAAAATATATTTTCGTTACAAAGTTGCAACCATTTATGTGTAAAAAACACAAAATTTGAAGGTAATTTTTCGTTTTTTGCAATTTTCGGCCATTTCTGATGAAAATTTTAATATAACGCCAATAGAACTTTTTGTTCAGAAGGTAAGGTTAGTTTCTTCCTATGGTGTTTTCGAGTCGATCGGAAAAACGTTCGCGGAGATATTCACGCGTGTTTTTTAAGCGCTATTTTGCTGCGCAGGGTTAACCGTAAGGCGAATTCTGGCATGTTTAGTATCGTTGGACTCGGCAACTATTCAGAACTCCAAAGAAACAAGTCCCGTAAAAAACACTTCAATCGGAGCCAAAGTTATAGGCATGTAAACCATATGTCTGACCACTAGGTGGCGCTGTGACGAAACTCTGCATGCACCCTTAGTTCCTGACTGGCATCACAAGTACCAAGTGTCATGTCAATAGGCCTAAGTTTCACGAAAATACAGCCTAAAATCTGTTTTTTTGCGCTCTACGTAAAATTCGTTAAGGCGGTATACAAGAACGGATTGATGTATCGAAATTCTTTTGATAACTTTTTGCCATGAGTGTCTCTAGATGATACATACCAATTTTTGTGGCAATCGGACAAAAGCCCTAGGACGAGTTCGAAAAAGTAGAGTTTACGAATAATTCAAAATGGCGGAAAATTTTCATGACGGAAAATGACGCCATAGGGTCCAATCAAATCGTCTTGAGCCAAGGAATCAGAGGGAACAAGAATTTTGTTTCTAGGACTTACGGATCAGAAGTTATAAGCAAAAACATAAGTGCAACTTTGGACTGTTGGTGGCGCTAGCGGGTTAGAGATAGAGACTCCAAATTTGCTGTGGGGACACATTGGACTGTCCTTTATCAGTGTGCCAAATTTCATAACTTTCCTACGTACGGTTCTATGGGCTGCCATAGACCGCAATGGCGGAAGAAGAATAACTAATAATAATAATAATTATTATAAAAAGAAAACTAACAAATACAATAGGGGTCTTCGCCCCTTCGGGGCTTGACCCCTAAATATAGCTGCAAGCAGCGATACCGGGGTCAAGCCAAACATGGCAAAAAATGATTCATACGTGATGACTGTCATGATTTAAGATCTAAGTTTGCATTAGTTTTATGAAAAAAATAGCAATTTTTTCTTATCTTGAGACCACTAGGTGGCGCTGTGCCGAAACAATAGATGGTGCCTCAGGTCATGACTGTGATGACACATACCAAATTAAGTGTAAATACGATAAAGAGATGCAGAGATAAAGCTTCAAATCTCTTGACCACTAGGGGGCACCGAAAAGTTTACAAGTCCTCCCAGACCATGTTGCTGATGAACCATACCAAGTTTCATAACAATACGCAATTGCGTTTCTGAAATACTTGAACTTAAAGAAAAAATTCAAAATGGCCGACACACAAAATGGCCGACCAAAAACCATTTGGTATCGTTTGACTCGGCATGCCTCAAGAAATCTAACAAGACCAGTCTCATAATTTTACATTCAAGTTTGCAGTAGTTATAAGCAAAAATAGACATTTTTTATATCTCCTGACCAGTAGGGGGCAGTGTGACGAAATGTTGCATGCACCCTCAGGTCATCACTGTTATGACATATACCAAGTCTCATATTAATACACAAAAGTTTTGCGAAGATACAGGCTCAAACACATTTTGGCGTGCTCGCCCTCGCATTCTTTGATGCGTTATACGACAACGGATAGGTCTACCGAAAAGCTTTTGATAACTTTTTGTCTAGAGTGTCTCTAGATGATGCATACCAAAAATCAAGCCAATCACACGAGCGCTCTAGGAGGAGTTCGAAAAAGTAGGTGTTCAATATAATTCAAAATGGCCGACAAGTAGGTTTGACTCAGACATATTTGGTACAGTCGGACTCAGCATGAGCCAAGGAATCAATAGAGTGTTGTCTCATGTCTGTGTGGCAATTTAATCAAATGATATAAAGATTTTAAACAATTTATTTACATATCCTGACCACTAGGTGGCGCTGTCCTAAAGATTTATAGTTGCGCTCAGAACATGTCACTGATGAACCATGCCAAATTTCGTAGCGATACGCCATTCTGTTTGTGAAATACTGAACTTAATGAGAAAATTCAAAATGGCCGACACCCAAAATGGCCGACCGAAAACCGTTTGGTATCGTTTGACTCGGCATGCCTCAAGGAATCTAACAAGACCACCTTCGTGATTTTAGACTCAAGTTTGAAGTAGTTATAAGCAAAAATAGGCATTTTTTGAATCTAGTGACCACTAGGTGGCGCTGTGACGAAACGTTGCAGGCACCCTCAAGTCATGACTGTAATGACATATACCAAGTTTCTTGTCGATACACCAAAGTGTTGCGAAGATACGGCCTCACGTCTGTTTTGGCGTGCTCGCCGCCATATATTTTGTCAATTTATATGAGAACGCATTGGTCTATCAAAAAGCTTTTGATAACTTTTTGTCTTGGGTGTCTCTAGATGCTACATACCAAAGGACATGCAAATCGGACAAACGGTCTAGGAGGAGTTCGAAAAAGTAGGTTTTACGAAAAATTCAAAATGGCGGAAAGATTTGCATGACACAAATGACATCAATGTGTGCATTTGAATCATCATGAGCCAAGGATTCAGAGGAAACAAGAATTTAGTTTCTAGGACTCACGGGTCAAAAGTTATGAGCATGAACATAAGTGGATTTTTGGACTGTTGGTGGCGCTAGAGGGTTTGAGTCAGACACACCAATGTTGCTATAGTAACTTCTGAGACTGTCCTCTACATGTGTGCCAAATTTCATAACTTTCCTATGTACGGTTCTATGGGCTGCCATTGACTTTTGGGTGGAAGAACGAGGAAGATAAATAATAATAAGAAAACTAACAGAAACAATAGGTGTCTACGCCACTTCGTGGCTTGACCCCTAAATATAGCTGCAAGCAGCGATACCGGGGTCAAGCCAAACATGGCAAAAAATGATTCATACGTGATGACTGTCATGATTTAAGATCTAAGTTTGCATTAGTTTTAGGAAAAAAATATAATTTGTTTTGTATCTTGAGACCACTAGGTGGCACTGTGCTGAAACAATAGATGGTGCCTCAGGTCATGACTGTGATGACACATACCAAATTTAGTGTAAATACGATAAAGCTATACGGAGATATAGCCTTAAATGACTTGACCACTAGGGGGCACTGACCAAAACAATAGATTGTGACTCAGGTCTTGATTGTGATGACACCCACCAAATTTGGTGTAAATACGATAAAGAGATGCAGAGATATAGCCTCAAATCGTTTTCACCACTAGGGGGCACCAAAAAGTTTACAAGTGCTTTCAGAACATGTTGCTGATGAACCATACCAAGTTTAATAACAATACGCAGTTGCGTTTATGAAATACTTGACTTAAAGAAAAAATTCAAAATGGCCGACACCCAAAATGGCCGACCGAAAACCATTTGGTATCATTTGACTCGACATGCTTCAGGAAATATAACAAAACCACTCTCATAATTTTACACACATGCTTGCAGTAGTTATAAGCAAAAATAGTCAATTTTCATATCTCGTGACCACTAGGGGGCGCTGTGACGAAACGGTGCATGCACCCTTACATCATCACTGTTATGACATATACCAAGTCTCATATCAATACGCAAAAGTTTTGCGAAGATACAGGCTCAAACACATTTTGGGGTGCTCGCCCTTGCATTCTTTGATGCGTTATACGACAACGGATAGGTCTACCGAAAAGCTTTTGATAACTTTTTGTTTGGAGTGTCTCTAGATGATGCCTACCAAAAATCAAGCCAATCAAACGCGCGCTCTAGGAGGAGTTCGAAAAAGTAGGTGTTCAATATAATTCAAAATGGCCGACAGGAAGTAGGTTTGACTCAGACATATTTGGTACAGTCAGACTCAGCACGAGCCAAGGAATCAATAGAGTGAAATCTCATGTCAGTGTGGCAATATAATCAAATGATATAAAGATTTTAAACAATTTCTTTACATATCCTGACCACTAGGTGGCGCCGTCCTAAAGATTTATAGGTGCGCTCAGAACATGTCTCTGATGAACCATGCCAAATTTCGTAGCGATACGCCATTCTGTTTGTGAAATACTGAACTTAATGGGAAAATTCAAAATGGCCGACACCCAAAATGGCCAACCGAAAACCGTTTGATATCGTTTGACTCGGCATGCCTCAAGGAATCTAACAAGACCACCTTCATGATTTTAGACTCAAGTTTGAAGTAGTTATAAGCGAAAATAGGCATTTTTCGAATCTCGTGACCACTAGGTGGCGCTGTGACGAAATGTTGCAGGCACCCTCAGGTCATGACTGTAATGACATATACCAAGTTTCGTGTCGATACAATGAAGTTTTGCGAAGATATGGCCTCACGTCCGTTTTGGCGTGCTCGCCGCCATATATGTTGTCAATTTATACAAGAACGCATTGGTCTATCAAAAAGCTTTTGATAACTTTTTGTCTGGGGTGTCTCTAGATGCTACATACCAAAGGACATGCAAATCGGACGGACGCTCTAGGAGGAGTTCGAAAAAGTAGGTTTTACGGAAAATTCAAAATGGAGGAAAGATTTGCATGACACAAATGATATCAACGTGTGCAATTGAATCATCATGAGCAAAGGATTCAGAGGAAACAGGAATTTAGTTTCTAGGACTCACGGGTCAGAAGTTATGAGCATGAACATAAGTGGATTTTTTGACTGTTGGTGGCGCTAGAGGGTTTGAGTCAGACACACCAATGTTGCTATAGTAACTTCTGAGACTGTCCTCTACATGTGTGCCAAATTTCATAACTTTCCTACATACGGTTCTATGGGCTGCCATTGACTTCAATGGCGGAAGAGGAAACATAATAATAATAAGAAAACTAACAATAACAATAGGTGTCTACGCCACTTCGTGGCTTGACCCCTAATAATAAATATAGCTGCAAGCAGCGATACCGGGGTCAAGCCAAACATGGCAAAAAATGATTCATACGTGATGACTGTCATGATTTCACATCTAAGTTTGCAATATTTTTATGAAAAAATAGCAATTTGTTTGTATCTTGAAACCACTAGGTGGCGCTGTGCCGAAACAATAGATGGTGCCTTAGGTCATGACTGTGATGACACATACCAAATTTGGTGTAAATACGATAAAGCGATATGGAGATATAGCCTTAAATTACTTGACCACTAGGGGACACTGACCAAACCATAAATTATGACTCAGGTCTTGATTGTGATGACACCCACCAAATTTGGTGTAAATACGATAAAGCGATACGGAGATATAGCCTTAAATGACTTGACCACTAGGGGGCACTGACCAAACCATAAATTATGACTCAGGTCTTGATTGTGATGACACCCACCAAATTTGGTGTAAATACGATAAAGACATGCAGAGATATAGCTTCAAATCTCTTGACCACTAGGGGGTGCCAAAAGGTTTACAAGTTCTGCCAGAACATGTTGCTGATGAACCGTACCAAGTTTCATAACTATACGCAATTGCGTTTCTGAAATACTTGAATTTAAAGAAAAAATTCAAAATGGCCGACACACAAAATGGCCGACCAAAAACCATTTGTTATCGTTTGACTCGGCATGCCTCACGAAATCTAACAAGACCAGTCTCATAATTTTACATTCAAATTTGCAGTAGTTATAAGCAAAAATAGACATTTTTTATATCTCGTGACCAGTAGGGGGCAGTGTGACAAAATGGTGCATGCACCCTCAGGTCATCACTGTTATGACATTTACCAAGTCTCATATTAATACGCAAAAGTTTTGCGAAGATACAGGCTCAAACACATTTTGGCGTGCTCGCCCTCGCATTCTTTGATGCGTTATACGACAACGGATAGGTCTACCGAAAATCTTTTGATAACTTTTTGTCTAGAGTGTCTCTAGATGATGCATACCAAAAATCAAGCCAATCACACGAGCGCTCTAGGAGGAGTTCGAAAAAGTAGGTGTTCAATATAATTCAAAATGGCCGACAGGAAGTAGGTTTGACTCTATCATATTTGGTACAGTCGGACTCAGCACGAGCCAAGGAATCAATAGAGTGAAGTCTCATTTCAGTGTGGCAAATGAATCAAATGCTATAAAGATTTTAAACAATTTATTTATATATCCTGACCACTAGGTGGCGCTGTCCTAAAGATTTATAGGTGCGCTCAGAACATGTCACTGATGAACCATGCCAAATTTCGTAGCGATACGTCATTCTGTTTGTGAAATACTGAACTTAATGAGAAAATTCAAAATGGCCGACACCCAAAATGGCCGACCGAAAACCGTTTGTTATCGTTTGACTCGGCATGCCTCAAGGAATCTTACAAGACCACCTTCATGATTTTAGACTCAAGTTTGAAGTAGTTATAAGCAAAAATAGGCATTTTTCGAATCTCGTGACCACTAGGTGGCGCTGTGACGAAACGTTGCAGGCACCCTCAGGTCATGACTGTAATGACATATACCAAGTTTCGTGTCGATACAATAAAGTTTTGCGAAGATACGGCCTCACGTCCGTTTTGGCGTGCTCGCCGCCATATATGTTGTCACTGTATACGAGAACGCATTGGTCTATCAAAAAGCTTTTGATAACTTTTTGTCTGGGGTGTCTCTAGATGCTACATACCAAAGGACATGCAAATCGGACGAACGGTCTAGGAGGAGTTCGAAAAAGTAGGTTTTACGGAAAATTCAAAATGGCGGAAAGATGTGCATGACACAAATGACATCAATGTGTGCAATTGAATCATCATGAGCAAAGGATTCAGAGGAAAGAAGAATTTAGTTTCTAGGTCTCACGGGTCAGAAGTTATGAGCATGAACATAAGTGGATTTTTGGACTGTTGGTGGCGCTAGAGGGTTTGAGTCAGACACACCAATGTTGCTATAGTAACTTCTGAGACTGTCCTCTACATGTGTGCCAAATTTCATAACTTTCCTACGTACGGTTCTATGGGCTGCCATTGACTTTTGGGTGGAAGAACGCGGATTGACCCCTAATAATAAGAAGAAAACTAACAATAACAATAGGGTTCTATGCCCCTTCGGGGCTTGACCCCTAATAATAAGAAAACTAACAATAACAATAGGGTTCTACGCCCCTTCGGGGCTTGACCCCTAATAATTATTATTATTATGAAAAGAAAACTAACGGATACAATAGGGGTCTTCGCCCCTTCGGGGCTTGACCCCTAATAAATATAGCTGCAAGCAGCAATGCCGGGGTCAAGCCGAAAAGGGCACAAAAGGATGTAAAATTGAGATTGGATAAGCAGATTGAAGAACCTAGGTAAACCTAATGATTTCAGATGAAGAACGCAAAAGTAAGCAACAAAAATAATCTATGTTCTTGTCTACTGCAATTGTCCTTCTGTTATTGACAATCATGGAACATTAGAGCACTGAAAGACACGTGAGTGATGTTTGCAGTGGCAAAACATGGGTCACCACATGTTACAACAAGTCAAATGAGTCAAAAGAGACCATCCCTGTGTCTCTACGATGTTCTGATGCAAAGAAAAAGCTCTTGCAAAAAAGTTGATATGGTATTCTCATCGGTTGCTAGAGAGTAAATTGACTTCCACCAGTGATTATAGTCCAAGCCATGAAAGGAATAATCCATGATGACTCATGGTTTTAGATGTGTTGTTGCAGTAGTTTTAGGCAAAAATAGCCATTTTCTATCTCAAAACCAGTAGGTGGCGCTATGACAAAATCGTGCATGCAACCTCAGGTCATGACTGCGTTACATCTAGCTAGTTTCATGACTATACACTTTAGTTTAGTTAAGAAATAGTTGTATGACCATAGGGCTGGCTTGTTATCAAAGGTTTTGTTCAATTATAAGGCCATCTAGTGGTGCAGGCATACCAATTTTATTGTGTGGCCTCAGACTCTGCTCATACATCAGCGTATCAAATCTGGTGAAAAAATATATTTTTGTTACGAAGTTACAATCATTCATGTGTAAAAAACACAAAATTTGAAGGTAATTTTTCGTTTTTTGCAATTTTCGGCCATTTCTGATGAAAATTTTATTATAACGCCAATAGAACTTTTTGTTCAGAAGGTAAGGTTAGTTTCTTCCTATGGTGTTTTCGAGTCAATCGGAAAAACGCTCGCGGAGATATTCACGCGTGTTTTTTAAGGGTTGTTTTGCTGCGCAGGGTTAACCGTAAGGCGAATTCTGGCATGTTTGGTATCGTTGGACTCGGCAACTATTCAGAACTCCAAAGAAACAAGTCCCGTGAAAATACGTCAATTGAAGCCAAAGTTATAGGCGTGTAAAGCATAAGTCTGGCCACTAGGTGGCACTGTGACAAAACTCAGCATGCACCCTCAGTTCCTGACTGGCATCTCAAGTACCAAGTTTCGTGTCAATAGGTTTAAGTTTGGCGAAGATACAGCCTAAAATCTGTTTTTTTGCGCTCTACGTAAAATTCAATAAGGTGGTATACGACAACGGATTGCTGTATCAAAATTCTTTTGATAACTTTTTGCCATGAGTGTCTCAAGATGATGCATACCATTTTTGGGGGCAATCGGACAAAAGCTCTAGGACGAGTTCGAAAAAGTAGGTTTTATGAATAATTCAAAATGGCAGAAAGATTTTCATGACGGAAAATGACATCATAGGGTCCAATCAAATCGTCTTGAGCCAAGGAATCAGAGGAAACAAGAATTTTGTTTCTAGGCCTCACGGATCAGAAGTTATAAGCAAAAACATAAGTGCAAATTTGGACTGTTGGTGGCGCTAGCGGGTTAGACATAGAGACTCCAAATTTGCTGTGGGGACACATTGGAGTGTCCTTTATCAGTGTGCCAAATTTCATAACTTTCCTAAGTACGGTTCTATGGGCTGCCATAGACCGCAATGGCGGAAGAAGAATAACTAATAATAAATATAGCTGCAAGCAGCAATGCCGGGGTCAAGCCGAAAAGGGCACAGAAGGGTGTAATTAGTCAAAAGAGACCACCCCCGTGTCTCTACGATGTTCTAATGCAGAGATATAGCTTTTGCAAAAACGGTTGATAAGGTATTCTCAATGGTTGCTGGGGATTGAATTGGCAACCACCAGTGATTATAGTCAAAGCCATGGAAGGAATAATAGTCATGATTGTGTTACATCTAGCTAGTTTTATGACAATACACTTTAGTTTAGTGAAGAAACAGTTGTATGACCATAAGGCTGGCTTGTTATCAAAGGTTTTGTTCAATTATAAGGCCATCTAGTGGTGAAAGCATACACATTTTTTTGTGTAGCCTCAGAATGTGCTCATGCATCAGCGTATCAAATCTTGTGAAAAAATATATTTTCGTTACAAAGTTGCAACCATTTATGTGTAAAAAACACAAAATTTGAAGGTAATTTTTCGTTTTTTGCAATTTTCGGCCATTTCTGATGAAAATTTTAATATAACGCCAATAGAACTTTTTGTTCAGAAGGTAAGGTTAGTTTCTTCCTATGGTGTTTTCGAGTCGATCGGAAAAACGTTCGCGGAGATATTCACGCGTGTTTTTTAAGCGCTATTTTGCTGCGCAGGGTTAACCGTAAGGCGAATTCTGGCATGTTTAGTATCGTTGGACTCGGCAACTATTCAGAACTCCAAAGAAACAAGTCCCGTAAAAAACACTTCAATCGGAGCCAAAGTTATAGGCATGTAAACCATATGTCTGACCACTAGGTGGCGCTGTGACGAAACTCTGCATGCACCCTTAGTTCCTGACTGGCATCACAAGTACCAAGTGTCATGTCAATAGGCCTAAGTTTCACGAAAATACAGCCTAAAATCTGTTTTTTTGCGCTCTACGTAAAATTCGTTAAGGCGGTATACAAGAACGGATTGATGTATCGAAATTCTTTTGATAACTTTTTGCCATGAGTGTCTCTAGATGATACATACCAATTTTTGTGGCAATCGGACAAAAGCCCTAGGACGAGTTCGAAAAAGTAGAGTTTACGAATAATTCAAAATGGCGGAAAATTTTCATGACGGAAAATGACGCCATAGGGTCCAATCAAATCGTCTTGAGCCAAGGAATCAGAGGGAACAAGAATTTTGTTTCTAGGACTTACGGATCAGAAGTTATAAGCAAAAACATAAGTGCAACTTTGGACTGTTGGTGGCGCTAGCGGGTTAGAGATAGAGACTCCAAATTTGCTGTGGGGACACATTGGACTGTCCTTTATCAGTGTGCCAAATTTCATAACTTTCCTACGTACGGTTCTATGGGCTGCCATAGACCGCAATGGCGGAAGAAGAATAACTAATAATAATAATA
The DNA here is from genome assembly GCF_027580225.2 of Misgurnus anguillicaudatus. Classification (NCBI taxonomy): domain Eukaryota; kingdom Metazoa; phylum Chordata; class Actinopteri; order Cypriniformes; family Cobitidae; genus Misgurnus; species Misgurnus anguillicaudatus. Next base: position 1,157,049 of record NC_073344.2, read on the forward strand.
ATTATTATAAAAAGAAAACTAACAAATACAATAGGGGTCTTCGCCCCTTCGGGGCTTGACCCCTAAATATAGCTGCAAGCAGCGATACCGGGGTCAAGCCAAACATGGCAAAAAATGATTCATACGTGATGACTGTCATGATTTAAGATCTAAGTTTGCATTAGTTTTATGAAAAAAATAGCAATTTTTTCTTATCTTGAGACCACTAGGTGGCGCTGTGCCGAAACAATAGATGGTGCCTCAGGTCATGACTGTGATGACACATACCAAATTAAGTGTAAATACGATAAAGAGATGCAGAGATAAAGCTTCAAATCTCTTGACCACTAGGGGGCACCGAAAAGTTTACAAGTCCTCCCAGACCATGTTGCTGATGAACCATACCAAGTTTCATAACAATACGCAATTGCGTTTCTGAAATACTTGAACTTAAAGAAAAAATTCAAAATGGCCGACACACAAAATGGCCGACCAAAAACCATTTGGTATCGTTTGACTCGGCATGCCTCAAGAAATCTAACAAGACCAGTCTCATAATTTTACATTCAAGTTTGCAGTAGTTATAAGCAAAAATAGACATTTTTTATATCTCCTGACCAGTAGGGGGCAGTGTGACGAAATGTTGCATGCACCCTCAGGTCATCACTGTTATGACATATACCAAGTCTCATATTAATACACAAAAGTTTTGCGAAGATACAGGCTCAAACACATTTTGGCGTGCTCGCCCTCGCATTCTTTGATGCGTTATACGACAACGGATAGGTCTACCGAAAAGCTTTTGATAACTTTTTGTCTAGAGTGTCTCTAGATGATGCATACCAAAAATCAAGCCAATCACACGAGCGCTCTAGGAGGAGTTCGAAAAAGTAGGTGTTCAATATAATTCAAAATGGCCGACAGGAAGTAGGTTTGACTCAGACATATTTGGTACAGTCGGACTCAGCATGAGCCAAGGAATCAATAGAGTGTTGTCTCATGTCTGTGTGGCAATTTAATCAAATGATATAAAGATTTTAAACAATTTATTTACATATCCTGACCACTAGGTGGCGCTGTCCTAAAGATTTATAGTTGCGCTCAGAACATGTCACTGATGAACCATGCCAAATTTCGTAGCGATACGCCATTCTGTTTGTGAAATACTGAACTTAATGAGAAAATTCAAAATGGCCGACACCCAAAATGGCCGACCGAAAACCGTTTGGTATCGTTTGACTCGGCATGCCTCAAGGAATCTAACAAGACCACCTTCGTGATTTTAGACTCAAGTTTGAAGTAGTTATAAGCAAAAATAGGCATTTTTTGAATCTAGTGACCACTAGGTGGCGCTGTGACGAAACGTTGCAGGCACCCTCAAGTCATGACTGTAATGACATATACCAAGTTTCTTGTCGATACACCAAAGTGTTGCGAAGATACGGCCTCACGTCTGTTTTGGCGTGCTCGCCGCCATATATTTTGTCAATTTATATGAGAACGCATTGGTCTATCAAAAAGCTTTTGATAACTTTTTGTCTTGGGTGTCTCTAGATGCTACATACCAAAGGACATGCAAATCGGACAAACGGTCTAGGAGGAGTTCGAAAAAGTAGGTTTTACGAAAAATTCAAAATGGCGGAAAGATTTGCATGACACAAATGACATCAATGTGTGCATTTGAATCATCATGAGCCAAGGATTCAGAGGAAACAAGAATTTAGTTTCTAGGACTCACGGGTCAAAAGTTATGAGCATGAACATAAGTGGATTTTTGGACTGTTGGTGGCGCTAGAGGGTTTGAGTCAGACACACCAATGTTGCTATAGTAACTTCTGAGACTGTCCTCTACATGTGTGCCAAATTTCATAACTTTCCTATGTACGGTTCTATGGGCTGCCATTGACTTTTGGGTGGAAGAACGAGGAAGATAAATAATAATAAGAAAACTAACAGAAACAATAGGTGTCTACGCCACTTCGTGGCTTGACCCCTAAATATAGCTGCAAGCAGCGATACCGGGGTCAAGCCAAACATGGCAAAAAATGATTCATACGTGATGACTGTCATGATTTAAGATCTAAGTTTGCATTAGTTTTAGGAAAAAAATATAATTTGTTTTGTATCTTGAGACCACTAGGTGGCACTGTGCTGAAACAATAGATGGTGCCTCAGGTCATGACTGTGATGACACATACCAAATTTAGTGTAAATACGATAAAGCTATACGGAGATATAGCCTTAAATGACTTGACCACTAGGGGGCACTGACCAAAACAATAGATTGTGACTCAGGTCTTGATTGTGATGACACCCACCAAATTTGGTGTAAATACGATAAAGAGATGCAGAGATATAGCCTCAAATCGTTTTCACCACTAGGGGGCACCAAAAAGTTTACAAGTGCTTTCAGAACATGTTGCTGATGAACCATACCAAGTTTAATAACAATACGCAGTTGCGTTTATGAAATACTTGACTTAAAGAAAAAATTCAAAATGGCCGACACCCAAAATGGCCGACCGAAAACCATTTGGTATCATTTGACTCGACATGCTTCAGGAAATATAACAAAACCACTCTCATAATTTTACACACATGCTTGCAGTAGTTATAAGCAAAAATAGTCAATTTTCATATCTCGTGACCACTAGGGGGCGCTGTGACGAAACGGTGCATGCACCCTTACATCATCACTGTTATGACATATACCAAGTCTCATATCAATACGCAAAAGTTTTGCGAAGATACAGGCTCAAACACATTTTGGGGTGCTCGCCCTTGCATTCTTTGATGCGTTATACGACAACGGATAGGTCTACCGAAAAGCTTTTGATAACTTTTTGTTTGGAGTGTCTCTAGATGATGCCTACCAAAAATCAAGCCAATCAAACGCGCGCTCTAGGAGGAGTTCGAAAAAGTAGGTGTTCAATATAATTCAAAATGGCCGACAGGAAGTAGGTTTGACTCAGACATATTTGGTACAGTCAGACTCAGCACGAGCCAAGGAATCAATAGAGTGAAATCTCATGTCAGTGTGGCAATATAATCAAATGATATAAAGATTTTAAACAATTTCTTTACATATCCTGACCACTAGGTGGCGCCGTCCTAAAGATTTATAGGTGCGCTCAGAACATGTCTCTGATGAACCATGCCAAATTTCGTAGCGATACGCCATTCTGTTTGTGAAATACTGAACTTAATGGGAAAATTCAAAATGGCCGACACCCAAAATGGCCAACCGAAAACCGTTTGATATCGTTTGACTCGGCATGCCTCAAGGAATCTAACAAGACCACCTTCATGATTTTAGACTCAAGTTTGAAGTAGTTATAAGCGAAAATAGGCATTTTTCGAATCTCGTGACCACTAGGTGGCGCTGTGACGAAATGTTGCAGGCACCCTCAGGTCATGACTGTAATGACATATACCAAGTTTCGTGTCGATACAATGAAGTTTTGCGAAGATATGGCCTCACGTCCGTTTTGGCGTGCTCGCCGCCATATATGTTGTCAATTTATACAAGAACGCATTGGTCTATCAAAAAGCTTTTGATAACTTTTTGTCTGGGGTGTCTCTAGATGCTACATACCAAAGGACATGCAAATCGGACGGACGCTCTAGGAGGAGTTCGAAAAAGTAGGTTTTACGGAAAATTCAAAATGGAGGAAAGATTTGCATGACACAAATGATATCAACGTGTGCAATTGAATCATCATGAGCAAAGGATTCAGAGGAAACAGGAATTTAGTTTCTAGGACTCACGGGTCAGAAGTTATGAGCATGAACATAAGTGGATTTTTTGACTGTTGGTGGCGCTAGAGGGTTTGAGTCAGACACACCAATGTTGCTATAGTAACTTCTGAGACTGTCCTCTACATGTGTGCCAAATTTCATAACTTTCCTACATACGGTTCTATGGGCTGCCATTGACTTCAATGGCGGAAGAGGAAACATAATAATAATAAGAAAACTAACAATAACAATAGGTGTCTACGCCACTTCGTGGCTTGACCCCTAATAATAAATATAGCTGCAAGCAGCGATACCGGGGTCAAGCCAAACATGGCAAAAAATGATTCATACGTGATGACTGTCATGATTTCACATCTAAGTTTGCAATATTTTTATGAAAAAATAGCAATTTGTTTGTATCTTGAAACCACTAGGTGGCGCTGTGCCGAAACAATAGATGGTGCCTTAGGTCATGACTGTGATGACACATACCAAATTTGGTGTAAATACGATAAAGCGATATGGAGATATAGCCTTAAATTACTTGACCACTAGGGGACACTGACCAAACCATAAATTATGACTCAGGTCTTGATTGTGATGACACCCACCAAATTTGGTGTAAATACGATAAAGCGATACGGAGATATAGCCTTAAATGACTTGACCACTAGGGGGCACTGACCAAACCATAAATTATGACTCAGGTCTTGATTGTGATGACACCCACCAAATTTGGTGTAAATACGATAAAGACATGCAGAGATATAGCTTCAAATCTCTTGACCACTAGGGGGTGCCAAAAGGTTTACAAGTTCTGCCAGAACATGTTGCTGATGAACCGTACCAAGTTTCATAACTATACGCAATTGCGTTTCTGAAATACTTGAATTTAAAGAAAAAATTCAAAATGGCCGACACACAAAATGGCCGACCAAAAACCATTTGTTATCGTTTGACTCGGCATGCCTCACGAAATCTAACAAGACCAGTCTCATAATTTTACATTCAAATTTGCAGTAGTTATAAGCAAAAATAGACATTTTTTATATCTCGTGACCAGTAGGGGGCAGTGTGACAAAATGGTGCATGCACCCTCAGGTCATCACTGTTATGACATTTACCAAGTCTCATATTAATACGCAAAAGTTTTGCGAAGATACAGGCTCAAACACATTTTGGCGTGCTCGCCCTCGCATTCTTTGATGCGTTATACGACAACGGATAGGTCTACCGAAAATCTTTTGATAACTTTTTGTCTAGAGTGTCTCTAGATGATGCATACCAAAAATCAAGCCAATCACACGAGCGCTCTAGGAGGAGTTCGAAAAAGTAGGTGTTCAATATAATTCAAAATGGCCGACAGGAAGTAGGTTTGACTCTATCATATTTGGTACAGTCGGACTCAGCACGAGCCAAGGAATCAATAGAGTGAAGTCTCATTTCAGTGTGGCAAATGAATCAAATGCTATAAAGATTTTAAACAATTTATTTATATATCCTGACCACTAGGTGGCGCTGTCCTAAAGATTTATAGGTGCGCTCAGAACATGTCACTGATGAACCATGCCAAATTTCGTAGCGATACGTCATTCTGTTTGTGAAATACTGAACTTAATGAGAAAATTCAAAATGGCCGACACCCAAAATGGCCGACCGAAAACCGTTTGTTATCGTTTGACTCGGCATGCCTCAAGGAATCTTACAAGACCACCTTCATGATTTTAGACTCAAGTTTGAAGTAGTTATAAGCAAAAATAGGCATTTTTCGAATCTCGTGACCACTAGGTGGCGCTGTGACGAAACGTTGCAGGCACCCTCAGGTCATGACTGTAATGACATATACCAAGTTTCGTGTCGATACAATAAAGTTTTGCGAAGATACGGCCTCACGTCCGTTTTGGCGTGCTCGCCGCCATATATGTTGTCACTGTATACGAGAACGCATTGGTCTATCAAAAAGCTTTTGATAACTTTTTGTCTGGGGTGTCTCTAGATGCTACATACCAAAGGACATGCAAATCGGACGAACGGTCTAGGAGGAGTTCGAAAAAGTAGGTTTTACGGAAAATTCAAAATGGCGGAAAGATGTGCATGACACAAATGACATCAATGTGTGCAATTGAATCATCATGAGCAAAGGATTCAGAGGAAAGAAGAATTTAGTTTCTAGGTCTCACGGGTCAGAAGTTATGAGCATGAACATAAGTGGATTTTTGGACTGTTGGTGGCGCTAGAGGGTTTGAGTCAGACACACCAATGTTGCTATAGTAACTTCTGAGACTGTCCTCTACATGTGTGCCAAATTTCATAACTTTCCTACGTACGGTTCTATGGGCTGCCATTGACTTTTGGGTGGAAGAACGCGGAACAAGAATAATAATAAATATAGCTGCAAGCAGCGATACCGGGGTCAAGCCAAACATGGCAAAAAATTATTCATAAGTGATGACTGTCATGATTTAAGATCTAAGTTTGCATTAGTTTTATGAAAAAAAAACAATTTTTTCGTATCTTGAGACCACTAGGTGGCACTGTGCCGAAAGAATAGATGGTGCCTCAGGTCATGACTGTGATGACACATACCAAATTTGGTGTAAATACAATAAAGCGATACGGAGATATAGCCTTAAATGACTTGACCACTAGGGGGCACTGACCAAAAAATAAATTGTGACTCAGGTCTTGATTGTGATGACACCCACCAAATTTGGTGTAAATACAATAAAGAGATGCAGAGATTTAGCCTTAAATGACTTGACCACTAGGGGGCACTGACCAAAAAATAAATTGTGACTCAGGTCTTGATTGTGATGACACCCACCAAATTTGGTGTAAATACGATAAAGAGATGCAGAGATATAGCTTCAAATCTTTTGACCACTAGGGGGCACCGAAAAGTTTACAAGTCCTCCCAGAACATGTTGCTGATGAATCATACCAAGTTTCATAGCAATACCCAATTGCGTTTCTAAAATACTTGAACTTAAAGAAAAATTCAAAATGGCCGACACACAAAATGGCCGACCAAAAACCATTTGGTATCGTTTGACTCGCCATGCCTCACGAAATCTAACAAGACCGGTCTCATAATTTTACATTCAAATTTGCAGTAGTTATAAGCAAAAATAGACATTTTTTATATCTCGTGACCAGTAGGGGGCAGTGTGACGAAATGGTGCATGCACCCTCAGGTCATCACTGTTATGACATATACCAAGTCTCATATTAATACGCAAAAGTTTTGCGAAGATACAGGCTCAAACACATTTTGGCGTGCTCGCCCTCGCATTCTTTGATGCGTTATAAGACAACAAATAGGTCTACCGAAAAGCTTTTGATAACTTTTTGTCTAGAGTGTCTCTAGATGATGCATACCAAAAATCTAGCCAATCACACGAGCGCTCTAGGAGGAGTTCGAAAAAGTAGGTGTTCAATATAATTCAAAATGGCCGACAGGAAGTAGTTTTGACTCAGACATATTTGGTACAGTCGGACTCAGCATGAGCCAAGGAATCAATAGAGTGAAGTCTTATGTCATAGTGGCAATTTAATCAAATGATATAAAGATTTTAAAGAATTTATTTACATATCCTGACCACTAGGTGGCGCCGTCCTAAAGATTTATAGGTGCGCTCAGAACATGTCACTGATGAACCATGCCAAATTTCGTAGCGATACCCCATTCTGTTTGTGAAATACTGAACTTAATGAGAAAATTCAAAATGGCCGACACCCAAAATGGCCAACCGAAAACCGTTTGGTATCGTTTGACTCGGCATGCCTCAAGGAATCTAACAAGACCAACTTCATGATTTTAGACTCAACTTTGAAGTAGTTATAGGCGAAAATAGGCATTTTTCGAATCTCGTGACCACTAGGTGGCGCTGTGACGAAACGTTGCAGGCACCCTCAGGTCATGACTGTAATGACATATACCAAGTTTCGTGTCGATACAATAAAGTTTTGCGAAGATACGGCCTCACGTCCGTTTTGGCGTGCTCGCCGCCATATATGTTGGCAATTTGTACGAGAACGCATTGGTCTATCAAAAAGCTTTTGATAACTTTTTGTCTGGGGTGCCTCTAGATGCTACATACCAAAGGACATGAAAATCGGACAAACGGTCTAGGAGGAGTTCGAAAAAGTAGGTTTTACGGAAAATTCAAAATGGCGGAAAGATGTGCATGACACAAATGACATCAATGTGTGCAATTGAATCATCATGAGCAAAGGATTCAGAGGAAACAAGAATTTAGTTTCTAGGACTCACGGGTCAGAAGTTATGAGCATGAACATAAGTGGATTTTTGGACTGTTGGTGGCGCTAGAGGGTTTGAGTCAGACACACCAATGTTGCTATAGTAACTTCTGAGATTGTCCTTTACATGTGTGCCAAATTTCATAACTTTCCTATGTACGGTTCTATGGGCTGCCATTGACTTTTGGGTGGAAGAACGAGGAAGAATAATAATAATAATAATAAATATAGCTGCAAGCAGCGATACCGGGGTCAAGCCAAACATGGCAAAAAATGAATCATACGTGATGACTGTCATGATCTAAGATCTAAGTTTGCATTAGTTTTATAAAAAAAATAGTAATTTTCTTGTATCTTGAGACCACTAGGTGGCGCTTTGCCGAAACAATAGATGGTGCCTCAGGTCATGACTGTGATGACACATACCAAATTTAGTGTAAATACAATAAAGCGATACGGAGATATATAGCCTTAAATTATTTGACCACTAGGGGGCACTGACCAAAACAATAGATGGTGACTCAGGTCATGATTGTGATGACACTCACCAAATTTGGTGTAAATACGATGAAGAGATGCAGAGATATAGCCTCAAATCTTTTTGACCACTAGGGGGCACCAAAAAGTTTACAAGTCCTCTCAGAACATGTTGCTGATGAACCATACCAAGTTTCATAAAAATACGCAATTGCGTTTCTGAAATACTTGAACTTAAAGAAAAAATTCAAAATGGCCGACACACAAAATGGCCGACCAAAAACCATTTGGTATCGTTTGACTCGGCATGCCTCACGAAATCTAACAAGACCACTTTCATAATTTTATATTCAAGTTTGTAGTAGTTATAAGCAAAAATAGACATTTCTTATATCTCGTGACCAGTAGGGGGCAGTGTGACGAAATGGTGCATGCACCCTCAGGGCATCACTGTTATGACATATACCAAGTCTCATATTAATACGCAAAAGTTTTGCGAAGATACAGGCTCAAACACATTTTGGCGTGTACGTCCTCGCATTCTTTGATACGTTATACGACAACGGACAGGTCTACTGAAAAGCTTTTGATAACTTTTTGTCTGGAGTGTCTCTAGATGATGCATACCAAAAATCAAGCCAATCACACGAGCGCTCTAGGAGGAGTTCGAAAAAGTAGGTGTTCAATATAATTCAAAATGGCCGACAGGAAGTAGGTTTGACTCAGACATATTTGGTACAGTCGGACTCAGCATGAGCCAAGGAATCAACAGAGTGAAGTCTTATGTCAGTGTGGCAATTTAATCAAATGATATAAAGATTTTAAACAATTTCTTTACATATCCTGACCACTAGGTGGCGCCGTCCTAAAGATTTATAGGTGCGCTCAGAACATGTCACTGATGAACCATGCCAAATTTCGTAGCGATACGCCATTCTCTTTGTGAAATACTGAACTTAATGAGAAAATTCAAAATGGCCGACACCCAAAATGGCCGACCGAAAACCGTTGGGTATTGTTTGACTCGGCATGCCTCAAGGAATCTAACAAGACCACCTTCATGATTTTAGACTCAAGTTTGAACTAGTTATAAGCGAAAATAGGCATTTTTTGAATCTGGTGACCACTAGGTGGCGCTGTGACAAAACGTTGCAGGCACCCTCAGGTCATGACTGTTATGACATATACCAAGTTTCGTGTCAATACACCAAAGCGTTGCGAAGATACAGCCTCACGTCCGTTTTGGCGTGCTCGCCGCCATATATGTTATCAATTTATATGAGAACGCATTGGTCTATCAAAAAGCTTTTGATAACTTTTTGTCTGGGGTGTCTCTAGATGCTACATACCAAAGGACATGCAAATCAGACAAACGGTCTAGGAGGAGTTCGAAAAAGTAGGTTTTACGGAAAATTCAAAATGGCGGAAAGATGTGCATGACACAAATGACATCAACATGTGCAATTGAATCATCATGAGCCAAGGATTCAGAGGAAACAAGAATTTAGTTTCTAGGACTCGCGGGTCAGAAGTTGTGAGCATGAACATAAGTGGATTTTTGGACTGTTGGTGGCGCTAGAGGGTTTGAGTCAGACACACCAATGTTGCTATAGTAACTTCTGAGACTGTCCTCTACATGTGTGCCAAATTTCATAACTTTCCTACGTACGGTTCTATGGGCTGCCATTGACTTCAATGGCGGAAGAGGAAACATAATAATAATAATAATAATAATAATAATAAGAAAACTAACAATAACAATAGGGTTCTACGCCCCTTCGGGGCTTGACCCCTAATAATAATAATAAGAAAACTAACAATAACAATAGGGTTCTACGCCCCTTCGGGGCTTGACCCCTAAATATAGCTGCAAGCAGCGATACCGGGGTCAAGCCAAACATGGCAAAAAATTATTCATACGTGATGACTGTCATGATTTAAGATCTAAGTTTGCATTAGTTTTATGAAAAAAATAGCAATTTTTTCGTATCTTGAGACCACTAGGTGGCGCTGTGCCGAAACAATAGATGGTGCCTCAGGTGATGACTGTGATGACACATACCAAATTTAGTGTAAATACGATAAAGCGATACGGAGATATAGCCTTAAATGACTTGACCACTAGGGGGCACTGACCAAACAATAAATTGTGACTCAGGTCTTGATTGTGATGACTCCCACCAAATTTGGTGTAAATACGATAAAGAGATGCAGAGATATAGCTTCAAATCTCTTGACCACTAGGGGGCGCCGAAAAGTTTACAAGTCCTCCCAGAACATGTTGCTGATGAACCATACCAAGTTTCATAACAATACGCAATTGCGTTTCTGAAATACTTGAACTTAAAGAAAAAATTCAAAATGGCCGACACACAAAATGGCCGACCAAAAACCATTTGGTGTTGTTTGACTTGGCATGCCTCACAAAATCTAACAAAACCACACTCATAATTTTACATTCAAGTTTGCAGTAGTTATAAGCAAAAATAGACATTTTTTATATCTCGTGACCAGTAGGGGGCAGTGTGACGAAATGGTGCATGCACCCTCAGGTCATCACTGTTATGACATATACCAAGTCTCATATTAATACGCAAAAGTTTTGCGAAGATACAGGCTCAAACACATTTTGGCGTGCTCGCCCTCGCATTCTTTGATGCGTTATACGACAACGGATAGGTCTACCGAAAAGCTTTTGATAACTTTTTGTCTAGAGTGTCTCTAGATGATGCATACCAAAAATCAAGCCAATCACACGAGCGCTGTAGGAGGAGTTCGATAAAGTAGGTGTTCAATATAATTCAAAATGGCCGACAGGAAGTAGGTTTGACTCAGACATATTTGGTACAGTCGGACTCAGCATGAGCCAAGGAATCAATAGAGTGGAGTCTTATGTAATAGTGGCAATTTAATCAAATAATATACAGATTTTAAACAATTTATTTACATATCCTGACCACTAGGTGGCGCCGTCCTAAAGATTTATAGGTGCACTCAGAACATGACACTGATAAACCATGCCAAATTTCGTAGCGATACGCCATTCTGTTTGTGAAATACTGAACTTAATGAGAAAATTCAAAATGGCCGACACCCAAAATGGCCGACTGAAAACCGTTTGGTATCGTTTGACTCGGCATGCCTCAAGTAATCTAACAAGACCACCTTCATGATTTTAGACTCAAGTTTGAAGTAGTTATATGCGAAAATAGGCATTTTTCGAATCTCGTGACCACTAGGTGGCGCTGTGACGAAACGTTGCAGGCACCCTTAGGTCAAGACTGTAATGACATATACCAAGTTTCGTGTCGATACAATAAAGTTTTGCAAAGATACAGCCTCACGTCCGTTTTGGCGTGCTCGCCGCCATATATGTTGTCAATTTATACGAGAACGCATTGGTCTATCAAAAAGCTTTTGATAACTTTTTGTCTGAGGTGTCTCTAGATGCTACATACCAAAGGACATGCAAATCGGACGAACGCTCTAGGAGGAGTTCGAAAAAGTAGGTTTTACGGAAAATTCAAAATGGCGGAAAGATGTGCATGACACAAATGACATCAATGTGTGCAATTGAATCATCATGAACCAAGGATTCAGAGGAAACAAGAATTTAGTTTCTAGGACGCACGGGTCAGAAGTTATGAGCATGAACATAAGTGGATTTTTGGACTGTTGGTGGCGCTAGAGGGTTTGAGTCAGACACACCAATGTTGCTATAGTAACTTCTGAGACTGTCCTCTACATGTGTGCCAAATTTCATAACTTTCCTACGTACGGTTCTATGGGCTGCCATTGACTTCAATGGCGGAAGAGGAAACATAATAATAATAATAAAACTAACAATAACAATAGGGTTCTACGCCCCTTCGGGGCTTGACCCCTAATAATTATTATTATTATAAAAAGAAAACTAACAAATACAATAGGGGTATTCGCCCCTTCGGGGCTTGACCCCTAATTATTAATATAGCTGCAAGCAGCAATGCCGGGGTCAAGCCGAAAAGGGCACAAAAGGATTTAAAATTGAGATTGGATAAGCAGATTGAAGAACCTAGGTAAACCTAATTATTTTAGATGAAAAAACAAAAAAGTTATCAACAAAAATAATCTAAGTTCTTGTCTACTGCAATCGTCCTTTTGTTATTGACAATCATGGAACATTAGAGCACTGAAGGACATGTGAGTGGTGTTTGCAGTGGCAAAACATGGGTCACATTATGTTATAACAAGTTGAATTAGTAAAAAAAGAGACTATCCCCGTGTCTCTACGATGTTCTGATGCAGAGATATAGCTTTTGCAAAAACGTTAAATAAGGTATTCTCAATGGTTGCTAGGGAGTGAATTGGCAACCACCAGTGATCATAGTCAAAGCCATGAAAGGAATAATCCATGATGACTCATGGTTTTAGATGTGTTGTTGCAGTAGTTTTAGGCAAAAATGCCATATTTCCATCTCAGAACCATTAGGTGGCGCAATGACAAAATTGTGCATGCAACATCAGGTCAAGATTGTGTTACATCTAGCTACTTTTATGACTATACACTTTAGTTTAGTGAAGAAACAGTTGTTGGACCATAGGACTGACTTGATATCAAAGATTTTGTTCAATTATAAGGCCATCTAGTGGTGCAAGCATACAATTTTTTTTGTGTGGTCTCAGAATGTGCTCATGCATCAGCGTATCAAATCTGGTGTAAAAATCTCATTTTGTTGCAGAGTTATAACCATTTATGTGTAAAAAACACCAAATTTAAAGGTAATTTTTCGTTTTTTGCAATTTTCGGCCATTTCTGATGAAAATTTTAATATAACGCCAATAGAACTTTTTGTTCAGAAGGTAAGGTTAGTTTCTTCCTATGGTGTTTTCGAGTCGAACGGAAAAACGCTCGCGGAGATATTCACGCGTGTTTTTTAAGTGCTATTTTGCTGCGCAGGGTTAACCGTAAGGCGAATTCTGGCATGTTTGGTATCGTTGGACTCGGCAACTATTCAGAATTCCAAAGAAACAAGTCCCATGAAAGTACATCAATCACAGCCAAAGTTATAGGCATATAAATCATTCGTCTGGCCACTAGGTGGCGCTGCGACGAAACTGTGCATGCACCCTCAGTTCCTGACTGGCATCACAATTACCAAGTGTCGTGTCAATAGGCCTAAGTTTGACGAAGATACAGCCTAAAATCTGTTTTTTTGCGCTCTACGTAAACTTCGTTAAGGTGGTATACGACAACGGATTGCTGTATCGAAATTCTTTTGATAACTTTTTGCCATGACTGTCTCACGATGATACATACCAATTTTCGTGGCAATCGGGCAAAAGCTCTAGGACGAGTTCGCAAAAGTAGGTTTCACGAATAATTCAAAATGGCGGAAATTTTTTCATGACGGAAAATGACGACATAGGGTCCATTCGAATCGTCTTGAGCCAAGGAATCAGAGTAAACAAGAATTTCGATTTTAGGACTTACGGGTCAGAAGTTATAAGCAAAAACATAAGTGCAATTTTGGACTGTTGGTGGCGCTAGCGGGTTAGACATAGAGACTCCAAATTGGCTGTGGGGACACATTGTACTGTCCTTTATCAGTGTGCAAAATTTCATAACTTTCCTACGTACGGTTCTATGGGCTGCCATAGACCGCAATGGCGGAAGAAGAATAACTAATAATAATAATTATTATAAATATAGCTGCAAGCAGCGATACCGGGGTCAAGCCAAACATGGCAAATAATGATTCATACGTGATGACTGTCATGATTTAAGATCTAAGTTTGCATTAGTTTTAGGAAAAAAAATATCATTTTTTTGTATCTTGAGACCACTAGGTGGCACTGTGCCGAAACAATAGATGGTGCCTCAGGTCATGACTGTGATGACACATACCAAATTTAGTGTAAATACGATAAAGCGATACGGAGATATAGCCTTAAATGACTTGACCACTAGGGGACACTGACCAAACAATAAATTGTGACTCAGGTCTTGATTGTGATGACACCCACCAAATTTGGTGTAAATACAATAAAGAGATGCAGAGATTTAGCCTTAAATGACTTGACCACTAGGGGGCACTGACCAAAAAATAAATTGTGACTCAGGTCTTGATTGTGATGACACCCACCAAATTTGGTGTAAATACGATAAAGAGATGCAGAGATATAGCTTCAAATCTCTTAACCACTAGGGGGCACCGAAAAGTTTACAAGTCCTCCCAGAACATGTAGGTAATGAACCATACCAAGTTTCATAACAATACACAGTTGCGTTTCTGAAATACTTGAACTTAAAGAAAAATTCAAAATGGCCGACACACAAAATGGCCGACCAAAAACTATTTGGTATCGTTTGACTCGCCATGCCTCAGGAAATCTAACAAGACCAGTCTCATAATTTTACATTCAAATTTGCAGTAGTTATAAGCAAAAATAGACATTTTTTATATCTCGTGACCAGTAGGGGGCAGTGTGACGAAATGGTGCATGCACCCTCAGGTCATCACTGTTATGACATATACCAAGTCTCATATTAATACGCAAAAGTTTTGCGAAGATACAGGCTCAAACACATTTTGGCGTGCTCGCCGCCGCATTCTTTGATGCGTTATACGACAACGGATAGGTCTACCGAAAATCTTTTGATAACTTTTTGTCTAGAGTATATCTAGATGATGCATACCAAAAATCAAGCCAATCACACGAGCGCTCTAGGAGGAGTTCGAAAAAGTAGGTGTTCAATATAATTCAAAATGGCCGACAGGAAGTAGGTTTGACTCAGACATATTTGATACCGTCGGACTCAGCATGAGCCAAGGAATCAATAGAGTGAAGTCTTATGTCATAGTGGCAATTTAATCAAATGATATAAAGATTTTAAACAATTTATTTACATATCCTGACCACTAGGTGGCGCCGTCCTAAAGATTTATAGGTGCGCTCAGAACATGTCACCGATGAACCATGCCATATTTCGTAGCGATACGCCATTCGGTTTGTGAAATACTGAACTTAATGAGAAAATTCAAAATGGCCGACAACCAAAATGGCCGACCAAAAACGGTTTGGTATCGTTTGACTCGGCATGCCTCAAGGAATCTAACAAGACCTCCTTCATGATTTTAGACTCAAGTTTGTAGTAGTTATAAGCGAAAATAGGCATTTTTCGAATCTCGTGACCACTAGGTGGCGCTGTGACGAAACGTTGCAGGCACCCTCAGGTCATGACTGTTATGACATATACCAAGTTTCGTGTCGATACAATAAAGTTTTGCGAAGATACGGCCTCACGTCCGTTTTGGCGTGCTCGCCGCCATATATGTTGTCAATTTATACGAGAACGCATTGGTCTATCAAAAAGCTTTTGATAACTTTTTGTCACGGGTGTCTCTAGATGCTACATACCAAAGGACATGCAAATCGGACAAACGGTCTAGGAGGAGTTCGAAAAAGTAGGTTTTACGAAAAATTCAAAATGGCGGAAAGATGTGCATGACACAAATGACATCAATGTGTGCAATTGAATCATCATGAGCCAAGGATTCAGAGGAAACAAGAATTTAGTTTCTAGGTCTCACGGGTCAGAAGTTGTGAGCATGAACATTAGTGGATTTTTGGACTGTTGGTGGCGCTAGAGGGTTTGAGTCAGACACACCAATGTTGCTATAGTAACTTCTGAGACTGTCCTCTACATGTGTGCCAAATTTCATAACTTTCCTATGTACGGTTCTATGGGCTGCCATTGACTTCAATGGCGGAAGAGGAAGAATAATAATAATAATAATAAGAAAACTAACAATAACAATAGGGTTCTACGCCCCTTCGGGGCTTGACCCCTAAAAAGAAAACTAACAAATACAATAGGGGTCTTCGCCCCTTCGGGGCTTGACCCCTAATAATAATAATAATAAGAAAACTAACAATAACAATAGGGTTCTACGCCCCTTCGGGGCTTGACCCCTAAATATAGCTGCAAGCAGCAATGCCGGGGTCAAGCCGAAAAGGGCACAAAAGGATGTAAAATTGAGATTGGATAAGCAGATTGAAGAACCTAGGTAAACCTAATAATTTTAGATGAAAACACAAAAAAGTTATCAACAAAAATAATCTAAGTTCTTGTCTACTGCAATCGTCCTTCTGTTATTGACAATCATGAAACATTAGAGCACTGATGGACATGTGAGTGGTGTTTGCAGTGGCAAAACATGGGTCACATCATGTTATAACAAGTTTAATAACTCAAAAGAGTATCCCCGTGTCTTTACAATGTTCTGATGAAGAGATATAGCTTTTGCAAAAACGGTTGATAAGGTGTTCTCAATGGTTGCTAGGGAGTAAATTGGCAACCACCAGTGATCATAGTCAAAGCCATGAAAGGAATAATCCATAATGACTCATGGTTTTAGATGTGTTGTTGCAGTAGTTTTAGGCAAAAATACCATATTCTATCTCAAAACCAGTAGGTGGCGGAATGAAAAAATTGTGCATGCAACATCAGCTCATGATTGTGTTACATCTAGCTAGTTTTATGACAATACACTTTAGTTTAGTTAAGAAACAGTTGTATGACCATAAGGCTGGCTTGTTATCAAAGGTTTTGTTCAATTATAAGGCCATCTAGTGGTGCAAGCACACAATTTTTTTTGTGTAGCCTCAGAATGTGCTCATGCATCAGCGTATCAAATCTGGTGAAAAAATATATTTACGTTACGAAGTTACAACCATTTATGTGTAAAAAACACAAAATTTGAATGTAATTTTTCGTTTTTTGCAATTTTCGGCCATTTCTGATGAAAATTTTAATATAACGCCAATAGAACTTTTTGTTCAGAAGGTAAGGTTAGTTTCTTCCTATGGTGTTTTCGAGTCGATCGGATAAACGCTCGCAGAGATATTCACGCGTGTTTTTTAAGCGCTATTTTACTGTGCAGGGTTAACCGTAAGGCGAATTCTGCCATGTTTGGTATCGTTGGACTCGGCAACTATTCAGAACTCCAAAGAAACAAGTCCCGTGAAAACACTTCAATCAGAGCCAAAGTTATAGGCGTGTAAAGCATATGTCTGACCACTAGGTGGCGCTGTGACGAAACTCTGCATGCACCCTTAGTTCCTGACTGGCATTACAAGTACCAAGTGTCATGTCAATAGGCCCAAGTTTGACGAAAATACAGCCTAAAATCTGTTTTTTTGCGCTCTACATAAAATTCGTTAAGGCAGTTTACGAGAACGGATTGATGTATCGAAATTCTTTTGATAACTTTTTGCCAAGAGTGTCTCTAGATGATACATACCAATTTTTGTGGCAATCGGACAAAAGCCCTAGGACGAGTTCGAAAAAGTAGAGTTTACGAATAATTCAAAATGGCGGAAAATTTTCATGACGGAAAATGACGCCATAGGGTCCAATCAAATCGTCTTGAGCCAATGAATAAGCGAAAGCAAGAATTTTGTTTCTAGGACTTACGGATCAGAAGTTATAAGCAAAAACATAAGTGCAACTTTGGACTGTTGGTGGCGCTAGCGGGTTAGAGATAGAGACTCCAAATTTGCTGTGGGGACACATTGGACTGTCCTTTATCAGTGTGCCAAATTTCATAACTTTCCTACGTACGGTTCTATGGGCTGCCATAGACCGCAATGGCGGAAGAAGAATAACTAATAATAATAAATATAGCTGCAAGCAGCAATGCCGGGGTCAAGCCAAAAAGGGCACAGAAGAAACTAAAGTTGAATTGGATAAGCAGATTGAAGAACCTAGATAAACCTAATAATTTTAGATGAAAAAACAAAAAAGTTAACAACAAAAATAATTTAAGTTCTTGTCTACTGCAATCGTCCTTCTGTTATTGACAATCATGGAACATTAGAGCACTGAAGGACATGTGAGTGGTGTTTGCAGTGGTAAAACGTAGGTCACATCATGTTACAGCAAGTTTATTGAGTCAAAAGAGACCACCCCCGTGTCTCTACGATGTTCTGATGCAGAGATATAGCTCTTGCAAAAAACGGTTGATAAGGTATTCTCAATGGTTGCTAGGGAGTGAATTGGCAACCACAAGTGATTATAGTCAAAGCCATGAAAGGAATAATCCATGATGACTTATGGTTTTAGATGTGTTGTTGCAGTAGTTTTAGGCAAAAAATGCCATATTCTATCTCAAAACCAGTAGGTGGCGCAATGACAAAATTGTGCATGCAACATCAGGTCATGATTGTGTTACATCTAGCTAGTTTTATGACTATACACTTTAGTTTAGTTAAGAAACAGTTGTATGACCATAGGGCTGGCTTGTTATCAAAGGTTTTGTTCAATTATAAGGCCATCTAGTGGTGAAAGCATACTTTTTTTTGTGTAGCCTCAGAATGTGCTCATGCATCAGCGTATCAAATCTGGTGAAAAAATATATTTTCGTTACGAAGTTACAACCATTTATGTGTAAAAAACACAAAATTTAAAGGTAATTTTTCGTTTTTTGCAATTTTCGGCCATTTCTGATGAAAATTTTAATATAACGCCAATAGAACTTTTTGTTCAGAAGGTAAGGTTAGTTTCTTCCTATGGTGTTTTCGAGTCGATCGGAAAAACGCTCGCGGAGATATTCACGTGTGTTTTATAAGTGTTGTTTTGCTGCGCAGGGTTAACGGTAAGGCGAATTCTGGCATGTTTGATATCGTTGGACTCGGCAACTATTCAGAACTCCAAAGAAACAAGTCCCATGAAAATACGTCAATCGAAGCCAAAGTTATAGGCGTGTAAAGCATAAGTCTGACCACTAGGTGGCGCTGTGACAAAACTCAGCATGCACCCTCAGTTCCTGACTGGTATCTCAAGCACCAAGTTTCGTGTCAATAGGTCTAAGTTTGGCGAAGATACAGCATAAAATCCATTATTTTGCGCTCTACTTAAAATTCGTTAAGGCGGTATACGACAACGGATTGCTGTATCAAAATTCTTTTGATAACTTTTTGCCATGAGTGTCTCAAGATGATACATACCAATTTTCGTGGCAATCGGACAAAAGCTCTAGGACGAGTTCGAAAAAGTAGGTTTTACGAATAATTCAAAATGGCGGAAAAATTTTCATGACGGAAAATAACGTCATATGGTCCATTGGAATCGTCTTGAGCCAAGGAATCAGAGGAAGCAAGAATTTTGTTTCTAGGGCTTACGGATCAGAAGTTATAAGCAAAAACATAAGTGCAACTTTGGACTGTTGGTGGCGCTAGCGGGTTAGACATAGAGACTCCAAATTTGCTGTGGTGACACACTGGACTGTCCTCTATCATTGTGCCAAATTTCATAACTTTCCTACGTACGGTTCTATGGGCTGCCATAGACCGCAATGGCGGAAGAAGAAAAATTTACTAACAGAAACAATTGCCAATATAGCTGCAAGCAGCAATGCCGGGGTCAAGCCGAAAAGGGCACAAAAGGATGTAAAATTGAGATTGGATGAGCAGATTGAAGAACCCAAGTAAACCTAATAATTGTAGATGAAAAAACAAAAAAGTTATCCACAAAAATAATCTATGTTCTTGTCTACTGCAATCGTCCTTCTGTTATTGACAATTATGGAACATTAGAGCACTGAAGGACATGTGAGTGGTGTTTGCAGTGGCAAAACATCACATCATGTTATAACAAGTTTAATTAGTCAAAAGAAACCATCTCCGTGTCTCTACGATGTTCTGATGCAGAGATATAGCTTTTGCAAAAACGGTTAATAAGGTATTCTCAATGGTTGCTAGGGAGTGAATTGGCAACCACCAGTGATCATAGTCAAAGCCATGAAAGGAATAATCCATGATGACTCATGGTTTTAGATATGTTATTGCAGTAGTTTTAAGCAAAAATACCATATTTCTATCTCAAAACCACTAGGTGGTGCAATGACAAAATTGTGCATGCAACATCGGGTCATGATTGTGTTACATCTAGCTAGTTTTATGACTATACACTTTAGTTTAGTGAAGAAACAGTTGTAAGACCATAGGGATGGCTTGTTATCAAAGGTTTTGTTCAATTATAAGGCCATCTAGTGGTGCAAGCATACAATTTTTTTTGTGCAGCCTCAGAATATGCTCATGCATCAGTGTATCAAATCTGGTGAAAAAATATATTTTCGTTACGAAGTTACAACCATTTATGTGTAATAAACACAAATTTTGAAGGAAATTTTTCGTTTTTTTGCAATTTTCGGCCATTTCTGATAAAAATTTTAATATAACGTCAATAGAACTTTTTGTTCAGAAGGTAAGGTTAGTTTCTTCCTATGGTGTTTTCGAGTCGATCGGAAAAACGTTCGCGGAGATATTCATGCGTGTTTCTTAAGCGCTATTTTGCTGCGCAGGGTTAACCGTAAGGCGGATTCTGGCATGTTTGGTATCGTTGGACTCGACAACTATTCAGAACTCCAAAGCAACAAGTCCCGTGAAAATACGTCAATCGGAGCCAAAATTATAGGTGTATAAAACATTTCTCTGGCCACTAGGTGGCGCTGCGACGAAACTGTGCATGCACCCTCAGTTCCTGACTGGCATCACAAGTACCAAGTGTCGTGTCAATAGGCCAAAGTTTGACGAAGATACAGCCTAAAATCCGTTTTTTTGCGCTCTACGTAAAATTCGTTAAGGAGGTATATGACAACGGATTGCTGTATCAAAATTCTTTTGATAACTTTTTGCCATGAGTGTCTCAAGATGATACATACCAATTTTCGTGGAAATCGGACAAAAGCTCTAGGACGAGTTCGAAAAAGTAGGTTTTTTAAACAATTCAAAATGGCGGAAAAATTTAATGACGGAAAATGACGTCATAGGGTCCAATCGAATTGTCTTGAGCCAAGGAATCAGAAGAACCAAGAATTTTGTTTCTGGGACTTACGGATCAGAAGTTATAACCAAAAACATAAGTGCAACTTTGGACTGTTGGTGGCGCTAGCGGGTTAGAGATAGAGACTCCAAATTTGCTGTGGGGACACATTGGACTGTCCTCTATCAGTGTGCCAAATTTCATAACTTTCCTATGTACGGTTCTATGGGCTGCCATAGACCGCAATGGCGGAAGAAGAACCAGAATAAATATAGCTGCAAGCAGCAATGCCGGGGTCAAGCCGAAAAGGGCACAAAAAGATGTAAAATTGAGATTGGATAAGCAGATTGAAGAACCTAGGTAAACCTAATAATTTTAGATGAAAACACAAAAAAGTTATCAACAAAAATAATCTAAGTTCTTGTCTACTGCAATCGTCCTTCTGTTATTGACAATCATGAAACATTAGAGCACTGATGGACATGTGAGTGGTGTTTGCAGTGGCAAAACATGGGTCACATTATGTTATAACAAGTTTAATTAGTAAAAAAAGAGACCATCCCTGTGTCTCTACGATGTTCTGATGCAGAGATATAGCTTTTGCAAAAACGGTTGATAAGGTGTTCTCAATGGTTGCTAGGGAGTGAATTGGCAACCACCAGTGATTATAGTCAAAGCCATGAAAGGAATAATCCATGATGACTCCTGGTTTTAGATGTGTTGTTGCAGTAGTTTTAGGCAAAAATACCATATTCTATCTCAAAACCAGTAGGTGGCAAAATGACAAAATTGCGCATGCAACATCAGGTCATGATTGTGTTACATCTAGCTACTATTATGTCTATACACTTTAGTTTAGTGAAGAAACAGTTGTATGACCATAGGGCTGGCTTGTTATCAAAGGTTTTGTTCAATTATAAGGCCATCTAGTGGTGAAAGCATACAATTTTTTTGTGTGGCCTCAGAATGTGCTCATACATCAGCGTATCAAATCTGGTGAAAAAATCTCTTTTCGTTACGAAGTTACAACCATTTATGTGTAAAAAACACAAAATTTGAAGTTACTTTTTCGTTTTTTGCAATTTTCGGCAATTTCTGATGAAAATTTTAATATAACGCCAATAGAACTTTTTGTTCAGAAGGTAAGGTTAGTTCCTTCCTATGGTGTTTTCGAGTCGATCGGAAAAACGTTCGCGGAGATATTCACGCATGTTTTTTAAGCGCTATATTGCTGCGCAGGGTTAACCGTAAGGCTGATTCTTGCATGTTTGGTATCGTTGGACTCGGCAACTACCCAGAACTCCAAAGAAACAAGTCCCGTGAAAATTTGTCAATCGGGGCCAAAGTTATAGGCATGTAAAGCATTGGTCTGGCCACTAGGTGGCGCTGCGACGAAACTGTGCATGCACCCTCAGCTCCTGACTGACATCACAAGTATCAAGTGTCGTGTCAATAGGGCTAAGTTTCACGAAGATACAGCCTAAAATCTGTTTTTTTGTGCTCTACGTTAAATTCGTTAAGGCGGTATACGACAACGGATTGCTGTATCAAAATTCTTTTGATAACTTTTTGCCATGAGTTTCTCAAGATGATACATACCAATTTTCGTGGCAATCGGACAAAAGCTCTAGGACGAGTTCGAAAAAGTAGGTTTTACGAATAATTTAAAATGGCGGAAAAATTTTCATGACGGAAAATGACGACATAGGGTCCAATCGAATCGCCTTGAGCCAAGGAATCAGAAGAAGCAAGAATTTTGTTTCTAGGGCTTACGGATCAGAAGTTATAAGCAAAAACATAAGTGCAATTTTGGACTGTTGGTGGCGCTAGCGGGTTAGACATAGAGACTCCAAATTTGCTGTGGGGACACATTGGACTGTCCTCTATCAGTGTGCCAAATTTCATAACTTTCCTACGTACGGTTCTATGGGCTGCCATAGACCGCAATGGCGGAAGAAGAAGAATAACTAATAATAATAATAATTGTTATAAGAAAACTAACAAATACAATAGGGGTCTTCGCCCCTTCGGGGCTTGACCCCTAATAATTATTATAATAGGAAAACTAACAAATACAATAGGGTTCTACGCCCCTTCGGGGCTTGACCCCTAATTATTATAAATATAGCTGCAAGCAGCGATACCGGGGTCAAGCCAAACATGGCAAAAAATGATTCATACGTGATGACTGTCATGATTTAAGATCTAAGTTTGCATTAGTTTTATGAAAAAATAGCAATTTTTTCGTATCTTGAGACCACTAGTTTGTGCCGAAACAATAGATGGTACCTCAGGTCATGACTGTAATGACACATACCAAATTTAGTGTAAATACAATAAAGCGATATGGAGATATAGCCTTAAATGACTTGACCACTAGGGGGCACTGACCAAACAATAAATTGTGACTCAGGTCTTGATTGTGATGTCACCCACCAAATTTGGTGTTAATACGATAAAGAGATGAAGAGATATAGCTTCAAATCTTTTGACCACTAGGGGGCGCCGAAAAGTTTACAAGTCCTCCCAGAACATGTTGTTGATGAACCATACCAAGTTTCATAACAATACGCAATTGTGTTTCTGAAATACTTCAATTTAAAGAAAAAAATCAAAATGGCCGACACACAAAATGGCCGACCAAAAACCATTTGGTATCGTTTGACTCGGCATGCCTCACGAAATCTTAAAAGACCACTCTCATAATTTTACATTCAAGTTTGCAGTAGTTATAAGCAAAAATAGACATATTTTATATCTCGTGACCAGTAGGGGGCAGTGTGACGAAATGGTGCATACACCCTCAGGTCATCACTGTTATGACATATACCAAGTCTCATATTAATACACAAAAGTTTTGCGAAGATACAGGCTCAAACACATTTTGGCGTGCTCGCCCTCGCATTCTTTGATGCGTTATAAGACAACAAATAGGTCTACCGATAAGCTTTTGATAACTTTTTGTCTAGAGTGTCTCTAGATGATGCCTACCAAAATTCAAGCCAATCAAACAAGCGCTCTAGGAGGAGTTCGAAAAAGTAGCTCTTCAATATAATTCAAAATGGCCGACAGGAAGTAGGTTTGACTCAGACATACTTGGTACAGTCGGACTCAGCATGAGCCAAGGAATCAATAGAGTGAAGTCTTATGTCATAGTGGCAATTTAATCAAATGATATAAAGATTTTAAACTATTTAATTACATATCCTGACCACTAGGTGGCGCTGTCCTAAAGATTTATAGGTGCGCTCAGAACATGTCACTGATGAACCATGCCAAATTTCGCAGCGATACGCCATTCTGTTTGTGAAATACTGAACTTAATGAGAAAATTCAAAATGGCCGACACCCAAAATGGCCGACCGAAAACCGTTTGGTATCGTTTGACTCGGCATGCCTCAAGGAATCTAACAAGACCAACTTCATGATTTTAGACTCAAGTTTGAAGTAGTTATAAGCGAAAATAGGCATTTTTCAAATCTCGTGACCACTAGGTGGCGCTGTGACGAAACGTTGCAGGCACCCTCAGTTCATGACTGTAATGACATATACCAAGTTTCGTGTCGATACACCAAAGTGTTGCGAAGATACAGCCACACGTCCGTTTTGGCGTGCTCGCCGCCATATTTGTTGTTAATTTATACGAGAACGCATTGGTCTATCAAAAAGCTTTTGATAACTTTTTGTCAGAGGTGTCTCTAGATGCTATATACCAAAGGACATGCAAATCGGACAAACGCTCTAGGAGGAGTTCGAAAAAGTAGGTTTTACGGAAAATTCAAAATGGCGGAAAGATGTGCATGACACAAATGACATCAATGTGTGCAATTGAATCAACATGAGCCAAGGATTCAGAGGAAACAAGAATTTAGTTTCTAGGACTCACGGGTCAGAAGTTATGAGCATGAACATAAGTGGACTTTTGGACTGTTGGTGGCGCTAGAGAGTTTGAGTTAGACACACCAAATTTGCTATAGTAACTTCTAAGACTGTCCTGTACATGTGTGCCAAATTTCATAACTTTCCTATGTACGGTTCTATGGGCTGCCATTGACTTCAATGGCGGAAGAGGAATAATAATAATAATAAATATAGCTGCAAGCAGCGATACCGGGGTCAAGCCAAACATGGCAATAAATGATTCATACGTGATAACTGTCATGATTTAAGATCTAAGTTTGCATTAGTTTTATGAAAAAATAGCATTTTTTGTATCTTGAGACCACTAGGTGGCGCTTTGCCGAAACAATAGATGGTGCCTCAGGTCATGACTGTGATGACACATACCAAATTTAGTGTAAATACAATAAAGCAATACGGAGATATAGCCTTAAATGACTTGACCACTAGGGGGCACTGACCAAACAATAAATCGTGACTCAGGTCTTGATTGTGATGACACCCACCAAATTTGGTGTAAATACAATAAAGCGATTCGGAGATATAGCCTTAAATGACTTGACCACTAGGGGGCACTGACCAAATAATAAATTGTGACTCAGGTCTTGATTGTGATGACACCCACCAAATTTGGTGTAAATACAATAAAGAGATGCAGAGATATAGCCTTAAATGACTTGACCACTAGGGGCACTGACCAAAAAATAAATTGTGACTCAGGTCTTGATTGTGATGACACCCACCAAATTTGGTGTAAATACGATAAAGAGATGCAGAGATATAGCTTCAAATCTCTTGACCACTAGGGGGCACCGGAAAGTTTACAAGTCCTCCCAGAACATGTTGCTGATGAACCATACCAAGTTTCATAACAATACGTAATTGCGTTTCTGAAATACTTGAACTTAAAGAAAAATTCAAAATGGCCGACACACAAAATGGCCGACCAAAAACCATTTGGTATCGTTTGACTCGGCATGCCTCACGAAATCTAACAAGACCACTCTCATAATTTTACATTCAAGTTTGCAGTACTTATAAGCAAAAATAGACATTTTTTATATCTCGTGACCAGTAGGGGGCAGTGTGACGAAATGGTGCATGCACCCTCAGGTCATCACTGTTATGACATATACCAAGTCTCATATTAATACACAAAAGTTTTGCGAAGATACAGGCTCAAACACATTTTGGCGTGCTCGCCCTCGCATTCTTTGATTCGTTATACGACAACAAATAGGTCTACCGAAAAGCTTTTGATAACTTTTTGTCTAGAGTGTCTCTAGATGATGCATACCAAAAATCAAGCCAATCACACGAGCGCTCTAGGAGGAGTTCGAAAAAGTAGGTGTTCAATATAATTCAAAATGGCCGACAGGAAGTAGGTTTGACTCAGACATATTTGGTACAGTCGGACTCAGCACGAGCCAAGGAATCAATAGAGTGAAGTCTTATGTCATAGTGGCAATTTAATCAAATGATATAAAGATTTTAAACAATTTATTTACATATCCTGACCACTAGGTGGCGCCGTCCTAAAGATTTATAGGTGCGCTCAGAACATGTCACTGATGAACCATGCCAAATTTCGTAGCGATACGCCATTCTGTTTGTGAAATACTGAACTTAATGAGAAAATTCAAAATGGCCGACACCCAAAATGGCCGACCGAAAACCGTTTGGTATCGTTTGACTCGGCATGCCTCAAGGAATCTAACAAGACCAACTTCATGATTTTAGACTCAAGATTGAAGTAGTTATAAGCGAAAATAGGCATTTTTCGAATCTCGTGACCACTAGGTGGCGCTGTGACGAAACGTTGCAGGCACCCTCAGTTCATGACTGTAATGACATATACCAAGTTTCGTGTCGATACACCAAAGTGTTGCGAAGATACAGCCACACGTCTGTTTTGGCGTGCTCGCCGCCATATATGTTGTTAATTTATACGAGAACGCTTTGGTCTATAAAAAAGCTTTTGATAACTTTTTGTCAGAGGTGTCTCTAGATGCTATATACCAAAGGACATGCAAATCGGACAAACGCTCTAGGAGGAGTTCGAAAAAGTAGGTTTTACGGAAAATTCAAAATGGCGGAAAGATGTGCATGACACAAATGACATCAATGTGTGCAATTGAATCAACATGAGCCAAGGATTCAGAGGAAACAAGAATTTAGTTTCTAGGACTCACGGGTCACAAGTTGAACATAAGTGGACTTTTGGACTGTTGGTGGCGCTAGAGAGTTTGAGTTAGACACACCAAATTTGCTATAGTAACTTCTAAGACTGTCCTGTACATGTGTGCCAAATTTCATAACTTTCCTATGTACGGTTCTATGGGCTGCCATTGACTTCAATGGCGGAAGAGGAAGAATAATAATAATAATAATAATAAGAAAACTAACAATAACAATAGGGTTCTACGCCCCTTCGGGGCTTGACCCCTAAATATAGCTGCAAGCAGCAATGCCGGGGTCAAGCCAAAAAGGGCACAAAAGGATGTAAAATTGAGATTGGATAAGCAGATTGAAGAATCTAGGTAAACCTAATAATTTTAGATGAAAAAAACAAAAAGTTATCAACAAAAATCATCTAAGTTCTTGTTTACTGCAATTGTCCTTCTGTTATTGACAATCATGGAACATTAGAGCACTGAAGGACATGTGAGTGGTGTTTGCAGTGGTAAAACGTAGGTCACATCATGTTACAGCAAGTTTATTGAGTCAAAAGAGACCACCCCGTGTCTCTACGATGTTCTGATGCAGAGATATAGCTCTTGCAAAAAACGGTTGATAAGGTATTCTCAATGGTTGCAAGGGAATGAATTGGCAACCAACAGTGATAATAGTCAAAGCCATGAAAGGATTAATCCATGATGACTCATGGTTTTAGCTGTGTTGTTGCAGTAGTTTTAGGCAAAAATACCATATTATATCTCAAAACCACTAGGTGGCGCAATGACAAAATTGTGCATGCAACATCACGTCATGATTGTGTTACATCTAGCTAGTTTTACGATTATATACTTTAGTTTAGTGAAGAAACAGTTGTATGACCATAGGGCTGGCTTGATATTAAAGATTTTGTTAAATTATAATGCCAACTAGTGGTGCAAGCATACAACTTTTTTTGTGTGGCCTCGGAATGTGCTCATGCATCAGCGTATCAAATCTGGTGATAAAATATATTTTCTTTACGAAGTTATAACCATTTATGTGTAAAAAACACAAAATTTGAAGGTAATTTTTCGTTTTTTGCAATTTTCGGCCATTTCTGATGAAAATTTTAATATAACGCCAATAGAACTTTTTGTTCAGAAGGTAAGGTTAGTTTCTTCCTATGGTGTTTTCGAGTCGATCGGAAAAATGCTTGCGGAGATATTCACGCGTGTTTTTTAAGCGCTATTTTGCTGCGCAGGGTTAACCGTAAGGCGAATTCTGGCATGTTTGGTATCGTTGGACTCGGCAACTATTCAGAACTCCAAAGAAACAAGTTGCGTGAAAATACCTCAATCGGAGCCAAAGTTATAGGTGTATAAAACATTTCTCTGGCCACTAGGTGGCGCTGCGATGAACTGTGCATGCTCCCTCAGTTCCTGACTGGCATGAGAAGTACCAAGTGTCGTGTCAATAGGCCTAAGTTTGACGAAGATACAGCCTAAAATCTGTTTTTTTGCGCTCTACGTAAAATTTGTTAAGGCGGTATACAAGAACGGATTGATGTATCGAAATTCTTTTGATAACTTTTTGCCATGAGTGTCTCTAGATGATACATACCAATTTTTGTGACAATCGGACAAAAGCCCTAGGACGAGTTCGAAAAAGTAGAGTTTACGAATAATTCAAAATGGCGGAAAATTTTCATGACGGAAAATGACGCCATAGGGTCCAATCAAATCGTCTTGAGCCAATGAATAAGCGAAAGCAAGAATTTTGTTTCTAGGACTTACGGATCAGAAGTTATAAGCAAAAACATAAGTGCAACTTTGGACTGTTGGTGGCGCTAGCGGGTTAGAGATAGAGACTCCAAATTTGCTGTGGGGACACATTGGACTGTCCTTTATCAGTGTGCCCAATTTCATAACTTTCCTACGTACGGTTCTATGGGCTGCCATAGACCGCAATGGCGGAAGAAGAATAACTAATAATAATAATTATTATAAAAAGAAAACTAACAAATACAATAGGGTTCTACGCCCCTTCGGGGCTTGACCCCTAAATATAGCTGCAAGCAGCAATTACCGGGGTCAAGCCAAAAAGGGCACAGAATGAAGTAAAGTTGAGTTTGGATAAGCAGACTAAAGAACCTATGTAAACCTAATGATTTCAGATGAAAAAACGCAAAAGTAATCAACAAAAATAATCTATGTTCTTGTCTACTGCAATTGTCCTTCTGTTATTGACAATCATGGAACATTAGATCACTGAAAAACATGTGAGTGGTGTTTGCAGTGACAAAACGTGTCACAACATGTTACAACAACTTAAATGAGTGAAAAGAGACCATCGCCATGTCTCTCTGATGTTCTGATGCAGAGAAAAAGCTTTTGCAAAAATGGTTAATAAGGTATTCTCATTGGTTGCTAGAGAGTAAATTGACATCCACCAGTGATTATAATCCAAGCCATGAAATGAATAATCCATGATGACTTGTGGTTTTAGATGTGTTTGTTGCAGTAGTTTTAGGCAAAAATTACAATTTTCTATCTCAAAACCACTAGGTGGCGCTGTGACAAAATTGTGCATGCAACTTCAGGTCATGATTACGTTACATTGAGCTAGTTTTATGACTATACACTTTAGTTTAGTGAAGAAACAGTTGTATGACCATAGGGCTGGCTTGATATCACAGTTTTTGTTCAATTATAACGCCACCTAGTGGTGCAAGCAAGCAATTTTTTTTGTGTAGCCTCAAACTGTGGTCGTACATCAGCGTATCAAATCTGGTGAAAAAATCTCTTTTCGTTGCGAAGTTATAACCATTTATGTGTAAAAAATACAAAATTTAAAGGTAATTTTTCGTTTTTTGCAATTTTCGGCCATTTCTGATGAAAATTTTAATATAACGCCAATAGAACTTTTTGTTCAGAAGGTAAGGTTAGTTTCTTCTTATGGTGTTTTTGAGTCGATCAGAATTACGGTCGCGGAGATATTTGCGCGTGTTTTTTAAGCGCTATTTTGCCGCACAGGGTTAACCGTAAGGCGAATCCTGGCATGTTTGGTATCGTTGGACTCGGCAACTATTCAAAACTCCAAGGAAACAAGTCCCTTGTAAATATGATGATCATAGCCAAAGTTATAGGCCTATAAAACATTCGTCTGGCCACTAGGTGGCGCTGCAACGAAACTGTGCATGCTCCCTCAGTTCCTGACTGGCATCTCAAGTACCAAGATTTGTGTCAATAGGCCTAAGTTTGGTGAAGATACAGCCTAAAATCTGTTTTTTTGCGCTCTACGTAAAATTCGTTGATGCGCTATACGACAACGGATTGGTTTATCAAAATTATTTTAATAACTTTTTGCCATGAGTGTCTCTAGATGCTGCATACCAATTTTCGTGGAAATCGGCCAAAAGCTCTAGGACGAGTTCGCAAAAGTAGGTTTTACGAATAATTCAAAATGGTGGAAAAATTTTCATGACGGAAAATGACGTCATAGGGTCCATTCGAATCGTCTTGAGCCAAGGAATCAGAGGAAACAAGAATTTCATTTCTAGGATTTACGGATATAAGCAAAAACATAAGTTCAACTTTGGACTGTTGGTGGCGCTAGCGGGTTTGAGATAGAGACTCCAAATTTGCTGTGGATAATATTTGGACTGTCCTTTATCAGTGTGCCAAATATTTCATAACTTTCCTACGTACGGTTCTATGGGCTGCCATAGACCGCAATGGCGGAAGAAGAATAACTAATAATAATAATAAAATTAAGAAAACTAACAAATACAATAGGGTTCTACGCCCCTTCGGGGCTTGACCCCTAAATATAGCTGCAAGCAGCAATGCCGGGGTCAAGCCGAAAAGGGCACAAAAGGATGTAAAATTGAGATTGGATAAGCAGATTGAAGAACCTAGGTAAATCTAATAATTTTAGATGAAAAAACAAAAAAGTTATCAACAAAATTAATCTAAGTTCTTGTCTACTGCAATCGTCCTTCTGTTATTGACAATCATGGAACATTAGAACACTGAAGGACATGTGAGTGGTGTTTGCAGTGGTCACATCATGTTACAACAAGTTTAATTAGTCAAAAGAGACCATCCCCGTGTCTCTACGATGTTCTGATGCAGAGATATTGCTTTTGCAAAAACGGTTGATAAGGTATTCTCAATGGTTGCTAGGGAGTGAATTGGCAACCACCAGTGATTATAGTCAAAGCCATGAAAGGAATAATCCATGACGACTCATGGTTTTAGATGTGTTGTTGCAGTAGTTTTGAGGCAAAAATACCATATTCTATCTCAAAACCAGTAGGTGGCGCAATGAAAAAATTGTGCATGCAACATCAGGTCATGATTGTGTTACATCTAGCTAGTTTTATGACAATACACTTTAGTTTAGTTAAGAAACAGTTGTATGACCATAAGGCTGGCTTGTTATCAAAGGTTTTGTTCAATTATAAGGCCATCTAGTGGTGAAAGCATACAATTTTTTTTGGGTAGCCTCAGAATGTGCTCATACATCAGCGTACCAAATCTGGTGAAAAAATATATTTTCGTTACGAAGTTACAACCATTTATGTGTAAAAAACACAAAATTTGAAGGTAATTTTTCGTTTTTTGCAATTTTCGGCCATTTCTGATGAAAATTTTAATATAACGCCAATAGAACTTTTTGTTCAGAAGGTAAGGTTAGTTTCTTCCTATGGTATTTTCGAGTCGATCGGAAAAACGTTCGCGGAGATATTCACGCGTGTTTTTTAAGCGCTATTTTGCTGCGCAGGATTAATCGTAAGGCGAATTCTGGCATGGTTGGTATCGTTGGACTCGGCAACTATTCAGAACTCCAAAGAAACAAGTCCCGTGAAAATACGTCAATCGGAGCCAAAGTTATAGGTGTATAAAACATTTCTCTGGCCACTAGGTGGCGCTGCAACGAAACTGTGCATGCACCCTCAGTTCCTGACTGGCATCACAAGTACCAAGTGTCGTGTCAATAGGCCTAAGTTTGACGAAGATACAGCCTAATATCTGTTTTTTTGCGCTCTATGTAAACTTCGTTAAGGTGGTATACGACAACGGATTGCTGTAGCGAAATTCTTTTGATAACTTTTTGCCAGGAGTGTCTCAAGATGATACATAACATTTTTCGTGGCAATCGGACAAAAGCTCTAGGACGAGTTCGAAAAAGTAGGTTTTTTGATTAATTCAAAATGACGGGAAAATTTACATGACGGAAAATGACATCATAGGGTCCCTTCGAATCGGCTTGAGCCAAGGAATCAGAGGAAACAAGAATTTCGTTTCTAGGACTTACGGATCAGAAGTTATAAACAAAAACATAAGTGCAACTTTGGACTGTTGGTGGCGCTAGCGGGTTAGACATAGAGACTCCAAATTTGCTGTGGGGACACATTGGAGTGTCCTTTATCAGTGTGCCAAATTTCATAACTTTCCTACGTACGGTTCTATGGGCTGCCATAGACCGCAATGGCGAAAGAAGAATAACTAATAAATATAGCTGCAAGCAGCAATGCCGGGGTCAAGCCGAAAAGGGCACAAAAGGATGCAAAATTGAGATTGGATAAGCAGATTGAAGAACCTAGGTAAACCTAATAATTTTAGATGAAAAAACAAAAAAGTAATCAACAAAATTAATCTAAGTTCTTGTCTACTGCAATCGTCCTTCTGTTATTGACAATCATGAAACATTAGAGCACTGAAGGACATGTGAGTGGTGTTTTGCAGTGGCAAAACATGGGTCACATCATGTTATAACAAGTTTAATTAGTCAAAAGAGACCATCCCCGTGTCTCTACGATGTTCTGATGCAGAGATATAGCTTTTGCAAAAACGGTTAATAAGGTATTCTCAATGGTTGCTAGGGAGTGAATTGGCAACCACCAGTGATCATAGTCAAAGCCATGAAAGGAATAATCCATGATGACTCATGGTTTAAGATGTGTTATTGCAGTAGTTTTAGGCAAAAATACCATATTTCTATCTCAAAACCACTAGGTGGCGCAATGACAAAATTGTGCATGCAACATCAGGTCATGATTGTGTTACATCTAGCTAGTTTTATGTCTATACACTTTAATTTAGTGAAGAAACAGTTGTATGACCATAGGGCTGGCTTGTTATCAAAGGTTTTGTTCAATTATAAGGCCATCTAGTGGTGCAAGCATACAATTTTTTTTGTGTTGGTTCAGAATGTGCTCATGCATCAGCGTATCAAATCTGGTGAAAAAATCTCTTTTTGTTACAAAGTTACAACCATTTATGTGTAAAAAACACAAAATTTTAAGGTAATTTTTCGTTTTTTGCAATTTTCGGCCATTTCTGATGAAAATTTTAATATAATGCCAATAGAACTTTTTGTTCAGAAGGTAAGGTTAGTTTCTTCCTATGGTGTTTTCGAGTCGATCGGAAAAACGTTCGCGGAGATATTCACGCGTGTTTCTTAAGCGCTATTTTGCTGCGTAGGGTTAACCATAAGGCAAATTCTGGCATGTTTGGTATCGTTGGACTCGGCAACTATTCAGAACTCCAAAGAAACAAGTCCCGTGAAAATACGTCAATCGGAGCCAAAGTTATAGGTGTATAAAACATTTATCTGGCCACTAGGTGGCGCTGCGACGAAGCTGTGCATATACCCTCAGTTCCTGACTGGCATCACAAGTACCAAGTGTCGTGTCAATAGGTCTAAGTTTGGCAAAGATACAGCCTAAAATCAGTTTTTTTGTACGCTACGTAAAATTTGTTGACGCGCTATACGACAACGGATTGGTTTATCAAAATTCTTTTAATAACTTTTTGCCGTGAGGGTCTCTAGATGCTACATACCAATTTTCATGGCAATCGGGTAAAAACCCTAGGACGAGTTCGCAAAAGTAGGTTTTACGAATAATTCAAAATGGCGGAAAAATTATCATGACGGAAAATGACGTCATAGGGCCAAATCGAATCGTCTTGAGCCAAGGAATCAGAAGAAACAAGAATTTCGATTCTAGGACTTACGGATCAGAAGTTATAAGCAAAAACATAAGTGCAACTTTGGACTGTTGGTGGCGCTAGAGGGTTAGAGATAGAGACTCCAAATTTGCTATGGGGACACATTGGACTGTCCTTTATCAGTGTGCCAAATTTCATAACTTTCCTACGTACGGTTCTATGGGCTGCCATAGACCGCAATGGCGGAAGAAGAAGAAGAAGAAGAAGCAGAATAATTATTATAATAATAATAATAATAAGAAAACTAACAAATACAATAGGGGTCTTCGCCCCTTCGGGGCTTGACCCCTAATAATAATAATTATTATAAAAAGAAAACTAACAAATACAATAGGGGTCTTCGCCCCTTCGGGGCTTGACCCCTAAATATAGCTGAAAGCAGCAATGCCGGGGTCAAGCCGAAAAGGGCACAAAAGGATGTAAAATTGAGATTGGATAAGCAGATTGAAGAACCTAGGTAAACCTAATCATTTTAGATGAAAAAACAAAAACAGTTATCAACAAAAATAATGTAAGTTCTTGTCTACTGCACTCGTCCTTCTGTTATTGACAATCATGGAACATTAGAGCACTGAAGGACATGTGAGTGGTGTTTGCAGTGGCAAAACATGGGTCTCATCATGTTACAACAAGTTTAATTAGTCAAATGAGACCATCTCCGTGTCTCTACGATGTTCTGATGCAGAGATATAGCTTTTGCAAAAACGGTTGATAAGGTATTTTCAATGGTTGCTACGGAGTGAATTGGCAACCACCAGTGATTATAGTCAAAGCCATGAAAGGAATAATCCATGATGAGTCATGGTTTTAGATGTGTTGTTGCAGTAGTTTTAGGCCAAAATACCATATTCTATCTCAAAACCAGTAGGTGGCGCAATGAAAAAATTGTGCATGCAACATCAGGTCATGATTGTGTTACATCTAGCTAGTTTTATGACTATACACTTTAGTTTAGTTAAGAAACAGTTGTAAGACCATAAGGCTGGCTTGTTATCAAAGGTTTTGTTCAATTATAAGGCCATCTAGTGGTGCAAGCATACAATTTTTTTTGTGTAGCCTCAGAATGTGCTCATGCATAAGCGTATCAAATCTAGTGAAAAAATCTCTTTTCGTTACGAAGTTACAACCATTTATGTGTAAAAAACACAAAATTTGAAAGTAATTTTTTGTTTTTTGCAATTTTCGGCCATTTCTGATGAAAATTTTAATATAACGCCAATAGAACTTTTTGTTCAGAAGGTAAGGTTAGTTTCTTCGTATGGTGTTTTCGAGTCGACCAGAATAACGCTCGCGGTGATATTCGCACGTGTTTTTTAAGTGCTGTTTTGCTGCGCAGGGCTAACCGTAAGGCGAAATCTGGCATGTTTGGTATCGTTGGACTCGACGACTACTCAGGACTCCTAAAAATCAAGTCCCGTCAAAATGCGTTGATCGCAGGCAAAGATATAGGTGTATAAATCATTTGTCTGGCCACTAGGTGGCGCTGCGACGAAACTGTGCATGCACCCTCAATTCCTCACTGGCATCACAAGTACCAAGTGTCGTGTCAATAGGCCTAAGTTTGACGAAGATACAGCCTAAAATCAGTTTTTATGCGCTATACAAAAAATTCGTTAAGGCGGTATACCACAACGGATTGCTGTATCGAAATTCTTTTGATAACTTTTTGCCATGAGTGTCTCTAGATGATACATACCAATTTTCTTGGCACTCAGACAAAAGCTCCAGGACGAGTTCGAAAAAGTAGGTTTTAAAAATAATTCAAAATGGCGGGAAAATTTACATGACGGAAAATGACATCATAGGGTCCAATCGAATCGTCTTGAGCCAGGGAATCAAAGGAAACAAGAATTTTATTTCTAGGACTTACGGATCAGAAGTTATAAACAAAAACATAAGTGCAACTTTGGACTGTTGGTGGCGCTAGCGGGTTAGACATAGAGACTCCAAATTTGCTGTGGGGACACATTGGAGTGTCCTTTATCAGTGTGCCAAATTTCATAACTTTCCTACGTACGGTTCTATGGGCTGCCATAGACCGCAATGGCGGAAGAAGAATAACTAATAATAATAATAATTATTATAAAAAGAAAACTAACAAATACAATAGGGTTCTACGCCCCTTCGGGGCTTGACCCCTAAATATAGCTGCAAGCAGCAATACCGGGGTCAAGCCGAAAAGGGCACAAAGGATGTAAAATTGACATTGGATAAGCAGATTGAAGAACCTAAGGAAACCTAATGATTTTAGATGACAAAACACAAAAGTAATCAACAAAAATAATCTATGTTCTTGTCTACTGCAATCGTCCTTCTGTTATTGACAATCATTAGAGCACTGAAGGACATGTGAGTGATGTTTGCAGTAGCAAAACATGGGTCAAAACATGTAACAACAAGTTTAATTAGTCAAAAGAGACCATCCCCGTGTCTATACGATGTTCTGATGCAGAGATATAGCTTTTGCAAAAACGGTTGATAAGGTATTCTCAATGGTTGCTAGGGAGTGAATTGGCAACCACCAGTGATTATAGTCAAAGCCATGAAAGTAATAATCCATGATGACTCAAGATTTAAAATGTGTTGTTGTAGTAGCTTTAGGCCAAAATAGCCATTTTCTATCTTAAAACCACTAGGTGGCACAATGACAGAATTTTGCATGCGACCTCAGGTCATGACTGTGTTACATCTAGCTAGTTTTATGTCTATACACTTTAGTTTAGTGAAGAAACAGTTGTATGACCATAAGGCTGGCTTGTTATCAAAGGTTTTGTTCAATTATAAGGCCATCTAGTGGTGCAAGCATACAATCTTTTTTGTGTAGCCTCAGAATGTGCTCATGCATCAGCGTATCAAATCTGGTGAAAAAATATATTTTTGTTACGAAGTTACAACCATTTATGTGTAAAAAACACAAAATTTGAAGGAAATTTTTCGTTTTTTACAATTTTCGGCCATTTCTGATGAAAATTTTAATATAACGCCAAAATAACTTTTTGTTCAGAAGGTAAGGTTAGTTTCTTCCTATGGTGTTTTTGAGTCGATCGGAATAATGCTCGCGGAGATATTCACGCGTGTTTTTTAAGAGCTGTTTTGCTGCGCAGGGCTAACCGTAAGGCGAAATCTGGCATGTTTGGTATTGTTGGACTCGGCGACTACTCAGGACTCCTAAAAATCAAGTCCCGTCAAAATACGTTGATCGCAGCCAAAGTTATAGGTGTATAAAACATTTGTCTGGCCACTAGGTGGCGCTGCAACGAAACTGTGCATGCACCCTCAGTTCCGGACTGGCATCACAAGTACCAAGTGTCGTGTCAATAGGCCTAAGTTTGACGAAGATACAGCCTAAAATCTGTTTTTTTGCGCTCTACATAAAATTCGTTAAGGCGGTTTACGAGAACGGATTGATGTATCGAAATTCTTTTGATAACTTTTTGCCATGAGTGTCCCAAGATGATACATACCGATTTTCTTGGCAATCGGACAAAAGCTCTAGGACGAGTTCGAAAAAGTAGTTTTTTTGATTAATTCAAAATGGCGGGAAAATTTACATGACGGAAAATGACATCATGGGGTCTATTCGAATCGGCTTGAGCCAAGGAATCAGAGGAAGCAAGCATTTTGTTTCTAGGACTTACGGATCAGAAGTTATAAGCAAAAACATAAGTGCAACTTTGGACTGTTGGTGGCGCTAGCGGGTTAGACATAGAAACTCCAAATTTGCTATGGGTACACATTGGACTGTCCTCTATCAGTGTGCCAAATTTCATAACTTTCCTACGTACGGTTCTATGGGCTGCCATAGACCGCAATGGCGGAAGAAGAAGAAGAAGAATAAATATAGCTGCAAGCAGCGATACCGGGGTCAAGCCAAACATGGCAAAAAATGATTCATACGTGATGACTGTCATGATTTAAGATCTAAGTTTGCATTAGTTTTATGAAAAATATAGCAATTTTTTCGTATCTTGAGACCACTAGGTGGCGCTGTACCGAAACAATAGATGGTGCCTCAGGTCATAACTGTGATGACACATACCAAATTTAGTGTAAATACGATAAACCGATAGGGAGATATAGCCTTAAATGACTTGACCACTAGGGGGCACTGACCAAACAATAAATTATAACTCAGGCCTTGATTGTGATGACACCCACCAAATTTGTTGTAAATACGATAAAGAGATGCAGAGATATAGCTTCAAATCTCTTGACCACTATGGGGTGCCAAAAAGTTGACAAGTCCTCCCAGAACATGTTGCTGATGAACCATACCAAGTTTCATAACAATACGCAATTGTGTTTCTGAAATACTTGAACTTAAAGAAAAATTCAAAATGGCCGACACACAAAATGGCCGACCAAAAACCATTTGGTATCGTTTGACTCGGTATGCCTCAAGAAATCTAACAAGACCAGTCTCATAATTTTACATTCAAGTTTGCAGTAGTTATAAACAAAAATAGACATTTTTTATATCTCGTGACCAGTAGGGGGCAGTGTGACGAAATGGTGCATGCACCCTCAGGTCATCACTGTTATGACATATACCAAGTCTCATATTTATACGCAAAAGTTTTGCGAAGATACAGGCTCAAACACATTTTGGCGTGCTCGCCTTCGCATTCTTTGATGCGTTATACGACAACGGATAGGTCTACTGAAAAGCTTTTGATAACTTTTTGTCTAGAGTGTCTCTAGATGATGCCTACCAAAATTCAAGCCAATCAAAAAAGCGCTCTAGGAGGAGTTCGAAAAAGTAGGTCTTCAATATAATTCAAAATGGCCGACAGGAAGTAGGTTTGACTCAGACATATTTGGTACAGTCGGACTCAGCATGAGCCAAGGAATCAATAGAGTGAAGTCTCATGTCAGTGTGGTAATTTAATCAAATGATATAAAGATTTTAAACTATTTATTTACATATCCTGACCACTAGGTGGCGCTGTCCTAAAGATTTATAGGTACGCTCAGAACATGTCACTGATGAACCATGCCAAATTTCGTAGCGATACGCCATTCTGTTTGTGAAATACTGAACTTAATGAGAAAATTCAAAATGGCCAACACCCAAAATGGCCGACCGAAAACCGTTTCGTATCATTTGACTCGGCATGCCTCAAGGAATCTAACAAGACCACCTTCGTGATTTTAGACTCAAGTTTGAAGTAGTTATAAGCGAAAATAGGCATTTTTCGAATCTCGTGACCACTAGGTGGCGCTGTGACGAAACGTTGCAGGCACCCTCAGGTCATGACTGTAATGACATATACCAAGTTTCGTGTCGATACAATAAAGTTTTGCGACGATAGGGCCTCACGTCCGTTTTGGCGTGCTCGCCGCCATATATGTTGTAAATTTATACAAGAACGCATTGGTCTATCAAAAAGCTTTTGATAACTTTTTGTCTGGGGTGTCTCTAGATGCTACATACCAAATGACATGCAAATCGGACAAACGGTCTAGGAGGAGTTCGCAAAAGTAGGTTTTACGGAAAATTCAAAATGGCGGAAAGATGTGCATGACACAAATGACATCAATGTGTGCAATTGAATCATCATGAGCCAAGGATTCAGAGGAAAGAAGAATTTAGTTTCTAGGACTCACGGGTCAGAAGTTGTGAGCATGAACATAAGTGGATTTTTGGACTGTTGGTGGCGCTAGAGGGTTTGAGTTAGACACACCAATGTTGCTATAGTAACTTCTAAGACTGTCCTCTACATGTGTGCCAAATTTCATAACTTTCCTACGTACGGTTCTATAAGCTGCCATTGACTTCAATGGCGGAAGAACAAGGATGAATAATAATAATAAGAAAACTAACAATAACAATAGGTGTCTACGCCACTTCGTGGCTTGACCCCTAATAAATATAGCTGCAAGCAGCAATGCCGGGGTCAAGCCGAAAAGGGCACAGAAGGATGTAAAGTTGCGTTTGGATAAGCAGACCAAAGAACCTAGGAAAACCTCATGATTTCAGATGACAAAACGCAAAAGTAATCAACAAAAATAATCTATGTTCTTGTCTACTGCAATCATCCTTCTGTTATT
The DNA here is from genome assembly GCF_027580225.2 of Misgurnus anguillicaudatus. NCBI lineage: Eukaryota > Metazoa > Chordata > Actinopteri > Cypriniformes > Cobitidae > Misgurnus > Misgurnus anguillicaudatus. The sequence continues at coordinate 1,197,435 of NC_073344.2, forward strand.
GAGAATCATGGAACATTAGAGCACTGAAAGACATGTATGTGATGTTTGCAGTGGCAAAACATGGGTCACAACATGTTACAGCAAGTTTATTGAGTCAAAAGAGACCACCCCCGTGTCTCTACAATGTTCTGATGCAGAGATATAGCTCTAGCAAAAAACGGTTGATAAGGTATTCTCATTGGTTCCTAGGGAGTGAATTGGCAACCACAAGTGATTATAGTCAAAGCCATGAAAGGAATAATCCATGATGACTTATGGTTTTAGATGTGTTGTTGCAGTAGTTTTAGGCAAAAAATCTCAAAACCAGTAGGTGGCGCAATGACAAAATTGTGCATGCAACATCAGGTCATGATTGTGTTACATCTAGCTAGTTTTATGACTATACACTTTAGTTTAGTTAAGAAACAGTTGTATGACCATAAGGCTGGCTTGTTATCAAAGGTTTTGTTAAATTATAAGGCCATCTAGTGGTGAAAGCATACCATTTTTTTTGTGTAGCCTCAGAATGTGCTCATGCATCAGCGTATCAAATCTGGTGAAAAAATATATTTTCGTTACGAAGTTACAACCATTTATGTGTAAAAAACACAAAATTTGAAGGTAATTTTTCATTTTTTGCATTTTTCGGCCATTTCTGATGAAAATTTTAATATAACGCCAATAGAACTTTTTGTTCAGAAGGTAAGGTTAGTTTCTTGCTATGGTGTTTTCGAGTCGATCGGAAAAACGCTCGCGGAGATATTCACGCGTGTTTTTTAAGCGCTATTTTGCTGCGCAGGGTTAACCGTAAGGCGAATTCTGGCATGTTTGGTATCGTTGGACTCGGCAACTATTCAGAACTCCAAGGAAACCAGTCCTGTGAAAATACGTCAATCGGAGCCAAAGTTATAGGCGTATAAAACATTTCTCTGGCCACTAGGTGGCGCTGCAACGAAACTGTGCATGCTCCTTCAGTTCCTGACTGGCATCACAAGTACCAAGTGTCGTGTCAATAGGCCTAAGTTTGACAAAGATACAGCCTAAAATCTGTTTTTTTGCGCTCTACGTAAACTTCGTTAAGGCGGTATTCGACAACGGATTGCTGTATCGAAATTCTTTTGATAACTTTCTGCCATGAGTGTCTCAAGATGATACATACCAATTTTCGTGGCAATCGGACAAAAGCTCTAGGACGAGTTCGAAAAAGTAGGTTTTACGAATAATACAAAATGGCGGGGAATTTTTCTTGACGGAAAATGATGTCATAGGGTCCAATCGAATCGTCTTGAGCCAAGGAATCAGAGGAAGCATGAATTTTGTTTCTAGGGCTTACGGATAAGAAGTTATAGGCAAAAACATAAGTGCAATTTTGGACTGTTGGTGGCGCTAGTGGGTTAGATATAGAGACTCCAAATTTGCTGTGGGGACACATTGGACTGTCGTTTATCAGTGTGCCAAATTTCATAACTTTCCTACGTACGGTTCTATGGGCTGCCATAGACCGCAATGGCGGAAGAAGAATAACTAATAATAAATATAGCTGCAAGCAGCGATACCGGGGTCAAGCCAAACATGGCAAAAAATGATTCATACGTGATGACTGTCATGATTTAAGATCTAAGTTTGCATTAGTTTTATGAAAAAATAGCAATTTTTTCATATCTTGAGACCACTAGGGGGCGCTGTGCCAAAACAATAGATGGTGCCTCAGGGAATGACTGTGATGACACATACCAAATTTAGTGTAAATACAATAAAGCGATACAGAGATATAGCCTTAGATGGCTTGACCACTAGGGGGCACTGACCAAACAATAAATTGTGACTCAGGTCTTGATTGTGATGACACCCACCAAATTTGGTGTAAATACGATAAAGAGATGCAGAGATATAGCTTCAAATCTCTTGACCACTAGGGGGCGCCGAAAAGTTTACAAGTCCTCCCGGAACATGTTGCTGATGAACCATACCAAGTTTCATAACAATACGCAATTGCGTTTCTGAAATACTTGAACTTAAAGAAAAAATTCAAAATGGCCGACACACAAAATGGCCGACCAAAAACCATTTGGTATCGTTTGACTCGGCATGCCTCACGAAATCTAACAAGACCAGTCTCATAATTTTACATTCAAGTTTGCAGTAGTTATAAGCAAAATTAGAAATGTTTAATATCTCATGACCAGTAGGGGGCAGTGTGACGAAATGGTGCATGCACCCTCAGGTCATCACTGTTATGACATATACCAAGTCTCATATTAATACACAAAAGTTTTGCGAAGATACAGGCTCAAACACATTTTGGCGTGCTCGCCCTCGCATTCTTTGATGCGTTATACGACAACAAATAGGTCTACCGAAAAGCTTTTGATAACTTTTTGTCTAGAGTGTCTCTAGATGATGCATACCAAAAATCAAGCCAATCACACGAGCGCTCTAGGAGGAGTTCGAAAAAGTAGGTGTTCAATATAATTCAAAATGGCCGACAGGAAGTAGGTTTGACTCAGACATATTTGGTACAGTCGGACTCAGCATAAGCCAAGGAATCAATAGAGTGAAGTCTCATGTCATAGTGGCAATTTAATCAAATGATATAAACATTTTAAACAATTTATTTACATATCCTGACCACTAGGTGGCGCTGTCCTAAAGATTTATAAGTGCGCTCAGAACATGTCACTGATGAACCATGCCAAATTTCGTAGCGATACGCCATTCTGTTTGTGAAATACTGAACTTAATGAGAAAATTCAAAATGGCCGACACCCAAAATGGCCGACCGAAAACCGTTTGGTATCGTTTGACTCGGCATGCCTCAAGGAATCTAACAAGACCACCTTCGTGATTTTAGGCTCAAGTTTGAAGTAGTTATAAGCGAGAATAGGCATTTTTCGAATCTCGTGACCACTAGGTGGCGCTGTGACGAAACGTTGCAGGCACCCTCAGGTCATGACTGTAATGACATATACCAAGTTTCGTGTCGATACAATAAAGTTTTGCGAAGATACGGCCTCACGTCCATTTTGGCGTGCTCGCCGCCATATATGTTGTCAATTTATATGAGAACGCATTGGTCTATCAAAAAGCTTTTGATAACTTTTTGTCTGGGGTGTCTATAGATGCTACATACCAAAGGACAGGCAAATCGGACTGACGGTCTAGGAGGAGTTCGAAAAAGTAGGTTTTACGGAAAATTCAAAATGGCGGAAAGATGTGCATGACACAAATGACATCAACATGTGCAATTGAATCATCATGAGCCAAGGATTCAGAGGAAACAAGAATTTATTTTCTAGGACTCACGGGTCAGAAGTTGTGAGCATGAACATAAGTGGATTTTTGGACTGTTGGTGGCGCTAGAGAGTTTGAGTTAGACACACCAAATTTGCTATAGTAACTTCTAAGACTGTCCTGTACATGTGTGCCAAATTTCATAACTTTCCTATGTACGGTTCTATGGGCTGCCATTGACTTCAATGGCGGAAGAGGAAGAATAATAATAATAATAATAATAAGAAAACTAACAATAACAATAGGGTTCTACGCCCCTTCGGGGCTTGACCCCTAAATATAGCTGCAAGCAGCGATACCGGGGTCAAGCCAAACATGGCAAAAAATTATTCATACGTGATGACTGTCATGATTTAAGATCTAAGTTTGCATTAGTTTTATGAAAAAAATAGCAATTTTTTGTATCTTGAGACCACTAGGTGGCGTGGTGCAGAAACAATAGATGGTGCTTCAGGTCATGACTGTGATGACACATACCAAATTTAGTGTAAATATGATAAAGCAATACAGAGATATAGCCTTAAATGACTTGACCACTAGGGGGCACTAACCAAACAATAAATTGTGACTCAGGTCTTGATTGTGATGACACCCACCAAATTTGGTGTAAATACAATAAAGAGATGCAGAGATATAGCCTTAAATGACTTGACCACTAGGGGGCACTAACCAAACAATAAATTGTGACTCAGGTCTTGATTGTGATGACACCCACCAAATTTGGTGTAAATACAATAAAGAGATGCAGAGATATAGCCTTAAATGACTTGACCACTAGGGGGCACTGACCAAAAAATAAATTGTGACTCAGGTCTTGATTGTGATGACACCCACCAAATTTGGTGTAAATACGATAAAGAGATGCAGAGATATAGCTTTAAATCTCTTAACCACTAGGGGGCACCGAAAAGTTTACAAGTCCTCCCAGAACATGTTGCTGATGAACCATACCAAGTTTCATAACAATACACAGTTGCGTTTCTGAAATACTTGAACTTAAAGAAAAATTCAAAATGGCCGACACACAAAATGGCCGACCAAAAACCATTAGGTATCGTTTGACTCGGCATGCCTCACGAAATCTAACAAGACCAGTCTCATAATTTTACATTCAAATTTGCAGTAGTTATAAGCAAAAATAGAAATTTTTTATATCTCGTGACCAGTAGGGGGCAGTGTGACGAAATGGTGCATGCACCCTCAGGTCATCACTGTTATGACATATACCAAGTCTCATATTAATACGCAAAAGTTTTGCGAAGATACAGGCTCAAACACATTTTGGCGTGCTCGCCCTCGCATTCTTTGATGCGTTATACGACAACGGATAGGTCTACCGAAAATCTTTTGATAACTTTTTGTCTAGAGTGTCTCTAGATGATGCATACCAAAAATCAAGCCAATCACACGAGCGCTCTAGGAGGAGTTCGAAAAAGTAGGTGTTCAATATAATTCAAAATGGCCGACAGGAAGTAGGTTTGACTCAGACATATTTGATACCGTCGGACTCAGCATGAGCCAAGGAATCAATAGAGTGAAGTCTTATGTCATAGTGGCAATTTAATCAAATGATATAAAGATTTTAAACAATTTATTTATATATACTGACCACTAGGTGGCGCCGTCCTAAAGATTTATAGGTGCGCTCAGAACATGTCACCGATGAACCATGCCAAATTTCGTAGCGATACGCCATTCGGTTTGTGAAATACTGAACTAAATGAGAAAATTCAAAATGGCCGACAACCAAAATGGCCGACCAAAAACGGTTTGGTATCGTTTGACTCGGCATGCCTCAAGGAATCTAACAAGACCTCATTCATGATTTTAGACTCAAGTGTGAAGTAGTTATAAGCAAAAATAGGCATTTTTCGAATTTCGTGACCACTAGGTGGCGCTGTGACAAAACGTTGCAGGCAACCTCAAGTCATGACTGTAATGACATATACCAAGTTTCGTGTCGATACAATAATGTTTTGCGAAGATACAGCCTCACGTCCGTTTTGGCGTGCTCGCCGCCATATATGTTGTCAATTTATACGAGAACACATTGGTCTATCAAAAAGCTTTTGATAACTTTTTGTCTGGGGTGTCTCTAGATGCTACATACCAAAGGACATGCAAATCGGACGAACGCTCTAGGAGGAGTTCGAAAAAGTAGGTTTTAAGGAAAATTCAAAATGGCGGAAAAATGTGCATGACACAAATGAAATCAATGTGTGCAATTGAATCATCACGAGCAAAGGATTCAGAGGAAACAAGAATTTAGTTTCTAGGACTCACGGGTCAGAAGTTATGAGCATGAACATAAGTGGATTTTTGGACTGTTGGTGGCGCTAGAGGGTTTGAGTCAGACACACCAATGTTGCTATAGTAACTTCTGAGACTGTCCTCTACATGTGTGCCAAATTTCATAACTTTCCTATGTACGGTTCTATGGGCTGCCATTGAATTTCGGCGGAAGAACGAGGAAGAAAAATAATAATAAGAAAACTAACAATAACAATAGGTGTCTACGCCACTTCGTGGCTTGACCCCTAATAATAAAATTAAGAAAACTAACAAATACAATAGGGTTCTACGCCCCTTCGGGGCTTGACCCCTAACTAATAATAATAAGAAAACTAACAAATACAATAGGGGTCTTCGCCCCTTCGGGGCTTGACCCCTAATAAAAAGAAAACTAACAAATACAATAGGGGTCTTCGCCCCTTCGGGGCTTGACCCCTAAAAAGAAAACTAACAAATACAATAGGGTTCTACGCCCCTTCGGGGCTTGACCCCTAAAAAGAAAACTAACAAATACAATAGGGGTCTTCGCCCCTTCGGGGCTTGACCCCTAATAATAATTATTATAAAAAGAAAACTAACAAATACAATAGGGGTCTTCACCCCTTCGGGGCTTGACCCCTAATAATAAGAAAACTAACAAATACAAAAGGGTTCTACGCCCCTTCGGGGCTTGACCCCTAAATATAGCTGCAAGCAGCAATGCCGGGGTCAAGCCGAAAAGGGCACAAAAGGATGTAAAATTGAGATTGGATAAGCAGATTGAAGAACCTAGGTAAACCTAATAATTTTAGATGAAAAAACAAAAAAGTAATCAACAAAAATAATTTAAGTTCTTGACTACTGCAATCGTCCTTCTGTTATTGACAATCATGGAACATTAGAGCACTGAAGGGCATGTGAGTGGTGTTTGCAGTTGCAAAACATGGGTCACATCATGTTACAACAAGTTTAATTAATCAAACGAGACAATCCCCGTGTCTCTACGATGTTCTGATGCAGAGATATAGCTTTTGCAAAAACGGTTGATAAGGTATTCTCAATGGTTGCTGGGGAGTGAATTGGCAAACACCAGTGATTATAGTCAAAGCCATGAAAGGAATAATCCATGATGACTCATGGTTTTAGATGTGTTGTTGCAATAGTTTTAGGCAAAAATACCATATTCTATCTCAAAACCAGTAGGTCGCGCAATGACAAAATTGTGCATGCAACATCAGGTCATGATTGTTTTACATCTAGCTAGTTTTATGTCTATACACTTTAGTTTAGTGAAGAAACAGTTGTATGACCATAGGGCTGGCTTGTTATCAAAGGTTTTGTTCAATTATAAGGCCATCTAGTGGTGCAAGCTTACAATTTTTTTTGTGTAGCCTCAGAATGTGCTCATGCATCAGCATATCAAATCTGGTGAAAAAATCTCTTTTCGTTACGAAGTTACAACCATTTATGTGTAAAAAACACAAAATTTGAAGGTAATTTTTCGTTTTTTGCAATTTTCGGCCATTTCTGATGAAAATTTTAATATAACACCAATAGAACTTTTTGTTCAGAAGGTAAGGTTAGTTTCTTCCTATGGTGTTTTCGAGTCGATCGGAAAAACGTTCGCGGAGATATTCACGCGTGTTTTTTAAGCGCTATTTTGCTGCGCAGGGTTAATCGTAAGGCGAATTCTGGCATGTTTGGTATCGTTTGACTCGGCAACTATTCAGAACTCCAAAGAAGCAAGTCCCATGAAAATACGTCAATCGGAGCCAAAGTTATAGGTGTATAAAACATTTCTCTGGCCACTAGGTGGCGCTGCAACAAAACTATGCATGCACCCTCGGTTCCTGACTGGCATCTCAAGTACCAAGTGTCGTGTCAATAGGCCTAAGTTTGACGAAGATACAGCCTAAAATCTGTTTTTTTGCGCTCTACATAAAATTCGTTAAGGCGGTATACGACAACGGATTGGTGTATCGAAATTCTTTTGATAACTTTTTGCCTTAAGTGTCTCAAGATGATACATACCAATTTTCGTGGCACTTGGACAAAAGCTCTAGGACGAGTTCGAAAAAGTAGGTTTTACGAATAATTCAAAATGGCGGAAAATTTTCATGTCGAAAAAAGACGCCATAGGGTCCAATCGAATCGTCTTGAGCCAATGAATAAGAGAAAGCAATAATTTTGTTTCTAGGGCTTACGGATCAGAAGTTATAAGCAAAAACATAAGTGCAACTTTGGACTGTTGGTGGCGCTAGCGGGTTAGACATAGAGACTCCAAATTTGCTGTGGGGACACATTGGACTGTCCTCTATCAGTGTGCCAAATTTCATAACTTTCCTACGTACGGTTCTATGGGCTGCCATAGACCGCAATGGCGGAAGAAAAAGAAGAATAACTAATAAATATAGCTGCAAGCAGCAATTACCGGGGTCAAGCCAAAAAGGGCACAGAAGAAAGTAAAGTTGAGTTCGGATGAGCAGTTTAAAGAACCTAGGAACATCTTTTGATTTCAGACAAAACAATATAACAGTTATCAGCAAAAGAGCTGTGTTCTCATTTAGTGAAATCTCCCCCTCTCTTCTCAACTAGCATTGATAACTAGAACACTGAAGGAAATGTGAGTGGTGCTTGCAGTGGTAATACTCAGCTTACAAAATGTTACAGTGGTGTTAATGAGTCAAAAGAGCCCATCCCCATGTCTTTACGATAATCTGATGCAGAGATATAGCTCTTGCAAAAACGGTTGATAAGGTATTCTCATTGGTTGCTAGAGAGTAAATTGACATCCACCAGTGATTATAATCCAAGCCATGAAATGAATAATTCATGATGACTTATGGTTTTAGATGTGTTGTTGCAGTAGTTTTAGGCAAAAATTTACCATTTTCTATCTCAAAACTACTAGGTGGCACACTGACAAAATTATGCATGCAACCTCAAATCATAACTGTGTTGTATCTAGCTAGTTTAATGACTATACACTTTAGTTTAGTGAAGAAACAGTTGTATGACCATAGGATTGGCTTGATATCACAGGTTTTGTTCAATTATAACGCCATCTAGTGGTGGAAGCATACAATTTTTTTTGTGTGGCCTCATACTGTGGTCATACATCAGCGTATCAAATATGGTGAAAAATTATCTTTTCGTTGCGAAGTTATAACCATTTATGTGTAAAAAATACAAAATGTAAAGGTAATTTTTCGTTTTTTGCATTTTTCGGCCATTTCTGATGAAAATTTTAATATAACGCCAATAGAACTTTTTGTTCAGAAGGTAAGGTTAGTTTCTTCCTATGGTGTTTTCGAGTCGATCGGAATTACGCTCACGGAGATATTCGCATGTGTTTTTTAAGTGCTGTTTTGCTGCGCAGGGTTAACCGTAAGGCGAAATCTGGCATGTTTGGTATCGTTGGACTCTGCAACTATTCAGAACATCAAGGAAACAAGTCCCGTGAAAAAACGGCGATCGGAGCAAAAGTTATAGGCATGTTAAGCATAAGTCTGACCACTAGGTGGCGCTGCAACGAAATGGTGCATGCACACTCAGTTCCTGACTGGCATCTCAATTACCAAGTTTCGTGTCAATAGGCCTAAGTTTGGCGAAGATACAGCCTAAAATCTGTTTTTTTGCGCTCTACCTAAAATTCGTTGACGCGCTATACGACAATGGATTGGTTTATCAAAATTCTTTTGATAACTTTTTGCCGTGAGTGTCTGTAGATGCTACATACCGATTTTCTTGGCAATCGGGCAAAAGCTCTAGGACGAGTTCGCAAAAGTAGGTTTTACGAATAATTCAAAATGGCGGAAAAATTTTTATGACGGAAAATGATGTCATAGGGTCCAGTCGAATCGGCTTGAGCCAAGGAATCAGAAGAATCAAGAAATTCGTTTCTAGGACTTACGGGTCAGAAGTTATAAGTGAAAACGTAAATGCAACTTTGGACTGTTGGTGGCGCTAGAGGGTTGGAGATAGAGACTCCAAATTTGCTGTGGAGACACATTGGACTGTCCTTTATCAGTGTGCCAAATTTCATAACTTTCCTACGTACGGTTCTATGGGCTGCCATAGACCGCAATGGCGGAAGAAGAAACGGAAGAAGAAATATAGCTGCAAGCAGCGATGCCGGGGTCAAGCCAAAAAGGGCACAGAAGAAGGTAAACTTGAGTCCGGATGAGCAGTTTAAAAAACCTAGCAAAACCTCCTGATTTCAGACAAATTAATATAACAGTAATCAGCAAAACAGCTGTGTTCTTATTCAGTGAAATCTCTCCCACACGTCTTGAGGGGCATTGACAACTAGAACACTGAAGGAAATGTGAGTGGTGCTTGCAGTGGTAATATTCAGCTCACAAAATGTTACTGTGGTGTTAATGAGTCGAAAGAGCCCACCCCCATGTCTCTACGCTGTTCTGATGAAGAGATATAGCTCTTGCAAAAACAGTTGATAAGGTATTCTCATTGGTTGCTAGACAGTAAATTGACATCCACCAGTGATTATAATCCAAGCCATGAAATGAATAATCCATGATGACTTATGGTTTTAGATGTGTTTGTTGCAGTAGTTTTAGGCAAAAATTACCATTTTCTACCTCAAAACCACTAGGTGGCGCCGTGACAAAATTGTGCATGCAACTTCAGGTCATGATTACGTTACATCGAGCTAGATTTATGACTATACACTTTAGTTTAGTGAAGAAACAGTTGTATGACCATAGGACTGGCTTGATATCACAGGTTTTGTTCAATTATAACGCCAACTAGTGGTGCAAGCAAGCAATTTTTTTTGTGTAGCCTCAGACTGTGGTCGTACATCAGCGTATCAAATCTGGTGAAAAAATCTATTTTCGTTGCGAAGTTATAACCATTTATGTGTAAAAAAATACAAAATTTAAAGGTAATTTTTCGTTTTTTGCATTTTTCGGCCATTTCTGATGAAAATTTTAATATAACGCCAATAGAACTTTTTGTTCAGAAGGTAAGGTTAGTTTCTTCCTATGGTGTTTTCAAGTCGATCGGAAAAACGCTCGCGGAGATATTCGCGCGTGTTTTTTAAGCGCTATTTTGCCGCACAGGGTTAACCGTAAGGTAAATCATGGCATGTTTGGTATCGTTGGACTCGGCAACTATTCAAAACTCCAAGAAAACAAGTCTCTTGTAAATACGATGATCATAGCCAAAGTTATAGGCCTATAAAACATTCGTCTGGCCACTAGGTGGCGCTGCAACAAAACTGTGCATGCTCCCTCAGTTCCTGACTGGCATCTCAAGTATCAAGATTTGTGTCAATAGGCCTAAGTTTGGAGAAGATACAGACTAAAATCAGTTTTTTGCGCTCTACGTAAAATTCGTTGACGCGCTATACGGCAAGGGATTGGTTTATCGAAATTATTTTAATAACTTTTTGCCTTGAGTGTCTCTAGATGCTGTACACTGATTTTCGTGGCAATCGGGCAAAATCTCTAGGACGAGTTCGCAAAAGTAGGTTTTACGAATAATTCAAAATGGCGGACGAATTTTCATGACGGAAAATAACGACATAGGGTCCAATGGAATCGTCTTGAGCCAAGGAATCAGAGGAAACAAGAATTTAATTTCTAGGACGTACGGGTCAGAAGTTATAAGCAAAAATGTAAGTGCAATTTGGACTGTTGGTGGCGCTAGCGGGTTTGAGATAGAGACTCCAAATTTGCTGTGGATATTATTTGGACTGTCCTCTATTAGTGTGCCAAATTTCATAACTTTCCTACGTACGGTTCTATGGGCTGCCATAGACCGCAATGGCGGAAGAAGAAAAATTTACTAACAGAAACAATTGCCAATATAGCTGCAAGCAGCGATACCGGGGTCAAGCCAAACATGGCAAAAAATGATTCATACGTGATGACTGTCATGATTTAAGATCTAAGTTTGCATTAGTTTTATGAAAAAAATAGCAATTTTTTCGTATCTTGAGACCATTAGGTGGCGCTGTGCCGAAACAATGGATGGTGCTTCAGGTCATGACTGTGATGACACATACCAAATTTAGTGTAAATACAATAAAGCGATACAGAGATATAGCCTTAAATGACTTGACCACTAGGAGGCACTGACCAAACAATAAATTGTGACTCAGGTCTTGATTGTGATGACACCCACCAAATTTGGTGTATATACGATAAAGAGATGCAGAGATATAGCTTCAAATTTCTTGACCACTAGGGGGCGCCGAAAAGTTTACAAGCCCTCTCAGAACATGTTGCTGATGAACCATACCTAGTTTCATAACAATACGTAATTGCGTTTATGAAATACTTGAACTTAAAGAAAAATTTCAAAATGGCCGACACACAAAATGGCCGACCAAAAACCATGTGGTATCGTTTGACTCTGCATGCCTCACGAAATCTAACAAGACCAGTCTCATAATTTTACATTCAAGTTTGGAGTAGTTATAAGCAAAAATAAACATTTTTTATATCTCGTGACCAGTAGGGGGCAGTGTGACGAAATGGTGCATGCACCCTCAGGTCATCAGTGTTATGACATATACCAAATCTTTGGCGTGCTCGCCCTCGCATTCTTTGATGCATTATACGACAACGGATAGGTCTACCGAAAAGCTTTTGATAACTTTTTGTCTAGAGTGTCTCTAGATGATGCATACCAAAAATCAAGCCAATCACACGAGCGCTCTAGGAGGAGTTCGAAAAAGTAGGTGTTCAATATAATTCAAAATGGCCGACAGGAAGTAGGTTTGACTCTGACAGTTTTGGTACAGTCAGACTCAACATGAGCCAAGGAATCAATAGAGTGAAGACTTATGTCAGTGTGGCAATTTAATCAAATGATATAAAGATTTTAAACAATTTATTTACATTTCCTGACCACTAGGTGGCGCCGTCCTAAAGATTTATAGGTGCGCTCAGAACATGTCACTGATGAACCATGCCAAATTTCGTAGCGATACGCCAATCTGTTTGTGAAATACTGAACTTAATGAGAAAATTAAAAATGGCCGACACCCAAAATGGCCGACCGAAAACCGTTTGGTATCGTTTGACTCGGCATGCCTCAAGGAATCTAACAAGACCACCTTCATGATTTTAGACTTAAGTTTTAAGTAGTTATAAGCGAAAATAGGCATTTTTCGAATCTCGTGACCACTAGGTGGCGCTGTGACGAAACGTTGCAGGCACCCTCAGGTCATGACTGTAATGACATATACCAAGTTTCATGTCGATACAATAAAGTTTTGCGAAGATACGGCCTCACGTCTGTTTTGGCGTGCTCGCCGCCTTGTATGTTGTCACTGTATACGAGAACGCATTGGTCTATCAAAAAGCTTTTGATAACTTTTTGTCTTGGATGTCTCTAGATGCTACATACCAAAGGACATGCAAATCGGACAAACGGTCTAGGAGGAGTTCGAAAAAGTAGGTTTTACGAAAAATTCAAAATGGCGGAAAGATGTGCATGACACAAATGACATCAATGTGTGCATTTGAATCATCATGAGCCAAGGATTCAGAGGAAACAAGAATTTAGTTTCTAGGACTCATGGGTCAGAAGTTATGAGCATGAACATAAGTGGATTTTTGGACTGTTGGTGGCGCTAGAGGGTTTGGGTCAGACACACCAATTTTGCTATAGTAACTTCTGAGACTGTCCTCTACATGTGTGCCAAATTTCATAACTTTCCTATGTACGGTTCTATGGGCTGCCATTGACTTTCGGCGGAAGAACGAGGAAGATAAATAATAATAATAATAAGAAAACTAACAATAACAATAGGGTTCTACGCCCCTTCGGGGCTTGACCCCTAAATATAGCTGCAAGCAGCAATGCCGGGGTCAAGCCGAAAAGGGCACAAAAGGATGTAAAATTGAGATTGGATAAGCAGATTGAAGAACCTAGGTAAATCTAATAATTTTAGATGAAAAAACAAAAAAGTTATCAACAAAATTAATCTAAGTTCTTGTCTACTGCAATCGTCCTTCTGTTATTGACAATCATGGAACATTAGAACACTGAAGGACATGTGAGTGGTGTTTGCAGTGGTCACATCATGTTACAACAAGTTTAATTAGTCAAAAGAGACCATCCCCATGTCTCTACGATGTTCTGATGCAGAGATATAGCTTTTGCAAAAACGGTTGATAAGGTATTCTCAATGGTTGCTAGGGAGTAAATTGGCAACCACCAGTGATTATAGTCAAAGCCATGAAAGGAATAATCCATGATGACTCATGGTTTTAGATGTGTTGTTGCAGTAGTTTTAGGCAAAAATACCATATTCCATCTCAAAACCAGTAGGTGGCGCAATGAAAAAATTGTGCATGCAACATCAGGTCATGATTGTGTTACATCTAGCTAGTTTTATGACTATACACTTTAGTTTAGTTAAGAAACAGTTGTATGACCATAGGGCTGGCTTGTTATCAAAGGTTTTGTTCAATTATAAGGCCATCTAGTGGTGCAAGCATACAATTTTTTTTGTGTGGCCTCAGAATGTGCTCATGCATCATCGTATCAAATCTGGTGAAAAAATCTCTTTTCGTTACAAAGTTACAACCATTTATGTGTAAAAAACACAAAATTTGAAGGTAATTTTTCGTTTTTTGCAATTTTCGGCCATTTCTGATGAAAATTTTAATATAACGCCAATAGAACTTTTTGTTCAGAAGGTAAGGTTAGTTTCTTCCTATGGTGTTTTCGAGTCGATCGGAAAAACGTTCGCGGAGATATTTACGCGTGTTTCTTAAGTGCTATTTTGCTGCGCAGGGTTAACCGTAAGGCGAATTCGGGTATGTTTGGTATCGTTGGACTCGGCAACTATTTAGAACTCAAAGGAAACAAGTCCTGTGAAAATATGTCAATCGGAGCCAAAGTTATAGGCATGTAAAACATAAGTCTGACCACTAGGTGGCGCTGTGACGAAACTCTGCATGCACCCTTAGTTCCTGACTGGCATCACAAATACAAAGTATCGTGTCAATAGGCTTAAGTTTGGCGAAGATACAGCCTCAAATCCGTTTTTTTGAGCTCTACGTAAAATTTGTTGACGCGCTATACGACAACGGATTGGTTTATCAAAATTCTTTTAATAACTTTTTGCCTTGAGTGTCTCTAGATGGTGCATACCAATTTTCAAGGCAATCCGGCAAAAGCTCTAGGACGAGTTCGCAAAAGTAGGTTTTATGAATATTTAAAAATGGCGGGAAAATTTTCATGACGGAAAATGACGTCATAGGGTCCAATCGAATCGTCTTGAGCCAAGGAATCAGAGGAAACAAGAATTTAATTTCTAGGACGTACGGGTCAGAAGTTATAGGCAAAAACATAAGTGCAATTTTGGACTGTTGGTGGCGCTAGTGGGTTAGATATAGAGACTCCAAATTTGCTGTGGGGACACATTGGACTGTCGTTTATCAGTGTGCCAAATTTCATAACTTTCCTACGTACGGTTCTATGGGCTGCCATAGACCGCAATGGCGGAAGAAGAATAACTAATAATAAATATAGCTGCAAGCAGCAATTACCGGGGTCAAGCCAAAAAGGGCACAGAAGAAAGTAAAGTTGAGTTCGGATGAGCAGTTTAAAGAACCTAGGAACATCTTTTGATTTCAGACAAAACAATATAACAGTTATCAGCAAAAGAGCTGTGTTCTCATTTAGTGAAATCTCCCCCTCTCTTCTCAACTAGCATTGATAACTAGAACACTGAAGGAAATGTGAGTGGTGCTTGCAGTGGTAATACTCAACTTACAAAATGTTACAGTGGTGTTAATGAGTCAAAAGAGCCCATCCCCATGTCTCTACGATAATCTGATGCAGAGATATAGCTCTTGCAAAAACGGTTGATAAGGTATTCTCATTGGTTGCTAGAGAGTAAATTGACATCCACCAGTGATTATAATCCAAGCCATGAAATGAATAATTCATGATGACTTATGGTTTTAGATGTGTTGTTGCAGTAGTTTTAGGCAAAAATACCATATTCTATCTCAAAACCACTAGGTGGCACACTGACAAAATTATGCATGCAACCTCAAATCATAACTGTGTTGTATCTAGCTAGTTTAATGACTATACACTTTAGTTTAGTGAAGAAACAGTTGTATGACCATAGGATTGGCTTGATATCACAGGTTTTGTTCAATTATAACGCCATCTAGTGGTGGAAGCATACAATTTTTTTTGTGTAGCCTCAGACTGTGGTCGTACATCAGCGTATCAAATATGGTGAAAAAATCTCTTTTCGTTGCGAAGTTATAAACATTTATGTGTAAAAAATACAAAATGTAAAGATAATTTTTCGTTTTTTGCATTTTTCGGCCATTTCTGATGAAAATTTTAATATAACCCCAATAGAACTTTTTGTTCAGAAGGTAAGGTTAGTTTCTTCCTATGGTGTTTTCGAGTCGATCGGAATTACGCTCGCGGAGATATTCGCATGTGTTTTTTAAGTGCTGTTTTGCTGCGCAGGGTTAACCGTAAGGCGAAATCTGGCATGTTTGGTATCGTTGGACTCGGCAACTATTCAGGACTTCAATGAAACAAGTCCCGTGAAAAAACGTCGATCATGTCCAAAGTTATAGGCATGTAAAGCATAAAACTGACCACTAGGTGGCGCTGCGACGAAACGGTGCATGCACACTCAGTTCCTGACTGGCATCTCAATTACCAAGTTTCGTGTCAATAGGCCTAAGTTTGGCGAAGATACAGCCTAAAATCTGTTTTTTTGCGCTCTACCTAAAATTTGTTGAGGCGCTATACGACAACGGATTGGTTTATCAAAATTCTTTTGATAACTTTTTGCCGTGAGTGTCTGTAGATGCTACATACCGATTTTCTTGGCAATCGGGCAAAAGCTCTAGGACGAGTTCGCAAAAGTAGGTTTTACGAATAATTCAAAATGGCGGAAAAATTTTCATGACGGAAAATGATGTCATAGGGTCCAGTCGAATCGTCTTGAGCCAAGGAATCAGAGGAATCACGAAGTTCGTTTCTAGGACTTACGGGTCAGAAGTTATAATTGAAAACGTAAGTGCAACTTTGGACTGTTGGTGGCGCTAGAGGGTTGGAGATAGAGACTCCAAATTTGCTGTGGAGACACATTGGACTGTCCTTTATCAGTGTGCCAAATTTCATAACTTTCCTACGTACGGTTCTATGGGCTGCCATAGACCGCAATGGCGGAAGAAGAAACGGAAGAAGAATAACTAATAATTATAATAAGAAAACTAACAAATACAATAGGGTTCTACGCCCCTTCGGGGCTTGACCCCTAATAATAAAATTAAGAAAACTAACAGATACAATAGGGTTCTACGCCCCTTCGGGGCTTGACCCCTAAATATAGCTGCAAGCAGCAATACCGGGGTCAAGCCGAAAAGGGCACAAAAGGATGTCAAATTGAGATTGGATAAGCAGATTGAAGAACCTAGGTAAACCTGATAATTTTAGATGAAAAACAAAAAAGTTATCAACAAAAATAATCTAAGTTCTTGTCTACTGCAATCGTCCTTCTGTTATTGACAATCATGGAACATTAGAGCACTGAAGGACATGTGAGTGGTGTTTGGCAAAACATGGGTCACATCATGTTACAACAAGTTTAATTAGTCAAAAGAGACTATCCGCGTGTCTCTACGATGTTCTGATGCAGAGATATAGCTCTTGCAAAAACGTTTGATAAGGTATTCTCAATGGTTGCTAGGGAGTGAATTGGCAACCACCAGTGATTATAGTCAAAGCCATGAAAGGAATAATCCATGATGACTCATGGTTTTAGATATGTTGTTGCAGTAGTTTTAGGCAAAAATACCATATTCTATCTCAAAACCAGTAGGTGGTGCAATGACAAAATTGTGCATATAACATCAGGTCATGATTGTGTTACATCTAGCTAGTTTTATGACTATACACTTTAGTTTAATTAAGAAACAGTTGTATGACCATAGGGCTGGCTTGTTATCAAAGGTTTTGTTCAATTATAAGGCCATCCAGTGGTGAAAGCATAAAATTTTTTTTGTGTGGCCTCAGAATGTGCTCATACATCAGCGTATCAAATCTGGTGAAAAAATCTCTTTTCGTTACGAAGTTACAACCATTTATGTGTAAAAAACACCAAATTAAAAGGTAATTTTTCGATTTTTGCAATTTTCGGCAATTTCTGATGGAAATTTTAATATAACGCCAATAGAACTTTTTGTTCAGAAGGTAAGGTTAGTTTCTTCCTATGGTGTTTTCGAGTCGATCGGAAAAACGCTTGCGGAGATATTCACGCGTGTTTTTTAAGCGCTATTTTGCTGTGCAGGGTTAACCGTAAGGCGAATTCTGGCAAGTTTGGTATCGTTGGACTCGGCAACTATTCAAAACTCCAAGGAAACAAGTCCCGTGACAATACATTGACTGCAGCCAAAGTTATAGGTGTGTAATACATTAATCTGACCACTAGGTGGCGCTGCGACGAAACTGTGCATGCACCCTCAGTTCCTGACTGGCATCACAAGTACCAAGTGTCATGTCAATAGGCCTAAGTTTGACGAAGATACAGCCTAAAATCAGTTTTTTTGCACTCTATGTAAAATTTGTTAAGGCGGTATACGACAACGGATTGGTGTATTGAAATTCTTTTGATAACTTTTTGCCATGAGTGTCTCTAGATGCTACGTGCCGATTTTCTTGGCAATCGGACAAAAGCTCTAGGACGAGTTCGAAAAAGTAGGTTTTACGAATAATTCAAAATAGTGGAAACATTTTCATGACGGAAAATGACGTCATAGGGTCCTTTCGAATCGGCTTGAGCCAAGGAATCAGAGGAAACGAGAATTGTGTTTCTAGGACATACGGACCAGAAGTTATAAGCAAAAACATAAGTGCAACTTTGGACTGTTGGTGGCGCTAGCGGGTTAGACATAGAGACTCCAAATTTGCTGTGGGGACACACTGGAGTGTCCTTTATCAGTGTGCCAAATTTCATAACTTTCCTACGTACGGTTCTATGGGCTGCCATAGACCGCAATGGCGGAAGAAGAATAACTAATAATAATAATTGTAAATATAGCTGCAAGCAGCGATACCGGGGTCAAGCCAAACATGGCAAAAAATGATTCATACGTGATGACTGTCATGATTTAAGATCTAAGTTTGCATTAGTTTTATGAAAAAATAGCATTTTTTGTATCTTGAGATCACTAGGTGGCGCTTTGCCGAAACAATAGATGGTGCCTCAGGTCATGACTGTGATGACACATACCAAATTTAGTGTAAATACAATAAAGCGATACAGAGATATAGCCTTAAATGACTTGACCACTAGGGGGCACTGACCAAACAATAAATTGTGACTCAAGTCTTGATTGTGATGACACCCACCAAATTTGGTGTAAATACAATGAAGAGATGCAGAGATATAGCCTTAAATGACTTGACCACTAGGGGGCACTGACCAAAAAATAAATTGTGACTCAGGTCTTGATTGTGATGACACCCACCAAATTTGGTGTAAATACAATAAAGAGATGCAGAGATATAGCCTTAAATGACTTGACCACTAGGGGGCACTGACCAAAAAATAAATTGTGACTCAAGTCTTGATTGTGATGACACCCACCAAATTTGGTGTAAATACAATGAAGAGATGCAGAGATATAGCCTTAAATGACTTGACCACTAGGGGGCACTGACCAAAAAATAAATTGTGACTCAGGTCTTGATTGTGATGACACCCACCAAATTTGGTGTAAATACGATAAAGAGATGCAGAGATATAGCCTCAAATCTTTTTGACCACTAGGGGGCACCAAAAAGTTTACAGGTGCTTTCAGAACATGTTGCTGATGAACCATACCAAGTCTCATAACAATACGCAATTACGTTTCTTAAATACTTGAACTTATAGAAAAAATTCAAAATGGCCGACATCCAAAATGGCTGACCAAAAACCATTTGGTATCGTTTGACTTGGCATGCCTCACGAAATCTAACAAGACCAGTCTCATAATTTTACATTCATGTTTGCAGTAGTTATAAGCAAAAATAGACATTTTTTATATCTCGTGACCAGTAGGGGGCAGTGTGACGAAATGGTGCATGCACCCTCAGGTCATCACTGTTATGACATGTACCAAGTCTCATATTAATACGCAAAAGTTTTGCGAAGATACAGGCTCAAACACATTTTGGCGTGCTCGCCCTCACATTCTTTGATGCGTTATACGACAACGGATAGGTCTAACGAAAATCTTTTGATAACTTTTTGTCTAGAGTGTCTCTAGATGATGCATACCAAAAATCAAGCCAATCACACAAGCGCTCTAGGAGGAGTTTGGTAGTAGTAGGTGTTCAATATAATTCAAAATGGCCGACAGGAAGTAGGTTTGACTCAGACATATTTGATACAGTCGGACTCAGCATGAGCCAAGGAATCAATAGAGTGAAGTCTTATGTCATAGTGGCAATTTAATCAAATGACATAAAGATTTAAAAAAAATTTTTTACATATCCTGACCACTAGGTGGCGCCATCCTAAAGATTTATAGGTGCGCTTAGAACATGTCACTGATGAACCATGCCAAATTTCGTAGCGATACGCCATTCTGTTTGTGAAATACTGAACTTAATGAGAAAATTCAAAATGGCCGACACCCAAAATGGCCGACCGAAAACCGTTTGGTATCGTTTGACTCGGCATGCATCAAGGAATCTAACAAGACCACCTTCATGATTTTAGACTCAAGTTTGAAGTAGTTATAAGCGATAAATAGGCATTTTTCGAATTTCGTGACCACTAGGTGGCGCTGTGACGAAACGTTGCAGGCACCCTCAGGTCATGACTGTAATGACATATACCAAGTTTCGTGTCGATACAATAAAGTTTTGCGAAGATAAGGCCTCACGTCCGTTTTGGCGTGCTCGCCGTCATATATGTTGTCAATTTATACGAGAACGCATTGGTCTATCAATAAGCTTTTGATAACTTTTTGTCTTGGGTGTCTCTAGATGCTACATACCAAAGGACATGCAAATCGGACAAACGGTCTAGGAGGAGTTCAAAAAAGTAGGTTTTACGAAAAAATCAAAATGGCGGAAAGACGTGCATGACACAAATGACATCAATGTGTGCATTTGAATCATCATGAGCCAAGGATTCAGAGGAAACAAGAATTTAGTTTCTAGGAGTCACGGGTCAGAAGTTATGAGCATGAACATAAGTGGATTTTTGGGCTGTTGGTGGCGCTAGAGGGTTTGAGTCAGACACACCAATGTTGCTATAGTAACTTCTAAGACCGTCCTCTACATGTGTGCCAAATTTCATAACTTTCCTATGTACGGTTCTATGGGCTGCCATTGACTTCAATGGCGGAAGAACAAGAAGAAGAAATATAGCTGCAAGCAGCGATACCGGGGTCAAGCCAAACATGGCAAAAAATGATTCATACGTGATGACTGTCATGATTTAAGATCTAAGTTTGCATTAGTTTTATGAAAAAAATAGCAATTTTTTTGTATCTTGAGACCACTAGGTGGCGCTTTGCCGAAACAATAGATGGTGCCTCAGGTCATGACTGTAATGACACATACCAAATTTAGTGTAAATACAATAAAGCAATACAGAGATATAGCCTTAAATGACTTGACCACTAGGGGGAACTAACCAAACAATAAATTGTGACTCAGGTCTTGATTGTGATGACACCCACCAAATTTGGTGTAAATACGATAAAGAGATGCAGAAATATAGCTTCAAATCTCTTGACCACTAGGGGGCGCCTAAAAAGTTTACAAGTCCTCCCAGAACATGTTGCTGATGAACCATACCAAGTTTCATAACAATACGCAATTGCGTTTCTGAAATACTTGAACTTAAAGAAAAAATTCAAAATGGCCGACACACAAAATGGCCGACCAAAAACCATTTGGTATCGTTTGACTCGGCATGCCTTCCGAAATCTAACAAGACCAGTCTCATAATTTTACATTCAAGTTTGCAGTAGTTATAAGCAAAAATAGACATTTTTTATATCTCGTGACCAGTAGGGGGCAGTGTGACGAAACAGTGCATGCACCCTCAGGTCATCACTGTTATGACATATACCAAGTCTCATATTAATACGCAAAAGTTTTGCGAAGATACAGGCTCAAACACATTTTGGCGTGCTCGCCCTCGCATTCTTTGAAGCGTTATACGACAACGGATAGGTCTACCGAAAAGCTTTTGATAACTTTTTGTCTGGAGTGTCTCTAGATGATGCGTACCAAAAATCAAGCCAATCACTCGAGCGCTCTAGGAGGAGTTCGAAAAAGTAGGTGTTCAATATAATTCAAAATGGCCGACAGGAAGTAGGTTTGACTCAGACATATTTGGTACAGTCGGACTCAGCATGAGCCAAGGAATCAATAGAGTGAAGTCTTATGTCAGTGTGGCAATTTAATCAAATGATATAAAGATTTAAAAAAAAAATTTACATATCCTGACCACTAGGTGGCGCCGTCCTAAAGATTTATTGGTGCGCTCAGAACATGTCACTGATAAACCATGCCAAATTTCGTAGCGATACGCCATTCTGTTTGTGAAATACTGAACTTAATGAGAAAATTCAAAATGGCCGACACCCAAAATGGCCGACCGAAAACCGTTTGGTATCGTTTGACTCGGCATGCCTCAAGGAATCTAACAAGACCACCTTCATGATTTTAGACTCAAGCTTGAAGTAGTTATAAGCGAAAATAGGCATTTTTCGAATCTCGTTACCACTAGGTGGCGCTGTGACGAAACGTTGCAGGCACCCTCAGGTCATGACTGTAATGACATATACCAAGTTTCGTGTCGATACAATAAAGTTTTGCGAAGATACGGCCTCACGTCCGTTTTGGCGTGCTCGCCGCCATATATGTTGTCAATTTATACGAGAACGGATAGGTCTACCGAAAAGCTTTTGATAACTTTTTGTCTTGGGTGTCTCTAGATGCTACATACCAAAGGACATGCAAATCGGACAAACGGTCTAGGAGGAGTTCGAAAAAGTAGGTTTTACGAAAAATTCAAAATGGCGGAAAGATGTGCATGACACAAATGACATCAATGTATGCAATTGAATCATCATGAGCCAAGGATTCAGAGGAAACAAGAATTTAGTTTCTAGGACTCACGGGTCAGAAGTTGTGAGCATGAACATAAGTGGATTTTTGGACTGTTGGTGGCGCTAGAGGGTTTGAGTCAGACACGCCAATGTTGCTATAGTAACTTCTGAGACTGTCCTCTACATGTGTGCCAAATTTCATAACTTTCCTATGTACGGTTCTATGGGCTGCCATTGACTTTCGGCGGAAGAACGAGGAAGATAAATAATAATAATAATAAGAAAACTAACAATAACAATAGGGTTCTACGCCCCTTCGGGGCTTGACCCCTAATAATATATAATAATAATAATAAGAAAACTAACAATAACAATAGGGTTCTACGCCCCTTCGGGGCTTGACCCCTAAATATAGCTGCAAGCAGCGATACCGGGGTCAAGCCAAACATGGCAAAAAATTATTCATACGTGATGACTGTCATGATTTAAGATCTAAGTTTGCATTAGTTTTATGAAAAAAATAGCAATTTTTTGTATCTTGAGACCACTAGGTGGCGCGGTGCAGAAACAATAGATGGTGCCTCAGGTCATGACTGTGATGACACATACCAAATTTAGTGTAAATACGATAAAGCAATACAGAGATATAGCCTTAAATGACTTGACCACTAGGGGGCACTGACCAAACAATAAATTGTGACTCAGGTCTTGATTGTGATGACACCCACCAAATTTGGTGTAAATACAATAAAGAGATGCAGAGATATAGCCTTAAAGACTTGACCACTAGGGGGC
This sequence comes from Misgurnus anguillicaudatus, assembly GCF_027580225.2. Taxonomy (NCBI): domain Eukaryota; kingdom Metazoa; phylum Chordata; class Actinopteri; order Cypriniformes; family Cobitidae; genus Misgurnus; species Misgurnus anguillicaudatus. The sequence goes on from NC_073344.2 coordinate 1,220,852, forward strand.
ACTAACCAAACAATAAATTGTGACTCAGGTCTTGATTGTGATGACACCCACCAAATTTGGTGTAAATACAATAAAGAGATGCAGAGATATAGCCTTAAATGACTTGACCACTAGGGGGCACTGACCAAAAAATAAATTGTGACTCAGGTCTTGATTGTGATGACACCCACCAAATTTGGTGTAAATACGATAAAGAGATGCAGAGATATAGCTTCAAATCTCTTGACCACTAGGGGGCACCGAAAAGTTTACAAGTCCTCCCAGAACATGTAGGTAATGAACCATAACAAGTTTCATAACAATACACAGTTGCGTTTCTGAAATACTTGAACTTAAAGAAAAATTCAAAATGGCCGACACACAAAATGGCCGACCAAAAACCATTTGGTATCGTTTGACTCGCCATGCCTCACGAAATCTAACAAGACCAGTCTCATAATTTTACATTCAAATTTGCAGTAGTTATAAGCAAAAATAGACATTTTTTATATCTCGTGACCAGTAGGGGGCAGTGTGACGAAATGGTGCATGCACCCTCAGGTCATCACTGTTATGACATATACCAAGTCTCATATTAATACGCAAAAGTTTTGCGAAGATACAGGCTCAAACACATTTTGGCGTGCTCGCCCTCGCATTCTTTGATGCGTTATACGACAACGGATAGGTCTACCGAAAATCTTTTGATAACTTTTTGTCTAGAGTGTCTCTAGATGATGCATACCAAAAATCAAGCCAATCACACGAGCGCTCTAGGAGGAGTTCGAAAAAGTAGGTGTTCAATATAATTCAAAATGGCCGACAGGAAGTAGGTTTGACTCAGACATATTTGATACCATCGGACTCAGCATGAGCCAAGGAATCAATTGAGTGAAGTCTTATGTCATAGTGGCAATTTAATCAAATGATATAAAGATTTTAAACAATTTATTTACATATCCTGACCACTAGGTGGCGCCGTCCTAAAGATTTATAGGTGCGCTCAGAACATGTCACCGATGAACCATGCCAAATTTCGTAGCGATACGCCATTCGGTTTGTGAAATACTGAACTTAATGAGAAAATTCAAAATGGCCGACACCCAAAATGGCCGACCGAAAACGGTTTGGTATCGTTTGACTCAGCATGCCTCAAGGAATCTAACAAGACCTCCTTCATGATTTTAGACTCAAGTTTGAAGTAGTTATAAGCGAAAATAGGCATTTTTCGAATCTCGTGACCACTAGGTGGCGCTGTGACGAAATGTTGCAGGCACCCTCAGGTCATGACTGTTATGACATATACCAAGTTTCGTGTCGATACACAAAAGTTTTGCGAAGATACGGCCTCACGTCCGTTTTGGCGTGCTCGCCGCCATATATGTTGTCAATTTATATGAGAACGCATTGGTCTATCAAAAAGCTTTTGATAACTTTTTGTCGTGGGTGTCTCTAGATGCTACATACCAAAGGACATGCAAATCGGACAAACGGTCTAGGAGGAGTTCGAAAAAGTAGGTTTTACGAAAAATTCAAAATGGCGGAAAGATGTGCATGACACAAATGACATCAATGTGTGCAATTGAATCATCATGAGCAAAGGATTCAGAGGAAACAAGAATTTAGTTTCTAGGACTCACGGGTCAGAAGTTGTGAGCATGAACATAAGTGGATTTTTGGACTGTTGGTGGCGCTAGAGGGTTTGAGTCAGACACACCAATGTTGCTATAGTAACTTCTGAGACTGTCCTCTACATGTGTGCCAAATTTCATAACTTTCCTATGTACGGTTCTATGGGCTGCCATTGACTTTCGGCGGAAGAACGAGGAAGATAAATAATAATAAGAAAACTAACAATAACAATAGGGTTCTACGCCCCTTCGGGGCTTGACCCCTAAATATAGCTGCAAGCAGCAATGCCGGGGTCAAGCCGAAAAGGGCAAAAAAGGATGTAAAATTGAGATTGGATAAGCAGATTGAAGATTCTAGGTAAACCTAATAATTTTAGATGAAAAAACAAAAAAGTTATCAACAAAAATAATCTAAGTTCTTGTCTACTGCAATCGTCCTTCTGTTATTGACAATCATGGAACATTAGAGCACTGAAAGACATGTGAGTGGTGTTTGCAGTGGCAAAACATGGGTCACATCATGTTACAACAAGTTTAACTAGTCAAAAGAGACTATCCCCGTGTCTCTACGATGTTCTGATGCAGAGATATAGTTTTTGCAAAAACGGTTAATAAGGTATTCTCAATGGTTGAAGGGGAGTGAATTGGCAACCACCAGTGATTATAGTCAAAGCTATGAAAGGAATAATCCATGATGACTCATGGTTTTAGATGTGTTGTTGCAGTAGTTTTAGGCAAAAATACCATATTCTATCTAAAAACCAGTAGGTGGCGCAATGACAAAATTGTGCATGCAACATTAGGTCATGATTGTGTTACATCTAGCTAGTTTAATGACTATACACTTTAGTTTAGTTAAGAAACAGTTGTATGACCATAAGGCTGGCTTGTTATCAAAGGTTTTGTTCAATTTTAAGGCCATCTAGTGGTGAAAGCATACAATTATTTTTGTGTGGCCTCAGACTGTGCTCATACATCAGCGTATCAAATCTGGTGAAAAAATCTCTTTTCATCACAAAGTTACAACCATTTATGTATAAAAAACACAAAATTTAAAGGTAATTTTTTGTTTTTTGCAATTTTCGGCCATTTCTGATGAAAATTTTAATATAACGCCAATAGAACTTTTTGTTCAGAAGGTAAGGTTAGTTTCTTCCTATGGTGTTTTCGAGTCGATCGGAAAAACACTCGCGGAGATATTCACGCGTGTTTTTTAAGCGCTATTTTGCTGCACAGGGTTAACCGTAAGGCGAATTCTGGCATGTTTGGTATCGTTGGACTCGGCAACTATTCATAACTCCAAGAAAATAAGTCCCGTGAAAAAAAGTTGCTCACAGCCAAAGTTATAGGCGTATAAAACATTCGTCTGGCCACTAGGTGGCGCTGCAACGAAACTGTGCATGCACCCTCAGTTCCTGACTGGCATCACAAGTACCAAGTATCGTGTCAATAGTCCTAAGTTTAACGAAGATACAGCCTAAAATCAGTTTTTTTGCGCTCTACGTAAACTTCGTTAAGGTGGTATACGACAACGGATTGCTGTATCGAAATTCTTTTGATAACTTTTTGCCATGACTGTCTCAAGATGATACATACCAATTTTCGTGGCAATCGGGCAAAAGCTCTAGGACGAGTTCGCAAAAGTAGGTTTCACGAATAATTCAAAATGGCGGAAATTTTTTCATGACGGAAAATGACGACATAGGGTCCATTCGAATCGTCTTGAGCCAAGGAATCAGAGGAAACAAGAATTTCGATTCTAGGACTTACGGGTCAGAAGTTATAAGCAAAAACATAAGTGCAACTTTGGACTGTTGGTGGCGCTAGCGGGTTAGACATAGAGACTCCAAATTTGCTGTGGGGACACATTGTACTGTCCTTTATCAGTGTGCCAAATTTCATAACTTTCCTACGTACGGTTCTATGGGCTGCCATAGACCGCAATGGCGGAAGAAGAATAACTAATAAATATAGCTGCAAGCAGCAATGCCGGGGTCAAGCTGAAAAGGGCACAAAATGATGTAAAATTGAGATTGGATAAGCAGATTGAAGAACCTAGGTAAACCTAATAATTTTAGATGAAAAAACAAAAAAGTTATCAACAAAAACAATCTAAGTTCTTGTCTACTGCAATCGTCCTTCTGTTATTGACAATCAGGGAACATTAGAGCACTGAAGGACATGCGAGTGGTGTTTGCAGTGGCAAAACATGGGTCACGTCATGTTATAACAAGTTTAATTAGTCAAAAGAGACCATCCCCGTGTCTCTACGATGTTCTGATGCAGAGATATAGCTTTTGCAAAAACGGTTGATAAGGTATTCTCAATGGTTGCTAGGGAGTGAATTGGCAACCACCAGTGATTATAGTCAAAGCCATGAAAGGAATAACCCATGATGACTCGTGGTTTTAGATGTGTTGTTGTAGTAGTTTTAGGCAAAAATACCATATTCTATCTCAAAACCAGTAGGTCGCGCAATGACAAAATTGTGCATGCAACATCAGGTCATGATTGTTTTACATCTAGCTAGTTTTATGTCTATACACTTTAGTTTAGTGAAGAAACAGTTGTATGACCATAGGGCTGGCTTGTTATCAAAGGTTTTGTTCAATTATAAGGCCATCTAGTGGTGCAAGCATACAATTTTTTTTGTGTAGCCTCAGAATGTGCTCATGCATCAGTGTATCAAATCTGGTGAAAAAATCTCTTTTCGTTACGAAGTTACAACCATTTATGTGTAAAAAACACAAAATTTGAAGGTAATTTTTCGTTTTTTGCAATTTTCGGCCATTTCTGATGAAAATTTTAATATAGCGGCAATAGAACTTTTTGTTCAGAAGGTAAGGTTAGTTTCTTCCTATGGTGTTTTTGAGTCGATCGGAAAAACGTTCGCGGAGATATTCACGCGTGTTTTTTAAGCGCTATTTTGCTGCGCAGGGTTAATCTTAAGGCGAATTCTGGCATGTTTGGTATCGTTTGACTCGGCAACTATTCAGAACTCCAAAGAAGCAAGTCCCATGAAAATACGTCAATCGGAGCCAAAGTTATAGGTGTATAAAACATTTCTCTGGCCACTAGGTGGCGCTGCAACGAAACTATGCATGCACCCTCGGTTCCTGACTGGCATCTCAAGTACCAAGTGTCGTGTCAATAGGCCTAAGTTTGACGAAGATACAGCCTAAAATCTGTTTTTTTGCGCTCTACGTAAAATTCGTTAAGGCGGTATACGACAACGGGTTGCTGTATCGAAATTCTTTTGATAACTTTTAGCCATGAGCGTCTCAAGATGATACATACAAATTTTCGTGGCAATCGGACAAAAGCTCTAGGACGAGTTCGAAAAAGTAGGTTTTACGAATAATTCAAAATGGCGGGAAATTTTTCATGACGGAAAATGATGTCATAGGGTCTATTCAAATTGTCTTGAGCCAAGGAATCAGAGGAAGCAAGAATTATGTTTCTAGGACTTACGGATCAGAAGTTATAAGCAAAAACATAGGTGCAACTTTGGACTGTTGGTGGCGCTAGCGGGTTAGACATAGAGACTCCAAATTTGCTGTGGGGACACATTGGACTGTCCTCTATCAGTGTGCCAAATTTCATAACTTTCCTACGTACGGTTCTATGGGCTGCCATAGACCGCAATGGCGGAAGAAGAACCAGAATAATAAATATAGCTGCAAGCAGCGATACCGGGGTCAAGCCAAACATGGCAAAAAATGATTCATACGTGATGACTGTCATGATTTAAGATCTAAGTTTGCATTAGTTTTATAAAAAAAAAAGCAATTTTTTCGTATCTTGAGACCATTATGTGGCACTGTGCCGAAAGAATAGATGGTGCCTCAGGTCATGACTGTGATGACACATACCAAATTTAGTGTAAATACAATAAAGCGATACGGAGATATATCCTTAAATGACTTGACCACTAGGGGGCACTGACCAAAAATTAAATTGTGACTCAGGTCTTGATTGTGATGACACCCACCAAATTTGGTGTAAATACGATAAAGAGATGCAGAGATATAGCTTCAAATCTCTTGACCACTAGGGGGCAGCGGAAAGTTTACAAGTCCTCCCAGAACATGTTGCTGATGAACCATACCAAGTTTCATAATACGCAATTGCGTTTCTGAAATACCTGAACTTAAAGAAAAATTCAAAATGGCCGACACACAAAATGGCCGACCAAAAACCATTTGGTATCGTTTGACTCGCCATGCCTCACGAAATCTAACAAGACCAGTCTCATAATTTTACATTTAAATTTGCAGTAGTTATAAGCAAAAATAGACATTTTTTATATCTCGTGACCAGTAGGGGGCAGTGTGACGAAATGGTGCATGCACCCTCAGGTCATCACTGTTATGACATATACCAAGTCTCATATTAATACGCAAAAGTTTTGCGAAGATACAGGCTCAAACACATTTTGGCGTGCTCGCCCTCGCATTCTTTGATGCGTTATACGACAACGGATAGGTCTACCGAAAAGCTTTTGATAACTTTTTGTCTGGAGTGTCTCTAGATGATGCCTACCAAAAATCAAGCCAATCAAACGAGCGCTCTAGGAGGAGTTCGAAAAAGTAGGTGTTCAATATAATTCAAAATGGCAGACAGGAAGTAGGTTTGACTCAGACATATTTGGTACAGTCGGACTCAGCACGAGCCAAGGAATCAATAGAGTGAAGTCTCATGTCAGTGTGGCAATTTAATCAAATGAAATAAAGATTTTAAACAATTTCTTTACATATCCTGACCACTAGGTGGCGCCGTCCTAAAGATTTATATGTGCGCTCAGAACATGTCTCTGATGAACCATGCCAAATTTCGTAGCGATACGCCATTCTGTTTGTGAAATACTGAACTTAATGGGAAAATTCAAAATGGCCGACACCCAAAATGGCCGACCGAAAACCGTTTGATATCGTTTGACTCGGCATGCCTCAAGGAATCTAACAAGACCACCTTCATGATTTTAGACTCAAGTTTGAAGTAGTTATAAGCGAAAATAGGCATTTTTCGAATCTCGTGACCACTAGGTGGCGCTGTGACGAAACGTTGCAGGCACCCTCAGGTCATGACTGTAATGACATATACCAAGTTTCGTGTCGATACAATAAAGTTTTGCGAAGATATGGCCTCACGTCCGTTTTGGCGTGCTCGCCGCCATATATGTTGTCAATTTATATGAGAACGCATTGGTCTATCAAAAAGCTTTTGATAACTTTTTGTCTGGGGTGTCTCTAGATGCTAGATACCAAAGGACATGCAAATCGGACGGACGCTCTAGGAGGAGTTAGAAAAAGTAGGTTTTACGGAAAATTCAAAATGGCGGAAAGATTTGCATGACACAAATGACATCAACGTGTGCAATTGAATCATCATGAGCAAAGGATTCAGAGGAAACAGGAAATTAGTTTCTAGGACTCACGGGTCAGAAGTTATGAGCATGAACATAAGTGGATTTTTGGACTGTTGGTGGCGCTAGAGGGTTTGAGTCAGACACACCAATGTTGCTATAGTAACTTCTGAGACTGTCCTCTACATGTGTGCCAAATTTCATAACTTTCCTACGTACGGTTCTATGGGCTGCCATTGACTTCAATGGCGGAAGAACAAGAAGAAGAATAATATATAATAATAATAATAATAATAATAAGAAAACTAACAATAACAATAGGGTTCTACGCCCCTTCGGGGCTTGACCCCTAAATATAGCTGCAAGCAGCGATACCGGGGTCAAGCCAAACATGGCAAAAAATGATTCATACGTGATGACTGTCATGATTAAAGATCTAAGTTTGCATTAGTTTTAGGAAAAAAATTGAAATTTTTTGTATCTTGAGACCACTAGGTGGCGCGGTGCCGAAACAATAGATGGTGCCTCAGGTCATGACTGTGATGACACATACCAAATTGAGTGTAAATACGATAAAGCAATACAGAGATATAGCCTTAAATGACTTGACCACTAGGGGGCACTAACCAAACAATAAATTGTGACTCAGGTCTTGATTGTGATGACACCCACCAAATTTTGTGTAAATACGATAAAGAGATGCAGAGATATAGCTTAAAATCTCTTGACCACTAGTGGGCACCGAAAAGTTTACAAGTCCTCCCAGAACATGTTGCTGATGAACCATACCAAGTTTCATAACAATACGCAATTGCGTTTCTGAAATACTTGAACTTAAAGAAAAAATTCAAAATGGCCGACACACAAAATGGCCGACCAAAAACCATTTGGTATCGTTTGACTCGGCATGCCTCAAGAAATCTAACAAGACCAGTCTCATAATTTTACATTCAAGTTTGCAATAGTTATAAGCAAACGTAGACATTTTTTATATCTCGTGACCAGTAGGGGGCAGTGTGACGAAATGGTGCATGCACCCTCAGGTCATCACTGGTATGACATATACCAAGTCTCATATTAATACGCAAAAGTTTTGCGAAGATACAGGCTCAAACACATTTTGGCGTGCTCGCCCTCGCATTCTTTGATGCGTTATACGACAACGGATAGGTCTACCGAAAAGCTTTTGATAACTTTTTGTCTAGAGTGTCTCTAGACGATGCATACCAAAAATCAAGCCAATCACACGAGCGCTCTAGGAGGAGTTCGAAAAAGTAGGTGTTCAATATAATTCAAAATGGCCGACAGGAAGTAGGTTTGACTCAGACATATTTGGTACAGTCAGACTCAGCATGAGCCAAGGAATCAATAGAGTGAAGTCTTATGTCATAGTGGCAATTTAATCAAATGATATAAAGATTTTAAACAATTTATTTACATATCCTGACCACTAGGTGGCGCTGTCCTAAAGATTTATAGGTGAGCTCAGAACATGTCACTGATGAACCATGCCAAATTTCGTAGCGATACGCCATTCTGTTTGTGAAATACTGAACTTATTGAGAAAATTCAAAATGGCCGACACCCAAAATGGCCGACCGAAAACCGTTTGGTATCGTTTGACTCGGCATGCCTCAAGGAATCTTACAAGACCACCTTCATGATTTTAGACTCAAGTTTGAAGTAGTTATAAGCGAAAATAAGCATTTTTCGAATCTCGTGACCACTAGGTGGCGCTGTGACGAAACGTTGCAGGCACCCTCAGGTCATGACTGTAATGACATATACCAAGTTTCGTGTCGATACAATAAAGTTTTGCGAAGATACGGCCACACGTCCGTTTTGGCGTGCTCGCAGCCATATATGTTGTGAATTTATACGAGAACGCATTGGTCTATCAAAAAGCTTTTGATAACTTTTTGTCTGGGGTGTCTCTAGATGCTACATACCAAAGGACATGCAAATCGGACGGACGGTCTAGGAGGAGTTCGAAAAAGTAGGTTTTACGGAAAATTCAAAATGGCGGAAAGATGTGCATGACACAAATGACATCAACATGTGCAACTGAATCATCATGAGCCAAGGATTCAGAGGAAACAAGAATTTATTTTCTAGGACTCACGGGTCACAAGTTGTGAGCATGAACATAAGTGGATTTTTGGACTGTTGGTGGCGCTAGAGGGTTTGAGTCAGACACACCAATGTTGCTATAGTAACTTCTGAGACTGTCCTCTACATGTGTGCCAAATTTCATAACTTTCCTATGTACGGTTCTATGGGCTGCCATTGACTTTTGGGTGGAAGAACGAGGAACAAGAATAACAATAATAATAATAATAAATATAGCTGCAAGCAGCGATACCGGGGTCAAGCCAAACATGGCAAAAAATGATTCATACGTGATGACTGTCATGATTTCACATCTAAGTTTGCAATATTTTTATGAAAAAATAGCAATTTGTTTGTATCTTGAAACCACTAGGTGGCGCTGTGCCGAAACAATAGATGGTGCCTTAGGTCATGACTGTGATGACACATACCAAATTTGGTGTAAATACGATAAAGCGATATGGAGATATAGCCTTAAATTACTTGACCACTAGGGGACACTGACCAAACCATAAATTATGACTCAGGTCTTGATTGTGATGACACCCACCAAATTTGGTGTAAATACGATAAAGCGATACGGAGATATAGCCTTAAATGACTTGACCACTAGGGGGCACTGACCAAACCATAAATTATGACTCAGGTCTTGATTGTGATGACACCCACCAAATTTGGTGTAAATACGATAAAGACATGCAGAGATATAGCTTCAAATCTCTTGACCACTAGGGGGTGCCAAAAGGTTTACAAGTTCTGCCAGAACATGTTGCTGATGAACCGTACCAAGTTTCATAACTATACGCAATTGCGTTTCTGAAATACTTGAATTTAAAGAAAAAATTCAAAATGGCCGACACACAAAATGGCCGACCAAAAACCATTTGTTATCGTTTGACTCGGCATGCCTCACGAAATCTAACAAGACCAGTCTCATAATTTTACATTCAAATTTGCAGTAGTTATAAGCAAAAATAGACATTTTTTATATCTCGTGACCAGTAGGGGGCAGTGTGACAAAATGGTGCATGCACCCTCAGGTCATCACTGTTATGACATTTACCAAGTCTCATATTAATACGCAAAAGTTTTGCGAAGATACAGGCTCAAACACATTTTGGCGTGCTCGCCCTCGCATTCTTTGATGCGTTATACGACAACGGATAGGTCTACCGAAAATCTTTTGATAACTTTTTGTCTAGAGTGTCTCTAGATGATGCATACCAAAAATCAAGCCAATCACACGAGCGCTCTAGGAGGAGTTCGAAAAAGTAGGTGTTCAATATAATTCAAAATGGCCGACAGGAAGTAGGTTTGACTCTATCATATTTGGTACAGTCGGACTCAGCACGAGCCAAGGAATCAATAGAGTGAAGTCTCATTTCAGTGTGGCAAATGAATCAAATGCTATAAAGATTTTAAACAATTTATTTATATATCCTGACCACTAGGTGGCGCTGTCCTAAAGATTTATAGGTGCGCTCAGAACATGTCACTGATGAACCATGCCAAATTTCGTAGCGATACGTCATTCTGTTTGTGAAATACTGAACTTAATGAGAAAATTCAAAATGGCCGACACCCAAAATGGCCGACCGAAAACCGTTTGTAATCGTTTGACTCGGCATGCCTCAAGGAATCTTACAAGACCACCTTCATGATTTTAGACTCAAGTTTGAAGTAGTTATAAGCAAAAATAGGCATTTTTCGAATCTCGTGACCACTAGGTGGCGCTGTGACGAAACGTTGCAGGCACCCTCAGGTCATGACTGTAATGACATATACCAAGTTTCGTGTCGATACAATAAAGTTTTGCGAAGATACGGCCTCACGTCCGTTTTGGCGTGCTCGCCGCCATATATGTTGTCACTGTATACGAGAACGCATTGGTCTATCAAAAAGCTTTTGATAACTTTTTGTCTGGGGTGTCTCTAGATGCTACATACCAAAGGACATGCAAATCGGACGAACGGTCTAGGAGGAGTTCGAAAAAGTAGGTTTTACGGAAAATTCAAAATGGCGGAAAGATGTGCATGACACAAATGACATCAATGTGTGCAATTGAATCATCATGAGCAAAGGATTCAGAGGAAAGAAGAATTTAGTTTCTAGGTCTCACGGGTCAGAAGTTATGAGCATGAACATAAGTGGATTTTTGGACTGTTGGTGGCGCTAGAGGGTTTGAGTCAGACACACCAATGTTGCTATAGTAACTTCTGAGACTGTCCTCTACATGTGTGCCAAATTTCATAACTTTCCTACGTACGGTTCTATGGGCTGCCATTGACTTTTGGGTGGAAGAACGCGGATTGACCCCTAATAATAAGAAGAAAACTAACAATAACAATAGGGTTCTACGCCCCTTCGGGGCTTGACCCCTAATAATAATAATAAGAAAACTAACAATAACAATAGGGTTCTACGCCCCTTCGGGGCTTGACCCCTAATAATAAGAAAACTAACAATAACAATAGGGTTCTACGCCCCTTCGGGGCTTGACCCCTAAATATAGCTGCAAGCAGCAATGCCGGGGTCAAGCCAAAAAGGGCACAGAAGAAGGTAAACTTGAGTCCGGATGAGCAGTTTAAAAAACCTAGCAAAACCTCCTGATTTCAGACAAATTAATATAACAGTAATCAGCAAAAAAGCTGTGTTCTTATTCAGTGAAATCTCTCCCTCACGTCTTGAGGAGCATTGACAACTAGAACACTGAAGGAAATGTGAGTGGTGCTTGCAGTGGTAATACTCAGCTCACAAAATGTTACTGTGGTGTTAATGAGTCAAAAGAGCCCACCCCCATGTCTCTACGCTGTTCTGATGAAGAGATATAGCTCTTGCAAAAACAGTTGATAAGGTATTCTCATTGGTTGCTAGACAGTAAATTGACATCCACCAGTGATTATAATCCAAGCCATGAAATGAATAATCCATGATGACTTGTGGTTTTAGATGTGTTGTTGCAGTAGTTTTAGGCAAAATTTTCAATTTTCTATCTCAAAACCACTAGGTGGCGCTGTGACAAAATTGTGCATGCAACTTCAGGTCATGATTACGTTACATCGAGCTAGTTTTATGACTATACACTTTAGTTTAGTGAAGAAACAGTTGTATGACCATAGGGCTGGCTTGATATCAAAGGTTTTGTTCAATTATAACGCCAACTAGTAGTGCAAGCAAGCAATTTTTTTTGTGTAGCCTCAGACTGTGGTCGTACATCAGTGTATCAAATCTGGTGAAAAAATCTCTTTTCGTTGCGAAGTTATAACCATTTATGTGTAAAAAATACAAAATTTAAAAGGTAATTTTTCGTTTTTTGCATTTTTCGGTCATTTCTGATGAAAATTTTAATATAACGCCAATAGAACTTTTTGTTCAGAAGGTAAGGTTAGTTTCTTCCTATGGTGTTTTTGAGTCGATCAGAATTACGGTCGCGGAGATATTCGCGCGTGTTTTTTAAGCACTATTTTGCCGCACAGGGTTAACCGTAAGGCCAATCCTGGCATGTTTGGTATCGTTGGACTCGGCAACTATTCAAAACTCCAAGGAAACCAGTCCCTTGTAAATATGATGATCATAGCCAAAGTTATAGGCCTATAAAACATTCGTCTGGCCACTAGGTGGCGCTGCAACGAAACTGTGCATGCTCCCTCAGTTCCTGACTGGCATCTCAAGTACCAAGATTTGTGTCAATAGGCCTAAGTTTGGAGAAGATACAGCCTAAAATCTGTTTTTTTGCGCTCTATGTAAAATTTGTTGACGCGCTATACGACAACGGATTGGTTTATCGAAATTCTTTTAATAACTTTTTGCCTTGAGTGTCTCTAGATGCTGCATACCAATTTTCGTGGAAATCGGGGAAAAGCTCTAGGACGAGTTCGCAAAAGTAGGTTTTACGAATAATTCAAAATGGCGAAAAAATTTCATGACGGAAAATGATGTCATAGGGTCCAATCGAATCGTCTTGAGCCAAGGAATCAGAAGAAGCAAGAATTTTGTTTCTAGGGCTTACAGATCAGAAGTTATAAGCAAAAACATAAGTCCAACTTTGGACTGTTGGTGGCGCTAGTGGGTTAGACATAGAGACTCCAAATTGGCTGTGTGGACACATTGGAGTGTCCTATATCAGTATGCCAAATTTCATAACTTTCCTACGTACGGTTCTATGGGCTGCCATAGACCGCAATGGCGGAAGAAGAATAACTAATAATAATAATTATTATTATTATAAAAAGAAAACTAACGGATACAATAGGGGTCTTCGCCCCTTCGGGGCTTGACCCCTAATTATTATTATTATAATAAGAAAACTAACAAAAACAATAGGGTTCTACGCCCCTTCGGGGCTTGACCCCTAATAATAATTATTATAAAAAGAAAACTAACAAATACAATAGGGTTCTACGCCCCTTCGGGGCTTGACCCCTAAATATAGCTGCAAGCAGCAATGCCGGGGTCAAGCCGAAAAGGGCACAAAAGGATGCAAAATTGAGATTGGATAAGCAGATTGAAGAACCTAGGTAAACCTAATAATTTTAGATGAAAAAACAAAAAGTTATCAACAAAAATGATCTATGTTCTTGTCTACTGCAATCGTCCTTCTGTTATTGACAAGCATGGAACATTAGAGCACTGAAGGACATGTGAGTGGTGTTTGCAGTGGTAAAACATGGGTCACATCATGTTAATACTAGTTTAATTAGTCAAAAGAGACCATCCCCGTGTCTCTACGATATTCTGATGCAGAGATATAGCTTTTGCAAAAACGGTTGATAAGGTATTCTCAATGGTTGCTAGGTAGTGAATTGGCAACCACCAGTGATTATAGTCAAAGCCATGAAAGGAATAATCCATGATGACTCATGGTTTTAGATGTGTTGTTGCAGTAGTTTTAGGCAAAAATACCATATTCTATCTCAAAACCAGTAGGTGGAACAATGACAAAATTGTGCATGCAACATCAGGTCATGATTGTGTTACATTTAGCTAGTTTTATGACTATACACTTTAGTTTAGGTAAGAAACAGTTGTATGACCATAGGGCTGGCTTGTTATCAAAGGTTTTGTTCAATAATAAGGCCATCTAGTGGTGCAAGCATACAATTTTTTTTGTGTAGCCTCAGAATGTGCTCATGCATCAGCGTTTCAAATCTGGTGATGAAATATATTTTCGTTACGAAGTTACAACCATTTATGTGTAAAAAACACAAAATTTGAAGTTAATTTTTCGATTTTTGCAATTTTCGCCCATTTCTGATGAAAATTTTAATATAACGCCAATAGAACTTTTTGTTCAGAAGGTAAGGTTAGTTTCTTGCTATGGTGTTTTCGAGTCGATCGGAAAAACGCTCGCGGAGATATTAACGCGTGTTTTTTAATTGCTGTTTTGCTGCGCAGGGTTAACCGTAAGGCGAATTCTGGCATGTTTGGTATCGTTGGACTCGGCAACTATTCAGAGCTCCAAAGAAACAAGTCCCGTGAAAAAACGTCGATCGGAGCTAAAGTTATAGGCATGTAAAGCATAAGTATGACCACTAGGTGGCGCTGTGACGAAACTGTGCATGCACCCTCAGTTCCTGACTGGCATCACAAGTACCAAGTGTCGTGTCAATAGGCCTAAGTTTGACGAAGATACAGCATAAAATCATTTTTTTTGCGCTCTACGTAAAATTCGTTAAGGCGGTATACGACAACCGATTGCTGTATCGAAATTCTTTTGATAACTTTTTGCCTTGAGTGTCTCAAGATGACACAAACCAATTTTCGTGGCAATCGGACAAAAGCTCTAGGACGAGTTCGAAAAAGTAGGTTCTACGAATAATTCAAAATGGCGAAAAATGTTCATGACGGACAATGACGTCATATGGTCCAATCGAATCGTCTTGAGCCAGGGAATCAGGGAAAGCAAGAATTTTGTTTCTAGGGCTTACGGATCAGAAGTTATAAGCAAAAACATAAGTGCAACTTTGGACTGTTGGTGGCGCTAGCGGGTTAGACATAGAGACTCCAAATTTGCTGTGGGGACACATTGGAGTGTACTTTATCAGTGTGCCAAATTTCATAACTTTCCTACATACGGTTCTATGGGCTGCCATAGACCGCAATGGCGGAAGAAGAATAACTAATAATTAAAGCTGCAAGCAGCATTTACCGGGTTTCGAGCATTAAAGCATGTCAAAAACGTCAGACATCGCCGACCAGGCTGATCCAGCATCCACAAAAACAAAAGAGGTGGTCAGAAACGGTTCACACAGACTATGTATGCTTAAACACACGTGCGCCTATAAGACAAACATGTCACGTCCTTAATGTGAAGTCATTCGCAGCTACCAGACACACGTGTTCAAAGTTGTCAGCAAAAAAGGTGTTATCATTCAGTGAAATGTCTCCCTCTCTTCTCACGGAACATTGACAAACAGAACATTGAAGGAAATGTTTGTGATGCTTGCAGTGGCAAAACTTGGGTCACAAAATGTTAAAATAGTGTTAATGAGTCAAAAGAGCCGAACCCCATGTCTCTACAATGTTCTGATACAGAGATACAGCTCTTGTTAAATGGTTGCTAGGGTATTCTCATCGGTTGCTAGGGAGTGAATTGCAATCCACCAATGATTATACTCAAAGCCATGAAAGACATAATCCATGATGACTCATGATTTTAGATGTAATTTTGCAGTATTTTTAAGTGAAAAAAACAAATAACCACTAGCTGGCGCTATGACAGACTCGTGCATGCAACCTCAAGTCATGACTGTGTTACTTGTAGCTAGAATCACGGCTGTTCACTTTAGTTTAGTAAAGAAACAGTTGTATGACCATTGGGCTTACTCAATGTCAAAGGTTTTGTTCAATTATGAGGCCAACTAGTGGTGCAGGCATACCATTTTTTTTGTATTACCTCAGACTCTGCTCAGACATCAGCGTATCAAATTTGGTGAAAAAATGTCATTTTGTTGCAGAGTTATAAGCATTTATATCTAAAAAACACAAAAAATGAATGCAATTTTTCGTTTTTTGCAATTTTCGGCCATTTCTGATGGAAATTTTAACATAACGCCAATAGAACTTTTTGTTCAGAAGTTTAAGTTAATTTCTTCCTATGGTTATTTCGAGTCGATCGGAATAACCCTCGCGGAGTTATTTGCGCATGTTTTTTAAACGCTATTTTGCTGTGCAGGGCTAACCGTGAGGCGAAACCTGGCATGTTTGGTATCGTTGGACTTGGCAACAACTCAAAACTCTTAGTAAAAAAGTCCCATGAAAATACGTCAAACTCAGCCTAAGTTATAAGCATTTACATGATTCGTCTGACCACTAGGTGGCGCTGTGACGAAACGAGGCATGCAACCTCAGGCCATGACTGTCATCACAAATACCAAGTGTCGTGTTGATACTTCATTTCTGTCCCCAGTTATAGCCAAAAAAGTCCAATTGGCTGCGCACACTTCAGACGTTTGGGCTTGGCATATCGACCGTGAGTCGAAAGTTCAACTTTTTTTTAATAATTATTGATATTCGAACTCCAAGGAACATTTTAGCACTAGAATGATTCTGATTGAGCAAAAAACCTAGGACTAGTTCGTTTTTATTTTTTTCGACAAAATCGAAAATACAGAAAAATTTTTATGACGGAAATAAAATCGGAGATATACATTTTTTAAGTTTGGAACCAGGGATTACAATGATACCAAACACTTGAGTGTCTGATGTCCGGTTTAGGAGTTATGAGCACCAACGCGTCGGGCATTGCTATAGCGCCACCTATGGGCCGATTTGGCTGATTCACTGTATCTGAGTAGCCTGCTAATATACAACCAGTTGACCAAGTGGCAACTTTCTACGACTTACGGTTTGGGCTGGGCAACGCGTTTTACCGTGGAAAAATAATAATAATAAAACAGACAAATACAATAGGTTTTCAGCACTTCGTGCTCGAAACCCTAATAATAAAAAGAAAACTAACGGATACAATAGGGGTGTTCGCCCCTTCGGGGCTTGACCCCTAATAATTGTAAAAAGAAAACTAACAAATACAATAGGGTTCTACGCCCCTTCGGGGCTTGACCCCTAAATATAGCTGCAAGCAGCAATGCCGGGGTCAAGCCGAAAAGGGCACAAAAGGATGTAAAATTGACATTGGATAAGCAGATTGAAGAACCTAAGGAAACCTAATAATTTTAGATGAAAAAACAAAAAAGTTATCAACAAAAATAATCTAAGTTCTTGTCTACTGCAATCGTCCTTCTGTTATTGACAATCATTGAACATTAGAGCACTGAAGCACATGTGAGTGGTGTTTGCAGTGGCAAAACATGGGTCACATCATGTTACAACAAGTTTAATTAGTCAAAAGAGACCATCCCCGTGTCTATACGATGTTCTGATGCAGAGATATAGCTTTTGCAAAAACGGTTAATAAGGTATTCTCAATGGTTGCTAGGGAGTGAATTGGCAACCACCAGTGATTATAGTCAAAGCCATGAAAGGAATAATCCATGATGACTCATGGTCTTAGATGTGTTGTTGTAGTAGTTTTAGGCAAAAATACCATATTCTATCTCAAAACCAGTAGGTGGCGCAATGACAAAATTGTGCATGCAACATCAGGTCATGATTGTGTTACATCTAGCTAGTTTTATGTCTATACACTTTAGTTTAGTGAAGAAACAGTTGTATGACCATAGGGCTGGCTTGTTATCAAAGGTTTTGTTCAATTATAAGGCCATCTAGTGGTGCAAGCATACAATTTTTTTTGTGTAGCCTCAGAATGTGCTCATGCATCAGCATATCAAATCCGGTGAAAAAATATATTTTTGTTACGAAGTTACAACCATTTATGTGTAAAAAACACAAAATTTGAAGGAAATTTTTCGTTTTTTGCAATTTTCGGCCATTTCTGATGAAAATTTTAATATAACGCCAATAGAACTTTTTGTTCAGAAGGTAAGGTTAGTTTCTTCCTATGGTGTTTTCGAGTCGATCGGAATAATGCTCGCGGAGATATTCACGCGTGTTTTTTAAGAGCTGTTTTGCTGCGCAGGGCTAACCGTAAGGCGAAATCTGGCATGTTTGGTATTGTTGGACTCGGCGACTACTCAGGACTCCTAAAAATCAAGTCCCGTCAAAATACGTTGATCGCAGCCAAAGTTATAGGTGTATAAAACATTTGTCTGGCCACTAGGTGGCGCTGCAACGAAACTGGGCATGCACCCTCAGTTCCTGACTGGCATCAGAAGTACCAAGTGTCGTGTCAATAGGCCTAAGTTTGACGAAGATACAGCCTAAAATCTGTTTTTTTGCACTCTACATAAAATTCGTTAAGGTGGTATACAACAACGGATTGCTGTATCGAAATTCTTTTAATAACTTTTTGCCGTGAGTGTCTCCAGATGCTACATACCGATTTTCGTGGGAATCCGACAAAAACTGTAGGACGAGTTCGCAAAAGTAGGTTTTACGAATAATTCAAAATGGCGTGAAAAATTTCATGACGGAAAATTACGTCATAGGGTCTATTCGAATCGTCTTGAGCCAAGGAATCAGAGGAAACAAGAATTTCGTTTCTCGGACTTACAGGTCGGAAGTTATAAGCAAAAACGTAAGTGCAACTTTGGACTGTTGGTGGCGCTAGCGGGTTTGAGATTGACACTCCAAATTTGCTGTGGGAACACATTGGACTGTCCTCTATCAGTGTGCCAAATTTCATAACTTTCCTACGTACGGTTCTATGGGCTGCCATAGACCGCAATGGCGGAAGAAGAATAACTAATAATAATAATTGTAAATATAGCTGCAAGCAGCAATGCCGGGGTCAAGCCGAAAAGTGCACAGAAGGATGTCAAATTGAGATTGGATAAGCAGATTGAAGAACCTAGGTAAACCTAAGAATTTTAGATGAAAGAACAAAAAAGTTATCAACAAAAATAATCTAAGTTCTTGTCTACTGCAATCGTCCTTCTATTATTGACAATCATGGAACATTAGAGCACTGAAAGACATGTGAGTGGTGTTTGCAGTGGCAAAACATGGGTCACATCGTGTTACAACAAGTTCAATTAGTCAAAAGAGACCATCCCCGTGTCTCTACGGTGTTCTGATGCAGAGATATAGCTTTTGCAAAAAAGGTTGATAAGGTATTCTCAATGTTTGCTGGGGAGTGAATTGGCAACCACCAGTGATTATAGTCAAAGCTATGAAAGGAATAATCCATGATGACTCATGGTTTTAGATGTGTTGTTGCAGTAGTTTTAGGCAAAAAATGCCATATTCTATCTCAAAACCAGTAGGTGGCGCAATGAAAAAATTGTGCATGCAACATCAGGTAATGATTGTGTTACATCTAGCTAGTTTTTTGACTATACACTTTAGTTTAGTTAAGAAACAGTTGTATGACCATAGGGCTGGCTTGTTATCAAAGGTTTTGTTCAATTATAAGGCCATCTAGTGATGAAAGCAAACAATTTTTTTTGTGTAGCCTCAGACTGTGGTCGTACATCAGCGTATCAAATCTGGTGAAAAAATCTCTTTTCGTTACGAAGTTACAACCATTTATGTGTAAAAAACACAAAATTTGAAGGTAATTTTTCGTTTTTTGCAATTTTCGGCCATTTCTGATGAAAATTTTAATATAACGTCAATAGAACTTTTTGTTCAGAAGGTAAGGTTAGTTTCTTCCTATGGTGTTTTCGAGTCGATCGGAAAAACGCTCGCGGAGATATTTACACGTGTTTTTTAAGCGTTATTTTGCTGCGCAGGGTTAACCGTAAGGCGAATTCTGGCATGTTTGGCATCGATGGACTTGGCAACTATTCAGAACTCCAAAGAAACAAATCCCGTGAAAATACGTCAATGGGAGCCAATGTTATAGGCGTGTAAAGCATAAGTCTGACCACTAGGTGGCGCTGCGACGAAACTGTGCATGCACCCGTAGTTCCTGACTGGCATCCCAATTACCAAGTATCGTGTCAATAGGCTTAAGTTTGCCGAAGATACAGCCTCAAATCCGTTTTTTTGCGCTCAACGTAAAATTCGTTGACGCGGTTTACGGAAACGGATTGACGAATTGACATGAATTCCATAACTTTTTGCCGTAAGGGTCTGTAGATGCAACATACCGATTTTCGTGGAAATCGGGCAAAAGCTCTAGGACGAGTTCGCAAAAGTAGGTTTTATGAATAATTCAAAATGGCGGAAAAATTTTCATGACGGAAAATGACTTCATAGGGTCCAGTCGAATCGTCTTGAGCCAAGGAATCAGAGGAAACAAGAATTTAATTTCTAGGACGTACGGGTCAGAAGTTATAAGCAAAAACGTAAGTGCAACTTTGGACTGTTGGTGGCGCTAGCGCGTTAGACATAGAGACTCCAAATTTGCTATGGGGACACATTGGACTGTCCTTTATCAGTGTGCCAAATTTCATAACTTTCCTACGTACGGTTCTATGGGCTGCCATAGACCGCAATGGCGGAAGAAGAAGAAGAAGAAGAAGAAGCAGAATAATAATTATTATAATAAGAAAACTAACAGATACAATAGGGGTCTTCGCCCA
The DNA here is from genome assembly GCF_027580225.2 of Misgurnus anguillicaudatus. Lineage (NCBI taxonomy): Eukaryota > Metazoa > Chordata > Actinopteri > Cypriniformes > Cobitidae > Misgurnus > Misgurnus anguillicaudatus. The sequence goes on from NC_073344.2 coordinate 1,241,482, forward strand.
TTCTGGGCTTGACCCCTAAAAAGAAAACTAACAAATACAATAGGGGTCTTCGCCCCTTCGGGGCTTGACCCCTAAAAAGAAAACTAACAAATACAATAGCTAATAACTAATAACTAATAAATATAGCTGCAAGCAGCAATTACCGGGGTCAAGCCAAAAAGGGCACAGAAGAAAGTAAAGTTGAGTTCGGATGAGCAGTTTAAAGAACCTAAGAACATCTTTTGATTTCAGACAAAACAATATAACAGTTATCAGCAAAAGAGCTGTGTTCTCATTTAGTGAAATCTCCCCCTCTCTTCTCAACTAGCATTGATAACTAGAACACTGAAGGAAATGTGAGTGGTGCTTGCAGTGGTAATACTCAGCTTAGAAAATGTTACAGTGGTGTTAATGAGTCAAAAGAGCCCATCCCCATGTCTCTACGATAATCTGATGCAGAGATATAGCTCTTGCAAAAACGGTTGATAAGGTATCCTAATTGGTTGTTAGAGAGTAAATTGACATCCACCAGTGATTATAATCCAAGCCATGAAATGAATAATTCATGATGACTTATGGTTTTAGATGTGTTGTTGCTCGGTTCCTGACTGGCATCACAAGTACCAAGTGTCGTGTCAATAGGCCTAAGTTTGACGAAGATACAACCTAAAATCTGTTTTTTTGCGCTCTACGTAAAATTCGTTAAGGTGGTATACGACAACGGATTCCTGTATCGAAATTCTTTTGATAACTTTTTGCCAGGAGTGTCTCAAGATGATACATACCAATTTTCGTGGCAATCGGACAAAAGCTCTAGGACGAGTTCGAAAAAGTAGGTTTTACGAATAATACAAAATGGCGGGGAATTTTTCTTGATGGAAAATGACGTCATAGGGTCCAATCGAATCGTCTTGAGCCAAGGAATCAGAGGAAGCATGAATTTTGTTTCTAGGGCTTACGGATAAGAAGTTATAAGCAAAAACATAAGTGCAACTTTGGACTGTTGGTGGCGCTAGTGGGTTAGACATAGAGACTCCAAATTTGCTGTGGGGACACATTGGAGTGTCCTTTATCAGTATGCCAAATTTCATAACTTTCCTACGTACGGTTCTATGGGCTGCCATAGACCGCAATGGCGGAAGAAGAATAACTAATAATAAATATAGCTGCAAGCAGCGATACCGGGGTCAAGCCAAACATGGCAAAAAATGATTCATACGTGATGACTGTCATGATTTAAGATCTACGTTTGCATTAGTTTTATGAAAAAATAGCATTTTTTTGTATCTTGAGACCACTAGGTGGCGCCGTGCCGAAACAATAGATGGTGCCTCAGGTCTTGATTGTGATGACACCCACCAAATTTGGTGTAAATACAATAAAGAGATGCAGAGATATAGCCTTAAATGACTTGACCACTAGGGGGCACTGACCAAAAAATAAATTGTGACTCAGGTCTTGATTGTGATGACACCCACCAAATTTGGTGTAAATACGATAAAGAGATACAGAGATATAGCTTCAAATCTCTTGACCACTAGGGGGCACCGAAAAGTTTACAAGTCCTCCCAGAACATGTTGCTGATGAACCATACCAAGTTTCATAACAATACGCAATTGCGTTTCTGAAATACTTGAACTTAAAGAAAAATTCAAAATGGCCGACACACAAAATGGCCGACCAAAAACCATTTGGTATCGTTTGACTCGGCATGCCTCACGAAATCTAAAAAAGACCAGTCTCATAATTTTACATTCAAGTTTGCAGTAGTTATAAGCAAAAATAGACATTTTTTATATTCCGTGACCAGTAGGGGGCAGTGTGACGAAACGGTGCATGCACCCTCAGGACATCACTGTTATGACATATACCAAGTCTCATATTAATACCCAAAAGTTTTGCGAAGATACAGGCTTAAATACATTTTGGCGTGCTCGCCCTCGCATTCTTTGATGCGTTATACGACAACGGATAGGTCTACCAAAAAGCTTTTGATAACTTTTTGTCTGGAGTGTCTCTAGATGATGCGTACCAAAAATCAAGCCAATCACTCGAGCGCTCTAGGAGGAGTTCGAAAAAGTAGGTGTTCAATATAATTCAAAATGGCCGACAGGAAGTAGGTTTGACTCAGACATATTTGGTACAGTCGGACTCAGCATGAGCCAAGGAATCAATAGAGTGAAGTCTTATGTCAGTGTGGCAATTTAATCAAATGATATAAAGATTTAAAAATTTCTTTTTACATATCCTGACCACTAGGTGGCGCCGTCCTAAAGATTTATAGGTGCGCTCAGAACATGTCACTGATGAACCATGCCAAATTTCGTAGCGATACGCAATTCTGTCTGTGAAATACTGAACTTAATGAGAAAATTCAAAATGTCCGACACCCAAAATGGCCGCTCGAAAACTGTTTGGTATCGTTTGACTCGGCATGCCTCAAGGAATCTAACAAGACCACCTTCATGATTTTAGACTCAAGTTTGAAGTAGTTATAAGCGAAAATATGCATTTTTCGAATCTCGTGACCACTAGGTGGCGCTGTGACGAAACGTTGCAGACACCCTCAGGTCATGACTGTTATGACATAAACCAAGTTTCGTGTCGATACACCAAAGTTTTGCGAAGATACAGCCTCACGTCCGTTTTGGCGTGCTCGCCGCCATATATGTTGTCAGTTTATATGAGAACGCATTGGTCTATCAAAAAGCTTTTGATAACTTTTTGTCTGGGGTGTCTCTAGATGCTACATACCAAAGGACATGCAAATCGGACAAACGGTCTAGGAGGAGTTCGAAAAAGTAGGTTTTACGAAAAATTCAAAATGGCGGAAAGATGTGCATGACACAAATGACATCAATGTGTGCAATTGAATCATCATGAGCCAAGGATTCAGAGGAAACAAGAATTTAGTTTCTAGGACTCACGGGTCAGAAGTTGTGAGCATGAACATAAGTGGATTTTTGGACTGTTGGTGGCGCTAGAGGGTTTGAGTCAGACACACCAATGTTGCTATAGTAACTTCTGAGACTGTCCTCTACATGTGTGCCAAATTTCATAACTTTCCTACGTACGGTTCTATGGGCTGCCATTGAATTTCGGCGGAAGAACGAGAAAGAAAAATAATAATAAGAAAACTAACAATAACAATAGGTGTCTACGCCACTTCGTGGCTTGACCCCTAAATATAGCTGCAAGCAGCGATACCGGGGTCAAGCCAAACATGGCAAAAAATTATTCATACGTGATGACTGTCATGATTTAAGATCTAAGTTTGCATTAGTTTTATGAAAAAATAGCAATTTTTTGTATCTTGAGACCACTAGGTGGCGCGGTGCAGAAACAATAGATGGTGCCTCAGGTCATGACTGTGATGACACATACCAAATTTAGTGTAAATACGATAAAGCAATACAGAGATATAGCCTTAAATGACTTGACCACTAGGGGGCACTAACCAAACAATAAATTGTGACTCAGGTCTTGATTGTGATGACACCCACCAAATTTGGTGTAAATACAATAAAGAGATGCAGAGATATAGCCTTAAATGACTTGACCACTAGGGGGCACTAACCAAACAATAAATTGTGACTCAGGTCTTGATTGTGATGACACCCACCAAATTTGGTGTAAATACAATAAAGAGATGCAGAAATATTGCCTTAAATGACTTGACCACTAGGGGGCACTGACCAAAAAATAAATTGTGACTCAGGTCTTGATTGTGATGACACCCACCAAATTTGGTGTAAATACGATAAAGAGATGCAGAGATATAGCTTCAAATCTCTTGACCACTAGGGGGCACCGAAAAGTTTACAAGTCCTCCCAGAACATGTAGGTAATGAACCATACCAAGTTTCATAACAATACACAGTTGCGTTTCTGAAATACTTGAACTTAAAGAAAAATTCAAAATGGCCGACACACAAAATGGCCGACCAAAAACCATGTGGTATCGTTTGACTCTGCATGCCTCACGAAATCTAACAAGACCAGTCTCATAATTTTACATTCAAATTTGCAGTAGTTATAAGCAAAAATAGACATTTTTTATATCTCGTGACCAGTAGGGGGCAGTGTGACGAAATGGTGCATGCACCCTCAGGTCATCACTGTTATGACATATACCAAGTCTCATATTAATACGCAAAAGTTTTGCGAAGATACAGGCTCAAACACATTTTGGCGTGCTCGCCCTCGCATTCTTTGATGCGTTATACGACAACGGATAGGTCTACCGAAAATCTTTTGATAACTTTTTGTCTAGAGTGTCTCTAGATGATGCATACCAAAAATCAAGCCAATCACACGAGCGCTCTAGGAGGAGTTCGAAAAAGTAGGTGTTCAATATAATTCAAAATGGCCGACAGGAAGTAGGTTTGACTCAGACATATTTTATACCGTCGGACTCAGCATCAGCCAAGGAATCAATTGAGTGAAGTCTTATGTCATAGTGGCAATTTAATCAAATGATATAAAGATTTTAAACAATTTATTTACATATCCTGACCACTAGGTGGCGCCGTCCTAAAGATTTATAGGTGCGCTCAGAACATGTCACCGATGAACCATGCCAAATTTCGTAGCGATACGCCATTCGGTTTGTGAAATACTGAACTTAATGAGAAAATTCAAAATGGCCGACACCCAAAATGGCCGACCGAAAACGGTTTGGTATCGTTTGACTCGGCATGCCTCAAGGAATCTAACAAGACCTCCTTCATGATTTTAGACTCAAGTTTGAAGTAGTTATAAGCGAAAATAGGCATTTTTCGAATCTCGTGACCACTAGGTGGCGCTGTGACGAAACGTTGCAGGCACCCTCAGGTCATGACTGTTATGACATATACCAAGTTTCGTGTCGATACACAAAAGTTTTGCGAAGATACGGCCTCACGTCCATTTTGGCGTACTCGCCGCCATATATGTTGTCAATTTATATGAGAACGCATTGGTCTATCAAAAAGCTTTTGATAACTTTTTGTCTTGGGTGTCTCTTGATGCTACATACCAAAGGACATGCAAATCGGACAAACGGTCTAGGAGGAGTTCGAAAAAGTAGGTTTTACGAAAAATTCAAAATGGCGGAAAGATGTGCATGACACAAATGACATCAATGTGTGCAATTGAATCATCATGAGCCAAGGATTCAGAGGAAACAAGAATTTAGTTTCTAGGACTCACGGGTCAGAAGTTGTGAGCATGAACATAAGTGGATTTTTGGACTGTTGGTGGCGCTAGAGGGTTTGAGTCAGACACACCAATGTTGCTATAGTAACTTCTTAGACTGTCCTCTACATGTGTGCCAAATTTCATAACTTTCCTACGTACGGTTCTATGGGCTGCCATTGACTTCAATGGCGGAAGAACAAGAAACAGAAATATAGCTGCAAGCAGCGATACCGGGGTCAAGCCAAACATGGCAAAAAATTATTCATACGTGATGACTGTCATGATTTAAGATCTAAGTTTGCATTAGTTTTATGAAAAAAAGAGCAATTTTTTGTATCTTGAGACCACTAGGTGGCGCGGTGCAGAAACAATAGATGGTGCCTCAGGTCATGACTGTGATGACACATACCAAATTTAGTGTAAATACGATAAAGCAATACAGAGATATAGCCTTAAATGACTTGACCACTAGGGGGCACTAACCAAACAATAAATTGTGACTCAGGTCTTGATTGTGATGACACCCACCAAATTTGGTGTAAATACAATAAAGAGATGCAGAGATATAGCCTTAAATGACTTGACCACTAGGGGGCACTGACCAAAAAATAAATTGTGACTCAGGTCTTGATTGTGATGATTCCCACCAAATTTGGTGTAAATATGATAAAGAGATGCAGAGATATAGCTTCAAATCTCTTGACCACTAGGGGGCACCGAAAAGTTTACAAGTCCTCCCAGAACATGTAGGTAATGAACCATACCAAGTTTCATAACAATACACAGTTGCGTTTCTGAAATACTTGAACTTAAAGAAAAATTCAAAATGGCCGACACACAAAATGGCCGACCAAAAACCATTTGGTATCGTTTGACTCGCCATGCCTCACAAAATCTAACAAGACCACTCTCATAATTTTACATTCAAATTTGCAGTAGTCATAAGCAAAAATAGACATTTTTTATATCTCGTGACCAGTAGGGGGCAGTGTGACGAAATGGTGCATGCACCCTCAGGTCATCACTGTTATGACATATACCAAGTCTCATATTAATACGCAAAAGTTTTGCGAAGATACAGGCTCAAACACATTTTGGCGTGCTCGCCCTCGCATTCTTTGATGCGTTATACGACAACGGATAGGTCTACCAAAAATCTTTTGATAACTTTTTGTCTAGAGTGTCTCTAGATGATGCATACCAAAAATCAAGCCAATCACACGAGCGCTCTAGGAGGAGTTCGAAAAAGTAGGTGTTCAATATAATTCAAAATGGCCGACAGGAAGTAGGTTTGACTCAGACATATTTGATACCGTCAGACTCAGCATGAGCCAAGGAATCAATAGAGTGTAGTCTTATGTCATAGTGGCAATTTAATCAAATGATATAAAGATTTTAAACAATTTATTTACATATCCTGACCACTAGGTGGCGCCGTCCTAAAGATTTATAGGTGCGCTCAGAACATGTCACCGATGAACCATGCCAAATTTCGTAGCGATACGCCATTCGGTTTGTAAAATACGGAACTTAATGAGAAAATTCAAAATGGCCGACACCCAAAATGGCCGACCGAAAACCGTTTGGTATCGTTTGACTCGGCATGCCTCAAGGAATCTAACAAGACCACCTTCATGATTTTAGACTCAAGTTTGAAGTAGTTATAAGCGAAAATAGGCATTTTTCGAATCTCGTGACCACTAGGTGGCGCTGTGACGAAACGTTGCAGGCACCCTCAGGTCATGACTGTTATGACATATATCAAGTTTCGTGTCGATACACCAAAGTGTTGCGAAGATACGGCCTCACATCTGTTTTGGCGTGCTCGCCGCCGTATATGTTGTCACGGTATACGAGAACGCATTGGTCTATCAAAAAGCTTTTGATAACTTTTTGTCAGGGGTGTCTATAGATGCTAGATACCAAAGGACATGCAAATCGGACAAACGCTCTAGGAGGAGTTCGAAAAAGTAGGTTTTACGGAAAATTCAAAATGGCGGAAAGATGTGCATGACACAAATGACATCAATGTGTGCATTTGAATCATCATGAGCCAAGGATTCAGAGGAAACAAGAATTTAGTTTCTAGGACTCATGGGTCAGAAGTTATGAGCATGAACATAAGTGGATTTTTGGACTGTTGGTGGCGCTAGAGGGTTTGAGTCAGACACACCAATGTTGCTATAGTAACTTCTGAGACTGTCCTCTACATGTGTGCCAAATTTCATAACTTTCCTATGTACGGTTCTATGGGCTGCCATTGACTTTCGGCGGAAGAACGAGGAAGATAAATAATAATAATAATAAATATAGCTGCAAGCAGCGATACCGGGGTCAAGCCAAACATGGCAAAAATAATTCATACGTGATGACTGTCATGATTTAAGATCTAAGTTTGCATTAGTTTTAGGAAAAAATAGCAATTTTTTGTATCTTGTGACCACTAGGAGGCACTGTGCCGAAACAAGAGATGGTGCCTCAGGCCATGACTGTGATGACACATACCAAATTTAGTGTAAATACGATAAAGCGATACGGAGATATAGCCTAAAATGACTTGACCACTAGGGGGCACTGACCAAAACAATAGATGGTGACTCAGGTCATGATTGTGATGACACCCACCAAATTTGGTGTAAATGCGATAAAGAGATGCAGAGATATAGCTTCAAATCTCTTGACCACTAGGGGGCGCCGAAAAGTTTACAAGTCCTCCCGGAACATGTTGCTGATGAACCATACCAAGTTTCATAACAATACGCAATTGCGTTTCTGAAATACTTGAACTTAAAGAAAAAATTCAAAATGGCCGACACACAAAATGGCCGACCAAAAACCATTTGGTATCGTTTGACTCGGCATGCCTCACGAAATCTAACAAGACCAGTCTCATAATTTTACATTCAAGTTTGCAGTAGTTATAAGCAAAATTAGAAATGTTTAATATCTCATGACCAGTAGGGGGCAGTGTGACGAAATGGTGCATGCACCCTCAGGTCATCACTGTTATGACATATACCAAGTCTCATATTAATACGCAAAAGTTTTGCGAAGATACAGGCTCAAACACATTTTGGCGTGCTCGCCCTCGCATTCTTTGATGCGTTATACGACAACGGATAGGTCTACCGAAAAGCTTTTGATAACTTTTTGTCTAGAGTGTCTCTAGAAGATGCATACCAAAAATCAAGCCAATCAGACGAGCGCTCCAGGAGGAGTTCGAAAAAGTAGGTGTTCAATATAATTCAAAATGGCCGACAGGAAGTAGGTTTGACTCAGATATATTTGGTACAGTTGGACTCAGCATGAGCCAAGGAATCAATAGAGTGAAGTCTTATGTCATAGTGGCAATTTAATCAAATGATATAAAGATTTTAAACAATTTATTTACATATCCTGACCACTAGGTGGCGCTGTCCTAAAGATTTATAGGTGAGCTCAGAACATGTCACTGATGAACCATGCCAAATTTCGTAGCGATACGCCATTCTGTTTGTGAAATACTGAACTTAATGAGAAAATTCAAAATGGCCGACACCCAAAATGGCCGACCGAAAACCGTTTGGTATCGTTTGACTCGGCATGCCTCAAGGAATCTTACAAGACCACCTTCATGATTTTAGACTCAAGTTTGAAGTAGTTATAAGCGAAAATAAGCATTTTTCGAATCTCGTGACCACTAGGTGGCGCTGTGACGAAACGTTGCAGGCACCCTCAGGTCATGACTGTAATGACATATACCAAGTTTCGTGTCGATACAATAAAGTTTTGCGAAGATACGGCCACACGTCCGTTTTGGCGGGCTCGCCGCCATATATGTTGTGAATTTATACGAGAACGCATTGGTCTATCAAAAAGCTTTTGATAACTTTTTGTCTGGGGTGTCTCTAGATGCTACATACCAAAGGACATGCAAAACGGACGGACGGTCTAGGAGGAGTTCGAAAAAGTAGGTTTTACGGAAAATTCAAAATGGCGGAAAGATGTGCATGACACAAATGACATCAACATGTGCAACTGAATCATCATGAGCCAAGGATTCAGAGGAAACAAGAATTTATTTTCTAGGACTCACGGGTCACAAGTTGTGAGCATGAACATAAGTGGATTTTTGGACTGTTGGTGGCGCTAGAGGGTTTGAGTCAGACACACCAATGTTGCTATAGTAACTTCTGTGACTGTCCTCTACATGTGTGCCAAATTTCATAACTTTCCTATGTACGGTTCTATGGGCTGCCATTGACTTTTGGGTGGAAGAACGAGGAACAAGAATAACAATAATAATAATAAATATAGCTGCAAGCAGCAATGCCGGGGTCAAGCCGAAAAGGGCACAAAAGGATGCAAAATTGAGATTGGATAAGCAGATTGAAGAACCTAGGTAAACCTAATAATTTTAGATGAAAAAACAAAAAGTAATCAACAAACATGATCTATGTTCTTGTCTAATGCAATCGTCTTTCTGTTATTGACAAGCATGGAACATTAGAGCACTGAAGGACATGTGAGTGGTGTTTGCAGTGGCAAATTATGGGTCACATCATGTCACAACAAGTTTAATTAGTCAAAAGAGACCATCCCTGTGTCTCTACGATGTTCTGATGCAGAGATATAGCTTTTGCAAAAACGGTTGATAAGGTATTCTCAATGGTTGCTAGGGAGTGAATTGGCAACCACCAGTGATTATAGTCAAAGCCATGAAAGGAATAATCCATAATGACTCATGGTTTTAGATGTGTTGTTGCAGTAGTTTTAGGTAAAAATACCATATTCTATCTCAAAACCAGTAGGTGGCGCAATGACAAAATTGTGCATGCAACAACAGGTCATGATTGTGTTATATCTAGCTAGTTTTATGTCTATACACTTTAGTTTAGTGAAGAAACAGTTGTATGACCATAGGGCTGGCTTGTTATCAAAGGTTTTGTTCAATTATAAGGCCATCTAGTGGTGCAAGCATACAATTTTTTTTGTGTAGGCTCAGAATGTGCTCATGCATCAGCGTATCAAATCTGGTGGAAAAATATATTTTCGTTACAAAGTTACAACCATTTATGTGTAAAAAACACAGAATTTGAAGGTATTTTTTCGTTTTTTGCAATTTTCGGCCATTTCTGATAAAAAATTTAATATAACGCCAATAGAACTTTTTGTTCAGAAGGTAAGGTTAGTTTCTTCCTATGGTGTTTTCGAGTCAATCGGAAAAACGCTCGTGGAGATATTCACGCGTGTTTTTTAAGCGCTATTTTGCTGCACAGGGTTAACCGTAAGGCGAATTCTGGCATGTTTGATATCGTTGGACTCGGCAACTATTCAGAACTCCAAACAAACAAGTCTTGTGAAAATACATCAATCGGCGCCAAAGTTATAGGTGTATAAATCATTTTTCTGGCCACTAGGTGGCGCTGCGACGAAACTGTGCATGCACCCTCAGTTCCTGACTGGCATCACAAGTACCAAGTGTCGTGTCAATAGGCCTAAGTTTGACGAAGATACAGCCTAAAATCTGTTTTTTTGCGCTCTACATAAAATTTGTTAAGGGGGTATTCAACAACGGATTGCTGTATCGAAATTCTTTTGATAACTTTTTGCCATGAGTGTCTCAAGATGATACATACCAATTTTGGTGGCAATCGGACTAAAGCTCTAGGACGAGTTCGAAAAAGTAGGTTTTACGAATAATTCAAAATGGCGGACACATTTTCATGACGGAAAATAACGACATAGGGTCCAATGGAATCGTCTTGAGCCAAGGAATCAGAGGAACCAAGAATTTTGTTTCTAGGGCTTACGGATAAGAAGTTATTGGCAAAAACATAAGTGCAACTTTGGACTGTTGGTGGCGCTAGTGGGTTAGACATAGAGCCTCCAAATTTGCTGTGGGGACACATTGGACTGTCCTTTATCAGTGTGCCAAATTTCATAACTTTCCTACGTACGGTTCTATGGGCTGCCATAGACCGCAATGGCGGAAGAAGAATAACTAATAATAATAATAAAATTAAGAAAACTAACGGATACAATAGGGGTCTTCGCCCCTTCGGGGCTTGACCCCTAATAATAATAATAATAATAAGAAAACTAACAATAACAATAGGGTTCTACGCCCCTTCGGGGCTTGACCCCTAAATAGCTGCAAGCAGCAATGCCGGGGTCAAGCCGAAAAGGGCACAAAAGGATTTAAAATTGAGATTGGATAAGCAGATTGAAGAACCTAGGTAAACCTAATTATTTTAGATGAAAAAACAAAAAAGTTATCAACAAAAATAATCTAAGTTCTTGTCTACTGCAATCGTCCTTTTGTTATTGACAATCATGGAACATTAGAGCACTGAAGGACATGTGAGTGGTGTTTGCAGTGGCAAAACATGGGTCACATTATGTTATAACAAGTTTAATTAGTAAAAAAGAGACCATCCCCGTGTCTCTACGATGTTCTGATGCAGAGATATAGCTTTTGCAAAAACGTTAAATAAGGTATTCTCAATGGTTGCTAGGGAGTGAATTGGCAACCACCAGTGATCATAGTCAAAGCCATGAAAGGAATAATCCATGATGACTCATGGTTTTAGATGTGTTGTTGCAGTAGTTTTAGGCAAAAATGCCATATTTCCATCTCAGAACCATTAGGTGGCGCAATGACAAAATTGTGCATGCAACATCAGGTCAAGATTGTGTTACATCTAGCTACTTTTATGACTATACACTTTAGTTTAGTGAAGAAACAGTTGTATGACCATAGGACTGACTTGATATCAAAGATTTTGTTCAATTATAAGGCCATCTAGTGGTGCAAGCATACAATTTTTTTGTGTGGTCTCAGAATGTGCTCATGCATCAGCGTATCAAATCTGGTGTAAAAATCTCATTTTGTTGCAGAGTTATAACCATTTATGTGTAAAAAACACCAAATTAAAAGGTAATTTTTCGTTTTTTGCAATTTTCGGCCATTTCTGATGAAAATTTTAATATAACGCCAATAGAACTTTTTGTTCAGAAGGTAAGGTTAGTTTCTTCCTATGGTGTTTTCGAGTCGAACGGAAAAACGCTCGCGGAGATATTCACGCGTGTTTTTTAAGCGTTATTTTGCTACGCAGGGTTAACCGTGAAGCGAATTCTGGCATGTTTGGTATCGTTGGACTCGGCAACTATTCAGAACTCCAAAGAAACAAGTCCCGTGAAAATATGTCAATCGGAGCCAAAGTTATAGGCATGGAAAGCATAAGTCTGACCACTAGGTGGCGCTGCGACGAAACTGTGCATGCACCCTCAGTTCCTGACTGGCATCACAAGTACCAAGTGTCGTGTCAATAGGCCTAAGTTTGACGAAGATACAGCATAAAATCTGTTTTTTTGCGCTCTACGTAAACTTCGTTGAGGTGGTATATGACAACGGATTGCTGTATCGAAATTCTTTTGATAACTTTTTGCCATGAGTGTCTCAAGGACGAGTTCGAAAAAGTAGGTTTTTTGATTAATTCAAAATGGAAAATGTTCATGACGGAAATGACATCATAGGGTGCAATCGACTCGTCTTGAGCTAAGGAATAAGAGGAAGCAAGAATTGTGTTTCTAGGACTTACGGATCAGAAGTTATAAGCAAAAACATAAGTGCAACTTTGGACTGTTGGTGGCGCTAGCGGGTTAGACATAGTGACTCCAAATTTGCTGTGGGGACACATTGGAGTGTCCTTTATCAGTGTGCCAAATTTCATAACTTTCCTATGTACGGTTCTATGGGCTGCCATAGACCGCAATGGCGGAAGAAGAATAACTAATAATAATTAGGGGTCAAGCCCCGAAGGGGCGTAGAACCCTATTGTTATTGTTAGTTTTCTTATTAGGGGTCAAGCCCCGAAGGGGCGAAGACCCCTATTGTATTTGTTAGTTTTCTTTTTATAATAATTATTATTATTAGTTATTCTTCTTCCGCCATTGCGGTCTATGGCAGCCCATAGAACCGTACGTAGGAAAGTTATGAAATTTTGCACACTGATAAAGGACAGTACAATGTGTCCCCACAGCAAATTTGGAGTCTCTATGTCTAACCCGCTAGCGCCACCAACAGTCCAAAGTTGCACTTATGTTTTTGCTTATAACTTCTGACCCGTAAGTCCTAGAATCGAAATTCTTGTTTACTCTGATTCCTTGGCTCAAGACGATTCGAATGGACCCTATGTCGTCATTTTCCGTCATGAAAAAATTTCCGCCATTTTGAATTATTCGTGAAACCTACTTTTGCGAACTCGTCCTAGAGCTTTTGCCCGATTGCCACGAAAATTGGTATGTATCATCTTGAGACAGTCATGGCAAAAATTTATCAAAAGAATTTCGATACAGCAATCCGTTGTTGTATACCACCTTAACGAAGTTTACGTAGAGCGCAAAAAAACAGATTTTAGGCTGTATCTTCGTCAAACTTAGGCCTATTGACACGACACTTGGTACTTGTGATGCCAGTCAGGAACTGAGGGTGCATGCACAGTTTCGTCGCAGCGCCACCTAGTGGCCAGACGAATGATTTATATGCCTATAACTTTGGCTGTGATTGATGTATTTTCATGGGACTTATTTCTTTGGAATTCTGAATAGTTGCCGAGTCCAACGATACCAAACATGCCAGAATTCGCCTTACGGTTAACCCTGCGCAGCAAAATAGCACTTAAAAAACACGCGTGATTATCTCCGCGAGCGTTTTTCCGTTCGACTCGAAAACACCATAGGAAGAAACTAACCTTACCTTCTGAACAAAAAGTTCTATTGGCGTTATATTAAAATTTTCATCAGAAATGGCCGAAAATTGCAAAAAACGAAAAATTACCTTCAAATTTTTTGTTTTTTACACATAAATGGTTGTAACTTCGTAACGAAAATATATTTTTTCACCAGATTTGATACGCTGATGCATGAGCACATTCTGAGGCTACACAAAAAAAATGGTATGCTTTCACCACTAGATGGCCTTATAATTTAACAAAACCTTTGATAACAGGCCAGCCCTATGGTCATACAACTGTTTCTTAACTAAACTAAAGTGTATAGTCATAAAACTAGCTAGATGTAACACAATCATGACCTGATGTTGCATGCACAATTTTGTCATTGCGCCACCTACTGGTTTTGAGATTTTTTGCCTAAAACTACTGCAACAACACATCTAAAACCATAAGTCATCATGGATTATTCCTTTCATGGCTTTGACTATAATCACTTGTGGTTGCCAATTCACTCCCTAGGAACCAATGAGAATACCTTATCAACCGTTTTTTGCTAGAGCTATATCTCTGCATCAGAACATTGTAGAGACACGGGGGTGGTCTCTTTTGACTCAATAAACTTGCTGTAACATGTTGTGACCCATGTTTTGCCACTGCAAACATCACATACATGTCTTTCAGTGCTCTAATGTTCCATGATTGTCAATAACAGAAGGACGATTGCAGTAGACAAGAACCTAGATTATTTTTGTTGATTACTTTTGCGTTTTTTCATCTGAAATCATGAGGTTTACCTAGGTTCTTTGGTCTGCTTATCCAAACGCAACTTTACATCCTTCTGTGCCCTTTTCGGCTTGACCCCGGCATTGCTGCTTGCAGCTATATTTATTATTATTATTATTATTATGTTTCCTCTTCCGCCATTGAAGTCAATGGCAGCCCATAGAACCGTACATAGGAAAGTTATGAAATTTGTCACACATGTAGAGGACAGTCTCAGAAGTTACTATAGCAACATTGGTCTGTCTGACTCAAACCCTCTAGCGCCACCAACAGTCCAAAAATCCACTTATATTCATGCTCACAACTTCTGACCCGTGAGTCCTAGAAACTAAATTCTTGTTTCCTATGAATCGTTGGCTCATGATGATTCAAATGCACACATTGATGTCATTTGTGTCATGCACATCTTTCCGCCATTTTGAATTTTCCGTAAAACCTACTTTTTCGAACTCCTCCTAGACCGTCCGTCCGATTTGCATGTCCTTTGGTATGTAGCATCTAGAGACACCCCAGACAAAAAGTTATCAAAAGCTTTTTGATAGACCAATGCGTTCTCATATAAATTGACAACATATATGGCGGCGAGCACGCCAAAACGGACGTGAGGCCGTATCTTCGCAAAACTTTATTGTATCGACACGAAACTTGGTATATGTCATTACAGTCATGACCTGAGGGTGCCTGCAACATTTCGTCACAGCGCCACCTAGTGGTCACGAGATTCGAAAAATGCTTATTTTCGCTTATAACTACTTCAAACTTGAGTCTAAAATCATGAAGGTGGTCTTGTAAGATTCCTTGAGGCATGCCGAGTCAAACGATACCAAACGGTTTTCGGTCGGCCATTTTGGGTGTCGGCCATTTTGAATTTTCTCATTAAGTTCAGTATTTCACAAACAGAATGGCGTATCGCTACGAAATTTGGCATGGTTCATCAGTGACATGTTCTGAGCTCACCTATAAATCTTTAGGACAGCGCCACCTAGTGGTCAGGATATGTAAATAAATTGTTTAAAATCTTTATATCATTTGATTAAATTGCCACTATGACATAAGACTTCACTCTATTGATTCCTTGGCTCATGCTGAGTCCAACTGTACCAAATATATCTGAGTCAAACCTACTTCCTGTCGGCCATTTTGAATTATATTGAACACCTACTTTTTCGAACTCCTCCTGGAGCGCTCGTCTGATTGGCTTGATTTTTGGTATGCATCTTCTAGAGACACTCTAGACAAAAAGTTATCAAAAGCTTTTCGGTAGACCTATCCGTTGTCGTATAACGCATCAAAGAATGCGAGGGCGAGCACGCCAAAATGTGTTTGAGCCTGTATCTTCGCAAAACTTTTGCGTATTAATATGAGACTTGGTATATGTCATAACAGTGATGACCTGAGGGTGCATGCACCATTTCGTCACACTGCCCCCTACTGGTCATGAGATATTAAACATTTCTAATTTTGCTTATAACTACTGCAAACTTGAATGTAAAATTATGATAGTGGTCTTGTTAGATTTCGTGAGGCATGCCGAGTCAAACGATACCAAATGGTTTTTGGTCGGCCATTTTGTGTGTCGGCCATTTTGAATTTTTTCTTTAAGTTCAAGTATTTCAGAAACGCAATTGCGTATTGTTATGAAACTTGGTATGGTTCATCAGCAACATGTTCCGGGAGGACTTGTAAACTTTTCGGCGCCCCCTAGTGGTCAAGAGATTTGAAGCTATATCTCTGCATCTCTTTATCGTATTTACACCAAATTTGGTGGGTGTCATCACAATCAAGACCTGAGTCACAATTTATTGTTTGGTCAGTGCCCCCTAGTGGTCAAGCCATCTAAGGCTATATCTCTGTATCGCTTTATTGTATTTACACTAAATTTGGTATGTGTCATCACAGTCATTCCCTGAGGCACCATCTATTGTTTTGGCACAGCGCCCCCTAGTGGTCTCAAGATATGAAAAAATTGCTATTTTTTCATAAAACTAATGCAAACTTAGATCTTAAATCATGACAGTCATCACGTATGAATCATTTTTTGCCATGTTTGGCTTGACCCCGGTATCGCTGCTTGCAGCTATATTTATTATTATTATTATAAAAAGAAAACTAACGGATACAATAGGGGTCTTCGCCCCTTCGGGGCTTGACCCCTAATTATTAGTTATTCTTCTTCCGCCATTGCGGTCTATGGCAGCCCATAGAACCGTACGTAGGAAAGTTATGAAATTTGGCACACTGATAAAGGACACTCCAATGTGTCCCCATAGCAAATTTGGAGTCTCTATGTCTAACCCGCTAGCGCCACCAACAGTCCAAAGTTGCACTTATGTTTTTGCTTATAACTTCTGACCCATACGTCCTAGAAATTAAATTCTTGTTTCATCTGATTCCTTGGCTCAAGACGATTCGACTGGACCCTATGACGTCATTTTCCGTCATGAAAATTTTTCCGCCATTTTGAATTATTCGTAAAACCTACTTTTGCGAACTCGTCCTAGAGCTTTTGCCCGATTTCCACGAAAATCGGTATGTAGCATCTTGAGACAGTTATCAAAAGAATTTCGATACAGCAATCCGTTGTCGTATACCGCCTTAACGAATTTTATGTAGAGCACAAAAAAACAGATTTTAGGCTGTATCTTCGTCAAACTTAGGCCTATTGACACGACACTTGGTGCTTCTGATGCCAGTCAGGAACTCAGGGTGCATGCACAGTTTCGTTGCAGCGCCACCTAGTGGCCAGAGAAATATTTTATACATCTATAACTTTGGCTCCGATTGACGTATTTTCACGGGACTTGTTTCTTTGGAGTTCTGAATAGTTGCCAAGTCCAACGATACCAAACATGCCAGAATTTTCTTTACGGTTAACCCTGCGCAGCAAAATAGCGGTTAAGAAACACGCGTGAATATCTCCGCGAACGTTTTTCCGATCGACTCGAAAACACCATAAGAAGAAACTAACCTTACCTTCTGAACAAAAAGTTATTTTGGCGTTATATTAAAATTTTCATCAGAAATGGCCGAAAATTGCAAATAACGAAAAATTACCTTCAAATTTTGTGTTTTTTACACATAAATGATAGTAACTTCGTAACAAAAAGAGATTTTTTCACCAGATTTGATACGCTGATGTATGAGCACATTCTGAGGCTACACAAAAAAAATGGTATGCTTGCACCACTAGATGGCCTTATAATTGAACAAAACCTTTGATAACAAGCCAGCCTTATGGTCATACAACTGTTTCTTAACTAAACTAAAGTGTATAGTCATAAAACTAGCTAGATGTAACACAATCATGATCTGATGTTCCATGCACAATTTTTTCATTGCGCCACCTACTGGTTTTGAGATAGAATATGGTATTTTTGCCTAAAACTACTGCAACAACACATCTAAAACCATGAGACATCATGGATTATTCCTTTCATGGCTTTGACTATGATCACTGGTGGTTGCCAATTCACTCCCTAGCAACCAATATGAATACCTTATCAACCATTTTTGCAAGAGCTATATCTCTGCATCAGAACATCGTAGAGACACAGGGTAGGCTCTTTTGACTCATTAAACTTGCTGTAATATAATGTGACCTACGTTTTGCCACTGCAAACACCACTCACATGTCCTTCAGTGTGCTCTAATATTCCATGATTGTCAATAACAGAAGGACGATTGCAGTAGACAAGAACTTAGATTATTTTTGTTGATAACTTTTTAGTTTTTTCATCTAAAATTATTAGATTTACCTAGGTTCTTCAATCTGCTTATCCAATCTCAATTGTACATCCTTTTGTGCCCTTTTCGGCTTGACCCCGGTGTTGCTGCTTGCAGCTATATTTGTCATTACTTTCA